>NW_021604714.1:3153537-3156489 GCF_004785775.1 Grammomys surdaster | reverse complement strand
TCTCTCTCTCTCTCTCTCTCTCTCTCTCTCTCTCTCTCTCTCTCTCTGTCATACATACACACACACACACACACACACACACACACACAAGATGGATAAACTTCTGTCCAACTTGCTCCCAGTTTTCAGTTGACATCCCAGGCTCCTCACTGAGTCTGTGTTGTGAGAAACTGGCTACATTCAAACTTGAATGAAGCTGATGAGGTGGCCTATGCCTTTACTCCCATCTACTTGAGAGGCTGAGGCAGGAGGATTGAAAATCCAGGGCTAGCCCTAATGAGATCTCGTGTCAAGATAAAGTTAAAGAGGTTAAGGGGTCGAGTGCCTGCCTGGAAAGCACAAGACTCTCTTCAATCCCTAGAACTGCAAAACTAAATAAATCTATTATAAATACATAAAGAAGAGAATAAAGGACCTTGAATCCTCAAGGCCCCCCCACCCCCACCCCCACCCCCACCCCCAGCCATTTTTTCCCTCTAGAGGTAAACTCGGGATTTCACGGTTGTCTGTTAGAGTTCCAGAAAGCAACTGGCAGTGGCCCTCAGTGCCAAAGGGTCTGGAGAATGGATGAGGTGGGGGGGGGGAGGGTACAGCAGATGTGAGCCAGGAGGGAGGGAAGTCAGCGTCCACAGTTTGCGCATATTGAATTCAAATTTCTCGTTGACTTTAATTGTTCTATTAGCGATGGATGCCTCTGGAAGGAAACTTGCCATTCCAAGATGTCATGAAATGACTTTTTTTTTCCCTCCCCCAGAGCTGAGTTGTATATTTAAAGGGAAGATATTTTCCAGTATCTTAATGGCAATAGTCAAAATAAGTCTGCAGCCGTAAACAGTTAGTACGAGTGAGTTCCCGACTTTGGGCTGTGGTTTCAAAACACCCGGAGACTGCTTGCTTAATTGAGCAGAACATGGAGGCCATTAACTGCTTTCCTCAACTGTCCACAACAGCAGATGTGGCTGCCTGACTCCTGAGTGACATCTGAGGGCACACTGGTAGCTCTGTGGTGAGGCGGGGTACCTGACCTCTCTAAGCATAATTGGTTAGACATGGAGGCTTAACAGGTAGACTGTGTGGGGGAGGGGGACAGGAACAGGGCCACAGGGTGGAGGTTGGACATACATGGACCCAGGTAGGGAGGTACACACTGAAAACGAACATTCACGGAGGCAGCTCTTGCTAGGGGGAACCGGAGAGAAGAATCCCATGGAATATTCTAGAAGGTGTATCTCTAGATGCTTTTATTTAGGCCCAGAATCTAGGAGAACAATAAAAATTCAAACACAGTTTGTTGTGTTTCCATTTTGGCAGTGCAGCTGTATATGTGCGCGTCTGTTGACTGGATCAAGAAGCTAAGGTTGTTAGAAAGGAATCTTCTGGTACCTGCCAGAGCTAGCTTAGAGGAAGTTCCTCTACAGACTCAGACTCACAGTATGGGGAAACCTGCATACCAGAACCACCTACTGGGGAGTGCAGAAGGCTCAGGAGAGGGATGGGGACGTTCACCTGCTACATATCTGTCTCTTGAGCCTCACCCTACCTGGCTCTGTCACCCTCAATTTCTCTCACCTCTCCATCTCTCTCCCCTGCTTCCAGTCAGCAGGGGTGTGGGTGTATCTGGACCAGGCTGTCCCCTTGGCTCTGGTTTTTGTGCTCTGGTGGATGCTCAAGCTTGGGGTAGCAGGATACGGAGGAATTGTAAAAATGGAAATGGTTTTTTTCCTACTCTGTAGAATATTGGCTTCCTGTCCAGGCTGCTAAGATTTTTTCCCCCCATAATGATGTATTCTGAGGAGCTGTGGAGTCTCCACCTAATGCAAGAGCAGGACTCAGATGAAACATCTGGAGAGATAAATAGACCTGTCTTTCCACAAATCCAGAATGTGGAATCAAGTGACACCCAAAAAGAAAGGGAAGAAGAAATCCTGGGCTTGGAGGGCAACTAAGCACAGAAGTAACTAATCAATGAGTCCGTTTTGAGGAGTTCTTTGGGAAACTCCAGCAGAGCCAGAAGCTTCTAGAGAAAGGACTGAATCTGAGACTCTGGGGACTGGAGAAACAGCAAGACTGGTCCAGAGATGGAGAGAAGAAGAGTACACCAGGAGGAAGTTATGAAGTAGGGATGGACACCCAGGCTTTAGGAAATCCAAAACACCTGGGAAGTGGCCCAGAGAGAGGATCCTGGAGTCACTGAAGATGACCTTAAACTTCTGGTCCTGTGTCTTCCATCTCCAGAGAACTGGGATTACACATGAGCACTCTACCGGCCACTACAGGAGTGGTTCTCAACCTGTGGGTCACGGCCCTTTAAGGGGTCACATATCTGATATCCTACATAGCAGATAAGGGCAGCCTATATAAAACCGTCAAGGCAAGGGTCTTAGAGAGCTGATGGGTTGTTTAGCCTGCCTGTGGACCTCTCCTGGGTTCAAGTGAGCTAGCCTGGGATACCTCTTTCCTGCTATGGGGTGAGTGGTTTTGCTCTGCCAGATGCTCCTTCCATGGTATGCTGCCTTAGCATAGGCCTAAAAGCCAAAGGCCAGCTGCTCTCCACAGCTAGATGCCAAAGGAACCTTTTCTCCTACGTTGATCACCTCTATGTATGTGTTAGAGTGACAGAATTAACCGAGCCCACCCACCTATCTACAGGCTGTCTCCCTATTCACTCATTGGTTTAGTCATCTACTTAGCTATTGATATAGTTGTCATCTATCTACCTGCTTCTATCATTTAGATACCCATCTATTTTATCTATCAATCCATCCATCCATCCATCCATCCATCCATCCATGTATCTAGCAGCTGCCTGCCCATCATCTGTCCATCCACCCACCCATCCTCCCACCCACCCATCCACCCACCCACCCATCCATCCACCCACCCATCCACCCACCCACCCACCCATCCACCCACCCATCCACCCACCCATCCACCCATCCACCCATCCACCCC
>NW_021604714.1:3141217-3153137 GCF_004785775.1 Grammomys surdaster | reverse complement strand
CCATCCATCCACCCATCCATCCATCCATCCATCCATCCATCCATCCACCCACCCACCCATCCATCATCTATCACCATCTATCCATACCAATATCTATCTACAATCTCCTTACCTCGCCATCCTCTCATCTGTCTTACTAAGCAGACACAGGAAGGATGAAAGACTTTCCCTTAGCAAACGAGCATAAAGAGAACCTCAGCCCTCATTTTCTATGGAATCGGTCCCCTTTTGTTCTGGGATTTTCTCTTTTTTTTTTTTTTCTCTTTTTTTTTGAGACAGAGTTCTGTGTAGCCTAGGCCGATCCCAAACTCCCTATATAGCCAAGGATGATCTTAAACTCTTGCTGCTTCTTCCATCTCTACCTCCCAGGCGCTAGAATTACAGGCACGCGCACTCACACCTGGTGGAGTTCCAGGGCTTCATGCGTGCTAGATGGAGCCACATCCCAGGCCTGTGAATTTTCACTTTATAGGGGCAGACTAATTGAATTACTCTCTACACAGTTCTATGTCCTTTCCGAGGGTAGCACCACTTTTTCAGTTTGTCCCTTTGCTTTTATTTAGTGGTGGGTCACGAGAGCTTTGAAGGTCCAAGCCTATGACAGGTGGACCGGAGCCAGGGGCTGAGTAGAGGGAACACAGGAGAAGAGGTATGACGGGGCCTGCTGTGTGTATGCCTGAGCATCCTTCCCATGTCTGGTCTCTGGAGACATCAGCGGGATGTGGGCCGGAGGTGGGAGGTGTTCCGTTTGATTTCAGGGCCTCTTCCAGCTTGGGCTACTAGGGTGGTAGCTCTGGCTTGTAGAGAACTGGCCGTCAAACAGCCATTCAGCACAGGCTTGTGAGAGGTGACTGCTGCCACTTGTTTGAATCTCTGGTCCAGGGACTTGGGTGACTTCAAAGGTCATTCAGATCTGTGTTCTGAAACAGTACACAGGGTCACCCTACAATCTGCTGCTGACTGTCAGGGTGCATGTTGATGTTCCTGAGAGAATACACTCTGGGCCACGGAGGGCAAGCTGCACACAGACTCTCGAGGACCTCGGACCAGGTCTACCCATCCTGTACTATAAAGCAAGACAGAGCGGGGTTAGAGAGAGAACTGAGTACCTGTGTGAGCTCCCTGTGTAGGGAAGAGGCACAGGTGGGGCACAGGCTTCACAACAAGTCTGGGGCTTTTAACACAAACTCCCAGCTTCCTGGGATTCCCTAGAGGAAGTGTAAATTCGCTTAGCCAGCTGCCCAGTCCCTCCAACTCAGCTACAACCCAACGACTCCCAAGCATAGTTCATTTATTCCAGAGTGTAGTCCGTCGATCTAAGAGACTCCAGGCTAGAACCCAGCCGCCTCCACCGACAGTCACCTTACTCCAGGATACGGCCCCACACAGACCACCGGGCCTGCCTAGCTTCCTCTTTGTCTAAGAACACGGCTGCCATTCCAGTTATCCACTTCGTCTGGCTGGCCTGGCGCCCGACCGGCTTCCTCCTGGTCTTGGCTGCGGTGACCGGAAAGGGGATAGGGCATGTCATAGCTCGGGGCACATCCGAAGAGGGACTGGGAAGCCTAGCCTTCGCTTTCTGTCGTCTTTCTCCCCTCCACCACCGCCGGCAGCACCCCCATCCGCCTGCAATTGGACCCAGATGCCAGAAACGATCTGGCTTGAACAGGTGAAGTGAGAACACTTGGGCATAGTGAAAACTCATCCATTACAGCTTCATTAGTGTCACCTTTAGAAACTGGCAGGCAGACAGGGAGACTTGGGGGCCGGGCGTCTGGGGCTACGTGTGTAGTGTGGTAGTTCGAATGGAGCGGCCATGAGCTGAGTACACGCGCCTGATGCTTCCTGGGCTTGGGCCAAGGAGTTACGCTGGCTGCCCCGGGAAGGGGGTGGGGGGAGAGGGGTCTTGATGTGGCTGAAAGATAGAAGTTTCTCTGCTTGTCCAGCTTTGCTACCTTAAAGATGAACTTCGGATCCCAGGTCCCAGTCTAGACAGTGACACTGTCAGCTGTGTGACTTTAGGCAAAGCATACTACCTCTCTGAGCTTTCACTTGGGAAAGCAGTGAACAAAAGCACCTTCTTTTCAGAGTTTCAGTGCAGCCAAGGGTAATTTGGTGTGGAAAATAATCTGAGTATCTCAGGGATTTACAAAGCAGACCCACAATCTCAAATTCACATTTCTATAATCCTCCAGAGCCCAGGAAAGTGATTGTGTCGTTCGCCATGGTATTGATTTATCCCTGTTGCTGTCCTTCCCAAAGAGAGCTCAGCACTCAGTAGAACTACCCCTCTAGGGGATGGGTGTATTTCTGAATATGTCTCAACCCAAGCTTTCCGTCCAGAAATACCCTGTAAGGGGACAAGAGAGGGAGCTTGGGATCTGACCCAGGGAGGTGAAGGTATTGTTCTAGAAGATGAAGAAGAAAGATGTCTGGGGTTGTGGGAGATTTGAGGCCAGCTGTGTGACTTCAGACAAGGCATAGTACCTCTCTGAGCTTTCATTTCTGCATCCATTGTCAAAAGTCTCCTCACCTTGTTGTTGGTTATGACCCAACCACCCCTTGGCTGTCAGGCTTGCTGCTCGATACCTTCCTGAGACCATGGAGCATGGGAAGGGCTGACTATACCACAGGACCCCCCTCAGCTCACAGCGGAAGTGGATGACTCTTCTCCCAGGAGTCTTTGCATGGGTGACTGAGCCTTTCTCCATCTCCTAGCTGACTGAGACCTACTTCCTTCCCCCTCACTGAGGTTCTGCCCTCTCCGATCTGCCCAGCCCTGCCCTCTTGCTCTTTGTGACTCTGGGTGGCCTCATCTGTCAGATGGCCTGGGCTCTTGCAAGAGACTCATTTAGACAAGCCAAACTGAGGTCAGGGAGATCCACAGCCATCTGGCAGGAGGACCCTCCAGAGATATCAGGCAGCTTATTCTGGGATGCGGCATTGGGTCTGGAAAGGGCTCTGGCTGATGGCTGGACCATCTCTTCAGATGATGCCCCGGAAGGCTGAAAGATGCAAGCTCTCTGCCTCCTGCCTGAGTGATCGCAGACACATTCTCATTAGAAAAGAAAGGGGTGAGCAATAGCAAGCTGGCACAGCTGGTGAGGGCCCCTGGTGCCAAGCCTGAGAGACCGACTCAGGTTTAAAATAAAAAACAGCTGGGTGCCATGATGTACTCCAAAGACCTGAAAGGAGGCAGAGGCAGGAGGATCATGCTGAAGCTCGCTAGGCTGGAGAACACATCTCAGAGGAAGAAAAGGACTATGCTCAAGCAGACCAGGGTTAAGGACACTTGCAGCTTAGCCAGATGACCTGGGTTCAATTCCTGGATCTGAAAACTTGACTCCTGAAAGCTGTCCTCTGACCCCTACATGTCCCCGCCTCCACTAAATATAGAACTATAACCCCTCTCAAAACCCCAATATACAGCGACCAGGGAAGAGTCCACCCCACATCACACACTCAGAACCCTCGGCTCTCCTTGGGGTAACCATGTTCACGTCGGGACATGCATCTTAAGGGCCTGTTTTTCTTGCTGTTTATTTACGCACGTGTGTCATCGGCTCTGTTGTAGGCCGTCTGTGGACATACCTCACGGAGCGTTCCGAATCTTGCTTTTTCCTGCTTACCATATGTCCTGGAACCCTTCCCGAGTTGGTTCCCGGAAGCCTGCCTCATTCCCTCCCACCACACCTCTAGCCCCCCATGCGTACATGGGGGCCTAGGAGCCACGCCCCAGGGAACATATGTGTGAGCTGCCGTGCCTGTCCGTCGCTGCTGTGAACATCTGTAGAGTTGTAAGTCACAGACTCCCTGTAGGGGACTGGGAAGGAGTGTGGCCCTGTCGAGGGCTATGAGATTTTAAAATATTTGCTGCCTTTGGCCAAATTAATCTCTGAATTGACTGAAACCTCAGAAGAGTAGAGTCTGCTCAACAATTGGGAGCCCCAGGGGTTTCCTAGTGGGGGTCCCTAAATTGGTAGGGACCCATCCTCCCAGAGAGGTTTGCTCCGCTGTGGGGATAAGCCGTATGGAGACGGATGAGCTGGGTGTGTATGGGGCAGAGGTGGCAGAGTTTGACCATGGTGGCTCAAACAGGAAGTGTGAGTTTGAAGTATGTAAGCTCTTTCCACGTATGTTCTCCCATACTTTTTTATCTGGGGAAATGGGCATGACCGTGATCATTCAGACACAGAGGGATCCCAAGGCTTGAGCCTTTCTTCTGGTCTCTGCAGTGAATGAGAGGGATATGGAAACTCTTTTTAAGTAATAATTGTTTTAAGCTGGGAGTAGTGGCACATGCCTTTAATCTCAGCACTTGGGAGGCAGATCCCTGAGTTTGAGGCCAGCCTGGTCTACAGAGGAAGTTTCAGGATAGCCAGGGCTACACAGTGAGACCCTGACTAAAAACAAAAACAAAACAAAAAACTCAAACAATAATAGTGATGATAATAATAATAACAATAAATAATAACAATAATAATAACAATCATAATAATTGATAGGTTATTTCTCCGCTGGTGAAATCAGCCGACTCAAGCCAGATTAGATTATATTAAAGGCAGATTTGTTAGGAAGCTGCTCTCCGGAGGGTTCACTGGCCCCAAGGATTGAGGGCAGGGGAGCCACCAATGTGAGGAAGGGGCGGGGAGAAGAATAAGAAAGGAGGTGTGCACCTAGAGAGAAGAGAAGGTGAAGGGGGAAAAGAGAGAGACCAAAATGTCTGGCTTATATAGGGAGGAGCCTCTGGGGGAAGAGCAGCCCCGCCCCTGAGCTGGCAGGGTGTGCCAGGTAGGGACTGAGGGATGCTGGGAGAACATGGAGGCCAGGTCTGCTTTGATATGTAAAATACGCACTTTAGTCCCTCTGATTGATTTTTCATGACACACATATAGAGGTCAGAGGACAAGTGTATGGATGGTTCTTTCCTTCCACCTCAGTTCTGGGATCAAGCTGAGGCCCGGCTTGTTGAGGGAAAGCTCTAACTGAAAAACCATCTCTCCAGCCTGGAACTGAGTTCTCATGATCCTGGATGTGATTATCCAGACAGAATATGTGATATTCAGAATCATTAGTGATAGTGAATGCTTCCCTCCTGTCTCCAGAGGACAACCCCCTTTCTCTGCAGCCCTTCCCCCTGCCAGCTATCATTGGGGCAGGCCAAGACACCATGTCAGCTGGCTGGGGCCTCACACTGGTCACAGGTCACAGAGGTCAGTGCCCCCCAGAGGGTGGGCCATCGAGTTGTAAGGCAGGACCTGTGTTTCTGGCTTTGGCTTTGCTGCCGGAAGGATGGATGGGACATACTTGGATAAACACCAGTAAACAGAGGTGAGGAATCTGACAAACAGGGCCCTGGCAACACAACTTCCCTAAGACAAACACAGCAGAGCCTATGAGACCAGGCTGGAGAGAGGGGCATGGAGGCTGTACAGGGTGGGTGGGGCAGACAAAACCAGGCAGAGCTGAGGAATAGAAGCAAGTAGAGAGTGCTTAGGAGGGTCTCCTTGTACAGGGATTGGAGGAATCCTGGACAGGCTGGCCACAGGAACCTCAGTCATGACCTGGTTCTGTCTCTTGACAGCTGTTGACTATGGATGGACCAGGGCGGGGGTTCTTTGTCTTTTTCCAGGCCTTGGTTTGAGCATCTACTAAACAGGTCTTATGTGGGGATTGGTCTAGAGAGTTCTCCCAGCTCGACCCCTCTGGGAACGCCTGTCGTATAAATCTCTGTGGAGATCTCATCTTGAACCTGAGGCTTCACAGTCACCATCCTTAATCTCTGCAAAGTGCTGACACTTAACAGCTTATAAACTATCTTCCTGCCGGTGTCTGAATCCATGTCTGCCCTAGAGCCTTGGGGACTGAGGTGTCCGAGATTTGAATCCTACTTTACGATGAGGGTCCTGAGGCTTCTAGAGACTGTACAGTTTCCCAGACTCTGGATTGAGAGGACTGGAGGGTAGCCTAGTTCAGGGGCTGTCCCAGCAGCTCCTGAGCTGAAGGCCATACTACTGTCACGTGACTCAGACAGACTCACTTACGATCCACGCACTCACCAGACAGCAACTGTTGGGCCCTACCTGCACCCTCCGGGTCAGGCCTTTAGCCCGTATGGTCTTCTTTTGCCCTCAGAGGCAGACGTGTCTGTGATGCTCACTGTACAGGGTGAAACTTAGAGCACTTATGCTATTGACCAGTGTCACAAGCCCTTGAGCAGCACGGCTGGGCCTCCCAGGATGCACAAGCATCTCTTCTCTTCTCCTTTGCTCCTGCCTGGAAAGAGGACCTCATGTTAACTGATACCCACGAGCTTTGCCTACCATCCATTCATTCCAACCCATCCCTGAGGCCTGCTCACTGGCTATCTCCTTCAGGAAGCTCCCCTGGCTGTTGCTGCCTCTCCTGGGCAGCCACCCTTCTCTTCAGCTCTCACTGGTAGGATCTGCCTCTCTGAGGATGCTGGGGTTCATTGTTACACTTAGAAAAAAGGGGGATGGACAGGTGTTCCTCCTGTGGGCCTTGCCTTTCCAGTTCCTTTTCCTAAATAGTCCAGATAATTTCCACATAGAGTTTCTTTGTTTGCCTTGTTTGTTGTTCGGTTTGGTTTTTGAGATAGTGTTTCTTGTAGCCCAGGTTAGCCCTCAACTCATTATCTAAGCCAAAGATGACCCTGAACTCCCTACCCTGCTTGCCTCTGCCTCCTGAGTGCTTACAGCAGGCCTGAGCCACCATGCCTGTCTGAGGATCAAACCCAGGTCTCCATGCATGCTACCCAAGCTCTCTAACAACTGAGTCACATCCCTGAGCCCCTGTGTAAGGTTTTTTTTTTGGGGGGGGGGGGGTGAATGGTTTTTGGCAGATGAGTGAGGAGAAGCAGAAGGTTGCTGGGTGAAGTGTGCTTCCTTCGGGTGAGCATTGTGAGCGGTGGACTTGATCTAATTGGGGAACAGAGTTAATATAGTGTGTGTGTGTGTGTGTGTGTGTGTGTGTGTGTGTGTGTGAAAGAGAGAGATACACACATACATATCATATATGGACTCTATACTCTGTATTCTGACACTTTCTATGTTAATTGGACTTTTTTTTGTCACAGTAGCAAAAAGCTGAAACTCTTGGAAGGAGGAGTTGGGCCCTCCAGTTCAGAGGTTTCCACTCATGGAAAGCCCTGACTGTGGGCCTGGAGTGAGATGGGACATCATGGAGGCGTGGCCATGTGGTTGAGCAAAGTTGCTCACCTCAAGACTGTCAGAAGGAGTGGAGAGAGACAGTGCCCAGGTTAGAGGAGGGAAACCCTCCCAGAACACTCCCCAGGGACCTGCTTCCTCCCACTAGTGGCAAAAGCAGAATGCGTGTGAACCCCCGAGACTCCCCCTAAACCCCAAGACAGCACCCAAGGAGCCTCAAGGCAGCCAGCAGCCACTACTCCTGCCCTGTCTGCCTGCCTGCCTGGCCAACTTCTCTTTTTTCTGATATCCCCTCTCCCCCTTTTATGTGGCATATGAGAGAAGGACTCTGGGGACCTTTAGTCATTCCTCCTCTCAGTCCCTGTGTGAGTCAATATATCTGCTCCACACCCTGGCCCATTGTCTCCTCGTAGGCTGCGTGGGTGAGGTCTGAGCCAAACCTATCCCTTCCTTGACACGGGAAAGCTCAGGTTGGCTATGAGACAGGGGATGGGTATAGCAGAAGGAATCAGGGGCTGATGGCAGTCTCTCTGCTGCAAGGTCTCTCTTCATTGACTCCTCACAGCGACCTGGGGAGCTAGGTGTTTGCTCCAGCCACTTTGGTGATTTGCCCAGAGATCTCGGGAACTTACTGAAGGTCACACAGCTCACAAATGGCAGTGTTTAGGTTAATGCCTGAGCTGCTGAGAGAAGGAAGGATGTGGAGGGGGCTCAGCTCCTCTTAGCCTGAGCTGATCCATCTTGGGTCTTTAGCTGTCTCAGTGTGTGGGGATGTGTTGTGAGCTCCCCTCAGCCCTACCCTGAGTACCTTCTACCAGCCTGGAGTTAGGGAGGGAGGGAGGGAGGGAGGGAAAGAAGGAAGGAGGGGGGGGGAAGGAGAGAGAAAAGAAGAGAGGGAGGGAAAGACAGAGCTGGCTTCTGGTCCCTCTGGTCACATAGCCCTGCCCTCTACTCCTCTGGCAGAGGAGAAAGGACACTGCCATCCCCTCACTGGGGTCCCTGGAGGCTGGGCTTGCTGCCTATAGGCAGCCCACACAGCTGCTGTGCATAGCAGTCAGACTACCCCGAGGCTCTCCAGGGTAGAGAGAACAGTTCCAGAACAGCTTGGAGTCATTAGACACTCTACACTGACTGCTTGTGGTGACAGCTGAGTTTCAGACCTGGGGGCTCTTCCCCTGCCTAACCTTCTCTCCTCCCCTCCCTGTTTAGCTGGCGAGCCCCCAGCCCTGTGAAAGGGACAGGAATGAATGTCCTTTAGCCCCTGGCATGGCTCCCTCACAGCCACAATTTGAAACTAGTCACTTGGAACACAATCAAAGGGAAGCAGAACTCTGGTGCTGCAGCTGCTGGGTGACTTGAGACGAGTCACATAACCTCTCTGGGTGTTTGTCTGTTTTGCTTGTCAGCAGGGACTCCAGGGCCCCACCCGCCCTTTGCTTTGAGCACATATTGAACAAAGCACAGCCGAGAAACACTGAGGTGGGAAAACGGACGCTCATCGAGGCTGGGGTGCATGTGATGGGCGTGGCCAACCCTGGGGGTCAGCCTGGAGGATGCTGGACCAGGTAGGGAAACTGAGGCCTGGGGAAGAGCCACGTAAGCTGGAGATAGAAGCTGGTCTTCCTCTGATCTCAAGTTGCCCTTCAATTCTAGTCACAGAAGCACTGGTTTAAACTGGTCCCTGCATCCTTAGGAGGAGAGTCTTACAGCCTACAGGCTAAAGTGAGACAGGAACGGTGGCTGTAGACACCAGAGTCTGCCTGATTTATTAGCAGAAAGAATTAAGAGGCAATCTGTGCCTTGAAGGCATAAAAGAAATAAGACGCTATTAGGAACCTTTGTCATTCCTGAAAGAAACAAGGTTGAGGAGTTTAATCTCGGTTCACAGTTTCAGAGAGATTTCAGCTCACCACGGAGTGACAGTGTAGCATCAGGAGTGTGTGTATGGAGGAGGAAGAGGAGGAGGAGGAGGAGGAGGAGGAGGAGGAGGAGGAGGCTCTCCTACAGTGGCCCACTAAGAGCAGAGTCTGTGATCAGAAGCAGGAGCAGGTCTAACCTTCAAAAGCCTGCCCAGATAGGGTTCTTCCATCATCCAGACCCCACTTCTTAAAGCCCCACAGCCTTTAAAAGAGAAGCCACAGACTGGGGAGTAAAGGCATAAAACAGCCTGTGAGATACCTCAGATTCCAGCAGAGACCCTTGTAATGAGGCTACAGGACAGTCCAGAGAAGGATGTGTTTTGAGCCTCCCAGCCATGTGAACCAGTGCGGCTTGAAAAGGGGACCAGCCAGGGGCTACTTCCCCAAGTTCTCCCCTCTTAGCCTTGCTGGCAAGGCAGTGGATCCGGCAGTGAAGTCTCTGTGCCAAGTGTGAACCTCGCCAGTAGGAGGCATGCCCACACAGGAAGGAGAATGAGCCAAAAAGACTGGCCACCTTGAGTTTGAATCCCAGCTGGAATGCTCTTTGCATTTCCACTGGATATTACAGGATACCACATCCCCAAGCTTTGCTTTTCCTACCGTCGATCCACACCTGTAAAAATGGCCTGATCGGCAGAACTTGAAATAGTTCATGGGATGCTCTCTCTCCATCCAGTAAACTCAGGTGCGCGGTGTGTGCGTGTGCATGTGCATGTGCGTGTGCGCGTGTATGTGTGTGTGTGTGTAAGCCCCTGTTTATTTATATATATGTGGTGTGGCCACCCCAGCCAGAGTAAAGGAAATAACCTGGGCAGAGCCAGCTGGAAGGGGCAGGCAGTAGGTAGCAGGGGCATCTGTAGTCTCCCTGATCCCCTGGGATGGCCTCTGGCAGAGCTGGCCACTACTCAACACTTCTTGGCTAGAGAAGTTCCTGGGGGTCCTGTCATGGTGCAGCTCAGCCAAACAGGCTTTGGCAGAAATGCGACTTGTTCCTCCGAACAATGTCTTACTCCTAGCTGAGACTGGCGAGAAGTGGCCAGGGAGCTGAGGGAGTGGAGAAACATCTTGGCCGAGCCTCTGGCTGCCCTCTGTGCTCGGGCCTCTCCCTCCTGGGCTGTGGGTACCTTATGCCACCCGCACTTCCGCAACTCTGTTTAAATGGGCTCTTGGAGGTATGGGGGAGCAGACAGACTGGACACAGCTATTCTGTACTTTCTTGAGCTGAGGGACCCTGGTGAGACTTGAGTCTCTCTCCTGTTCCTCATGCAAAGGTCCTGAGCAGAGGGCTCTAACCTCAGCATCATGTCCAGGATACTAAGCAAGTTGTTGCCCCAAATCCCATCTTCAGATCTCTCTAGGTCTGAGAAGGCAAGTGCCTCTCTACTTGGGTGTGTGTTAAGGAGCATGACTGCATATGTGTATGTAATGGCTTGTGAGTGTGAGCATGCCTGCAGTCCATATGCCCCTGTGTGTTATAGGTAAGGAAGAATCTAGACACCAGCCTTTAGAGGCTTGGTGACTGTGGCTGGCATCTTCCACCCCTGTCTCCTATCCACTCAGTCCTAGAACCAGGCACCATTGAAGGTGTCATGGGGACAATGGGATCAGAAAGACCTCTGTGATGGTTTGAATAAAACAGCCTCTGTAGGGCCATGGGGAATGGCACTAGTAGGAGGTGGGTCTTGTTGAGTGAGTGGGTGTGGCCTTGTTGAGTGGGTGTGGCCTTGTTGAGTGGGTGTGGCCTTGTTGAGTGGGTGTGGCCTTGTTGAGTGGGTGTGGCCTTGTTGAGTGGGTGTGGCCTTGCTGGAGGAAGTGTGTCACTGTGAGGGTGAGCTTTGAGGTCTCCTATGTTCAAACCATGCCCAGTGTGACTCAGTCTCCTGCTGCTGCTTATGGATCAAGATGTAGAACTCTCAGCTCTTTCTCCAATGCCATGTCTGCCTGGACGCTGCCATGTTTTTCACCATGCTGATAATGGACTAAACCCCTGAACTTGTAAGCCAGCCCCAATTAAATGTTTGCCTTTATAAAAGTTGTCATGGTCATGGTGTCTCTTCACAGTGATAGAACCCTAACTAGGACAACTCCCATTCTTTGCCTCATGGGGTCACATCCTGGTGACGGGAGTTGGATTATACCAGTAAACCAAGAAAGGTGGCAAAAGACCAAGACAGAGTTGTACTGAGTGTCGGCCTGTCTCTTTCCTTCTCTGTGATGTGTAGAGGCTGAATAGTAAAGGCGACATCAGAGACACTGCAGAAACACTCAGCGTGGATGGGGCTGTGCTCATCAGTGTGTCCCAGGGAGGCCCAGGTCTTGGTCACTGAAGCCTGCCATCCCTGCCCTCCCAAGTGGAGCTTCTGACACGCAGTGTGGTCCTCAGCCTCCACTGCAGAATCCAAGGCTTTCTGCATTTGGGAGAGGGGGAGAAGAGGGGAGAATCCCATTTCAAGTTTTTGGCCAGTGCACACCTTTCCTTTTCTATCATTTCCCTTCCCCTTCCCTTCTCTTCCCCTCCCCCTTCTCTCTTCTCTTCCCCTCCCCCTTCCCATCCCCTCCCTCTTCCCTTCCCCTCCCCCTCCCCTTCCCCCTCCCCTCCCCTCCCTCTTCCCTTCCCCTCCCCCTTTCCTCCTCTCCCCTCCCCTCCCCCTCCCCTTCCCCCTCCCCTCCCCTCCCTCTTCCCTTCCCCTCCCCCTTTCCTCCCCTACCTTCCCCTTCCCTTCCCCCTCCTCCTCCCTTTCTCCTCCCCTTCCCTTCCCACCCCCTCCTCCTCCCCTTCCCTCCCCCTCCCCTTCCCACTCCTCCCCCTTCCCC
>NW_021604714.1:3112662-3140817 GCF_004785775.1 Grammomys surdaster | reverse complement strand
CTTCCCCTTCCTTTCCCTTCCCTTTTTTTTTCCTTTCTCTCCTTTTTTTTTTTTTTCCAGACAGGGTTTCTCTGTGTAGCCCTGGCCGTCCTGGAACTCACTCTGTAGACCAGGCTGACCTCAAACTTACAGAGATCCAGCTGCCTCTGCCTACTAAGTGCTGGAATTAAAGGCATATGCTACCACTGCCTGGCTCTTTTTTAAGAAGTAGAATGACCCAGGAATAAAAAGGGGAGCTGCTAGAATGAGTTTAGGAGGTGTGGCCTTGTTGAGTGGGCGTGGCCTTGTTCCAGACCCAGGATGAAGGTGGCCCCTCCCAGGAGCACCACAGAGCTTGCTGTGGCAACTGCAAGGCCAGCTGGGTAGGAGCTGAATCGGAGTCAGGCAGGTCAGTTTGACTGTGGTGGCACAGGGGATGGGGGCGTGCAGGGGTGAGTGTAGGGGATTGGGAGGTGGAGGAGTGAGTAGGGTTCAGGAGCTTCTAGAATAGCTGTCTCCTGGGTTCCAGAGGCTACTAGAAGGCAAGGCCAGGAGAGCAGAAGGGAAGACTCAGCCTGTGGGCTCTCTGCGTTCCCGCCAAGGGGAGTCACAGTGCGGGAGTGCTCTGGGCAGTTGCTTAGCATGACAGGGATTAGGGAGCAGTGAATCTGGGAGCTGGACCAGGGGTTGTGAGCCTGGAATCATCACCCTCAAGCGCTGGTGACAGGGAAGATCAGGAGTTTAAGGGTCATGCTGCCTACATAACTGGTTCAAGGACAGCCTGGGCGGCTTGACACCTTATCTCAAAAACTAAATAACAGTGCCAGAGAGATGGCTCCTCGGGTAAAGGTGCTTGCTATGCAAGCTTTAGGACCTGAGTCAGGATTCCCAGGAGCTCGAGACAGAAGAACCGGCAGGTCAGCTGGCCTAAAGTACTTACCACAGAGGCAAAAGAGACTCTACCTCAAAGGAGGCTGAAGGGGAGGGTGTGTCAAGGTCACCCTCTAACCTCTGTGTCTGCGGGAGGTATGCAGATGTTCTCACCCAGACACTCACAAAACACGCGCGCATGCACACACACATACACATAACACACATGTAAAAAGCACCAATAATCAAAAGCTGCAGGAGCCTAGGGGCCAGTGCCCAGGTCCCTCCAGTGCAAGTCTGTTGAAGTTTGGTCTTTTGCTGGGTATTATAATGCCAAATACTGGCCCTCAAGATCAGGTTACCCCCAGGGAGGAGAGAATCAGCTGGAAGACTCAAGAGACCCCCCAAGTTATCCCTGGTGAATAAAGATGCCTATGGCCTATAACTGGGCAGGAGAGATTGGTGGGATTTGGAGTTTCCAGGCTTGGGATCAGAGAGATGAGGCCATGAGGAAGGAGAGAGAGAAGGTAGAGAGAGGAGAGACACCATGGGGTAGGTGAGTCACGAAAACATGGCCACGAGGGCTGGCCAGTTAGAGTTGAAAGGTTTAGACAGAACATGGCATGTTATAACTCGGGGTTATTGATAGAGAAGGAGACATTATAACATAGAGGGAAGATTCTGCCCAGCAATAGTGCATTAAAGGCTTATTATAAATATAAAGGTTTTGTGTCTTTTATCTGGGGACTGTTGATCAAAGGTGGGGTAGAAACCACCGATTTGAGATTAAATATTTTCTACCACACGGGTCTCTCATCTCCATATTGACGATGCCTGAAGGACCCAGTAATCACCACCAATACACAGGTAAGAGAACTATTTTATGGAGTTGCACGGCTGTGTTCTTCCTCCCAGGGGACTTGGCACCTTCTCTTGCTCCTTCGTAGCCAAAGTGCAGCTGAGGTACCCAAGCTAAAGGGCTGCCCTGGTGGCTGCCATGATTGCTTCCCCATCCCCTGGCCAGTGACGCCCAAGGTAACAGGTAAGGGACTAGCCTCTTGTGGAGGAGGGGAAGTGCCTATTCAAGGTCCCCAGACAGGCTGTCCAAATGTTGTCTGACGGCAGTGACCCTCCTCCATCTGTCCTAATGGAGGCCTCCCCTCCAAGGATGTGTTAGACTGTACCATCACCAAGGATTCCTTTCAGGCATCCTTGACTGCTCCAGCCAGCAGCCTGAAGATGCCTGACCATGGAAACTTACAAGAAGCCAAGCTTAGGGTTTAGGGTAGGGACCACAGGACAACTTCTATTCCTTGGGGCACATCAGAGAGGTTATGACAGCTAGTCCTAGGGTCAGATGGCCCTGCTTAAACCACAGCTCCTCCCTGACAAGCTATGTGTCTGTAGGCAAGTTACTGAGCCCTACTGGGCTCCAGTTTCCATGGAGACAGCACCCACCTCATAGATTGCTTCAAGGCTGAACCAAGCTGACATGTGCAGGAACTTAGAACTCAGCCTATGCCAAGGACTGGGCTGATAACTGTTATCATCTTCCCATTGGAAGGAAGGGACCACCCCAGCCCTAGCCCCAATATTAGACCTGAAGGTTCACCTAAAACTAATCTTCCAATGGAGCCATTTGTCAAAAGAAAGAAACCCAGAGCTGGGAAGGTCAGGTGGGTTGCTAGTGAACTACAAGGTCAAAGTCTCCAGCTGGTTTCCTCTCCATTTTCAATGAGGTTTTCTGGTGTGGTGGCTTCAGAGAAGCATCTTCATCCTCATGCGTCTCCCCTTTAACTCCTGACACAGCTGGGAGATTGATGGGGTGTCCTTAGCAAGTGTCCACAGCTGCTTCCACTGACAGCCTAGAGCGGGTAAAGGCTTGGCTATGTCTCTCCAGCCCCGGAGCCAGAAGCAGCACCTTCTAGAAGGTACTGATGTTAAGTTGCTGCCTCCCTGAACCCCTGTTCCTCTCCTTTCTGAGCCCCCCCATACCTGCCTCTGTGATGTCCTCATGTCACATCTGAGGTTCCAGAGACAGCCTGTAATTCACGTCAATATAATGAGGCAGCCACGAGCCCTCAGCACTGGAGAGCTCCCATTCCGAGGCCAGTGTACTGGCTGGTTTTGGGTGTCAACTTGACACAAGCCAGGGTCATCAGAGAGGAAGGAGCCTCAGTTGAGGAAATGCCTCCATGAGATCCAGCTGTAAGGGATTTTCTCAATTAGTGATCAAGGGGGGAGGGCCAGTTCGCTGTGGGTGGAGCCATCCCTGGGCTGGTGGTCCTGGGTTCTATAAGAAAGCAGGCTGAGCAAGCCATGGGGAGCAAGCCAGTGAGCAGCACCCCTCCATGGCCTCTGCATCCATCCTTTCTTGAGTTCCTGTTCTGACTTCATGGTGGACTATATGATCTGGAAGTGTAAGCCAAACAGACCCTTTCCTCACCAACTTGCCTTTTGGTCATGATGTTTTGTCACTGCACTAGCAACCCTGACTAAGACATCCAGGTGCTGCAGCTTGGGGTCAAGGCTGGGGGTTCCAGCACTGATTTATGACACATAGGGCACATGGGGACAAACAGAATATCCTGTTGTATCTAGAGTTTTGCATCTCCCTGACCCTTCTCCTGCCTCATTGCAGCTTCTCCCCTGCTACGGTTTCATCCTCAGCCAGATGACACAGAAGCAACACGCATGGTTATGGAGGAAGCAGAGGACCAAGTTAGCCCGAGTTTGATATAGACTGGAGAAGTCTGTAAGAGAGGTGAGAAGCAGCCGTCTCTGATTACAGAAATAAACTGGGCCACGGAGTCTTTGCTTTGCCATTGTCTCTCTAGCCTGGACTGGCAGTGGAATTTTGTTTTTTAATGTACATTGATGTTTTGCCATGTACGTCTGGGTGAGGGTGTCCAATCTTGGGAGTTGTGAGCTGCCGTGTGGGTGCTGGGAATTGAACCAGTATCCTCTGAAAGAACAGTCAGTGCTCTGCTCCGCTGAGCCATTCTTCAGCTCCAGCTTTGAACTCTTTTATGTTCAAGATGGGCTTGAATGTCTGATCATCCAGCCTCTGCCTCCTGAGTGCTGGGATTGTTGGCATGCACCACCAAGCCTAGCTTACATGGTGCTTATTCGGGACCTTAAAGTCCATGTTAGGTAAGCACTTTACTGGGCTACATCCAGCCCTGTCACAGATTCCTGTGTGGCTCTGGGTAAGTTGCAGCCCCATTCTGACATGGTTACCCCACCCGCCCATCCGCATTGTTTCTCTCAGGGCTCTTCCTCTTCTGACAGCCTAGAATTCACTTACGATGCCTACCAAGAAGACCCAACTAATAACCAAGTACCCAGCAAGTACCATGCATCTACTCAGTCCTTCGCTCTGCTTCTCAGGCAAGAGAGAAGCGTCCACTAGCTATCGCCATACCTGCTGCATAAATAACCCTGACTTCACTGTTCTAACACAGCAAGGAGCTTGCCTGAAGCTCAGTGCTCTAGGCTGGGCTGCATGGTTCTGATCTGGCCTGCTCACTACAAGGGATGCACTGCCCTGAGAGCCACCACCACGTTATTCACTATCCCAGCACAAGGGCTAATGGGCACATACCCCTCTCATGGCATAGACCATGTGGCAGCACACAAAGTTCTGACCAAGCAGATCACATGGGCAGGCAAAGAAACACCACACTTCAATGGGAGCCATGGCAGGACCTGGTTTGGAGAAGAGCAGGAAACTTCTAGCACAGTTAGCTTGGCTGATGACAATCCCACAGGAGGGTGGAGCATTCGGTGTATAAAAATGAGGAGCTGAGTTTGAACCTCTAGGGAATGCATATAATTCCAGCACTCGGAGGTGGAGACAGGATTCCCTGGGCTTGTTGGCTAAGCAGCCTAGCCCAATCAGAGATCTCCAAGTTTTGTGACAGACCCCAAGGAAGACAGCTGATGTCAACTTCTGGTCTCTATTTACACACTCATGCAACACAAATACACAAATGTTCACATGTATATATGAACACAGACACACACACACACACACACACACACACGTGCGGTAATAAAATTGAAAAGCTCACAGGACAAAGAAATGGACAATTAAAGGTGGAATTCTGCTCAAAATGGCACCTGGACAGGGGACCATCGGATACCAAGTTCCCCTCATGCATACTCACCCTTTCGTGGCTGCCATGACCCATCCTGATGCTCCGGGTATGCCAGCAGCTCCTTGGATGCAGGTTTTGTGTTCTTGTCACCGTCTGCCTTCCCAAGCATAACTCCTTGATTCTGGGAACACGATAGGCCTTCCGAGAGCACTATGGAAACCTTCCCACAAACACTCAGCCTTCTCCATCCTGCTAATTAAAGCCACAGCTGCTAGAAGAAAAAATGGCTTTGAGGAGACGAGGTTTTATTATTTTTGAATTAATCCATTTACCAGGAAGGGCTAGCACTGAGCATGAAGACAAGGACGATCTGCAGGGGACCAGCTGCCTGTGGCTTATTTGCCTATTCATGTCACCATGGATGGCTGAGGCCTGGGAACAAGCTAGGCTTGGTCTCCATGTTTGCCTTTGAAGAGCTGGGGACAGACACAGGCTGTGGTGAGAAAGCAGAGGGAACGGTGGGACATGACAGAGAAGCAGGTAGCGTTCGTTCGTTCGTTCGTGGGGGCACCGAGGAAGATAACTGAAGAAGGGCAGGGCCTTTGAGGAGCTCAGATCCCCGAAGGAGTAACTGATACTTTCATGAGAAAAGCTGGGTCTGGGAGAGAGCTGTGGGGGAGGCACTCTGGTAGCGGGCATGACCTGCTTCAGATCCACAGGGTAGAGACAGCAGAAGGACAGAGATGGAATCTGTCCGTGCGGCTGGGATAGACCCAGAAGATGGGAAACAAGAAGAGCGGGGCTGGGATCAGGCAGCGAGGGGGAGTCCAGGGGACCTGTGAACAATGATGAGGGTTTGAGCTTCTCACATAAATGATGGACGTGCTGGAAGGTTCTGCGCAGCTGCGTGGGCTTCGATGACGTCATCGCTAGCCATATGAAGGCTTCTTGGAGGCTCTGGGATTGGGGGCAGAGTTGGGAGAAGGGCATATGACCTCTACCCTGAGGCCATGATGAGCAGGAATGGCCGTGTACACCGGATAGATGTTTAGAGCCTGAAAACAGAACACAGTGGTCAATAAGGAGAAGAGGGCCAATTTTAGAATCGCGGCCAGAACTACAGTTTAGATTTACAAAGATATGGTGGTATCGGACTAAAATCAAGAATTTTGGAGACAGCAACTCAGGAAGGCAATTTTTTTTTTAGAGTTGGAGGAATGTACGGGCATGGAGACCAGGGAGACTGACTTTTTTTTAGCAAGTGTGACCAATAGGCAGGTGGCCTGGAACACAAGCTAGGGCCCTGGGTCATCACCCCTTTGGAGGGTCAAACTACCCTTTCACATGGGTCACCTAAGACCCTCAAATACACAGATATTTACATGACAATTCATAACCATAGCAAAATTACAGTTATGAAGTAGCAACAAAAATAATTTCATGGTTGGGGTCACCACAACATGAGGAACTGTATTAAAGGGGCTCAGCCTTAGGAAGGTTGAGAACCACTGCTCTAGGTCGAAGATGAAGGTCTGAGGTAGGAGCCTTAGAAGCCACAGAAGTGGGGGCAGCCATGTGCCCTCCAGGACGTTTTAAGCTTCAGGAAACAGAACACCCTTAGAAGTAACTATAGAGATACAGAACGTAGGTAGCTCAGTTAGTAGAGCTCTTGCCTAGCTCGCACAAAGCTCTGTACTGGATCACCAGCATGCCGTCCAACTGGGTGTGGTGGCACGCACTTGTAACCCCAGCATTCAGGAGATGGAAGTAGGAGGATGAGGAGTTTAAAAGTCATCCTTGGCTGTGTTTTGAGTTTGAAGCCAGCCTAGGCTACCTAAGGCTAGCCTGGGCTACCTGAGTCCAGCCTGGGCTACCTGAGACCCTGTTTCAAAAAACAAAAGTGTTTCTAATGAGAATGAACCTGACCTTTTTCACTTCTTATACTATAAGTGATTGTTAAGCTTTGCCTTCATAGCAATGTTGTCCAGGACCTGGATCTGGGCTGTTTTTTTTTTGGGGGGGGGGGTTGGGATTGTTTCGGGTGGAGAATTAAACCAACAGCCTTCTACATGCTAGGCAGTGCTCTACCGCTGAGCTGTAGCCACAGGCAGGCACAGACCTTCTACTCCGCCACCTCCATTCATCTGCGTGCATCTGTTCTACAGGGCCATGGAAGGCAGGCTAAGTACCTGGAGGATGTGAACTCCGGGGGAGGAAGTTTGAAAACAATTCCTTAATAGATGTAATGCCTGCCTTTGGCTATGTTTGGCAAGACACACAAAAAAGGATTAGGCTCATAAAAGAATTGGCTGGTTAACAAGGGGGCGTAGGAGGAAATTAAATATCCACTAATTAGTACTTGTGGGGCTGAAGGAGGTAGGGAATTCTTAACCCTAAATGGAACAAGGCGACTTTGAGAAACGTCTGCAGGGAGGACTGGTTGACATCTGCCCAGGGTGGACCTTCTGCTTCAGGCCCTGATGGAGTCATAGATACTGAACCAGCCTCCAACCACCACACACAAGTAGAAAGCAGGATCCAACATCAGAAACATCTGTTTCCAGACGCTGAGTGACCGGAATAAGGCAGTGATCCCTGAGAAAATGAAAACAGTAAGATAAACTATGTGACCATCAGGATTCTCGGGCTGTGCTCCGGGGTAGAAAGGCACAAAACATTTCAAGCAAGAGGAGAGCTCAGAGAATGGATGTGGCTGGGATCTGACACAGGGACAGAGCTTCGCAGACAGCCTAGGGCTTGTTCTGAGTCACTGAGTCCATGGTAAAGTTGAGATGTGTGGACGAGGTTCGCACCCATAAAGATCAAAGAACAATTCATGATTAAGGAGTTGTGAACTGGACCGTGTTCTGATAGGCTCAAGCTTAGGACAGCCAGAGTAGAGAGGCCTTGGGGAGCAATGAAGATGTCCAGAGGAAACTTTATTCGTGTATTACTTTTTGACACAAGGTCTCTTTACATAACCCTGGCTGTTCTAGAACTATGTAGATGAGGCTGGCCTTGAACTCACAGATATCTGCCTTCCTCTGCCTCCCCAGAGCTGGGATTAAAGGCATGTGCCATCATAATCTGCACTGAGTAGGAACTTTAGAAAGGTCAAACCTTATCAGAGTTAATCCTAGAATCCCTAGATTGAAAGCTATCCTAGGCCCATCCTAACAAGGTTTCAAAATAAGCCTTGAAAGGATCAAAGTGACCATCAAGAAAACTACTGGAATAAAATTCAATACTCTTTCAAGAGAGATTTTTAAAAACCTCAACACCAATAGCATAACATTCTGGCTATGAGAAACTGTACCCAGGGGTTAAAAAGATGGCTTAGTGGTTGAGAGCACTGGCTGCTCTTCCAGAGGATCCGAGTTCAATTCCCAGCACCCACATGGCACAGCTCACAACTGTCTGTAACTCCAAGATCTGACACGCTCACACTGACATACATGCAGATAAAACACCAATGAACGCACATAAAATAAATTAGTTAAAAACAAAGAAACTGTACCCAATGACTGTAACCCAAGAGAAAAGTTACCAGCTAGAAACAGACCCTGGGGTGACAGATAGATGGTGTGATAGTTTTAACTGTAAACTTGATACAATGTAGAGTCACCAGAGAAGGGCGTCTCAAGGAGAAATCATCTGGTTTAGACTGACCTACGAGCATGACCCAGAGGGATTTTTCTTATCTAAGGTGGAAAGGCCCACCTTGAATGTGGACAGCTCCAGTTGATAGGCTGGGTCCTGGACTGTGTAAACCAGGAGAAATCAACCTGGGCCCTGACATGCATGAAATCTTTCCTCTCTATTCCCGATTATAGATGCGATGTGACCAAGTCCCCAGGTTTCTGCAGCTGCAACCTTTTTGAAAATGGACAGTGAGTCTAAGATATACTCTTTCTCTCCTGATTTATTTTCTCTCAGGGTATTTTATCACAGCACAGCAACAGAAATGGGATTTGTAGGTAAGGCCCTTAAAACAGAAAATAAATTGAAGTAGTTAAAGAAAAACACAAGGTGGGTGTGGTGGGGCACATCTATAACCTGGGTACTAGAGAGGCTGACGAAGGAGGATGACTGATAGTTCAAGGCCAAGGCTACAAAGCAAGACTCTGTCTCCAAAAACAGATAACAAAACATAGGCCAATAATGAAGAAATAATGAAATGTACTAAAAGCAAACAGAATCATGGAAAAGTAAAAAAAAAAAAAAAAAATTCAGTAGCTAAAATGAAGACTTCATCGGCCAGCGGCTAAATAGCTGGTTCTACAGACAGAGAAGGATTGGTAAATGTTCAGGCAAATTGAAGGGCAGAAAAATGCATCTGAGAAAAACTACTGAAGACTCAGTGACCACCAGACAAACTGTCTTCAATACATACAGAGTCTAGAAGAGGAGGGGTGCGGTGGCGAATATTTGAAAATCAATGCCGATAGTTTTCCAAACTTGATAAAAACCAGAAACTTACAGACTTTTAAAAACAACCTCAAACAAATTTCAATCAGGAAAAATACAAAGAAAACCACTGGAAGGCACATTGCAATCAAGTTGCAAAAGGCCAGCGATGATGGGGAAAATTTCTTTTAATTAAATGCAATGGGAGAAAGATCTGAGCCTTGTGGTCAGGATCAAGTTGCTGGTGTGGCTGTCAAGTATGTTGCTAGAAATTCTAAATGAAGTGAGAGACACCTCCCTCTCTCCATCTCTTCCTCTCTCTTCCCCTCTCTTCCTCTCTCTCCCTCTTTTCCCTCTCTCTTCTTCTCCTCCCTTCTCCCTCCTCCCTCTTTGCTTTTTGAAATAGGATCTTGCTCTATATCCTAGACTGGCTTTCAACTAAACGGAGATCTCCCTGCCTCTGCCTCCCAAGTGCTCACTTTACAGATAGTTGCCAGCACGCCTGGCTGAAGGTGGATCTCTTCTCCAGCTTTTATTGGATACTATCTTTCCAGTTAGCATCTGAGCCAGTGGCCCTCACATGCCCATCTGACCTGGGCAGTAACGCACCTGCATTAACTCCTGTAGCAGCTTAAAGTTCCTGATGGTAACTACAGGCAGCAAGAGAGAAATTCAGAAACTTTAAAATGTATGTCTAAAATAAAAACCATCGGTGGTGTCCAGGTAGATAAGACTGCTGTGTCTGCCAGTGAGTGCTTTGGGAGAAGGGAAAGTCACAGTTCTGAATTTGAAAAGTATTTGTTTAAGCTTTAAAAATTAGGCTTTCTATTCTCTTTTTCCATTCTTGTGTATGTGTGTGTGTGTGCATGCACGTGCACATATATGCCTGTGCACACATGCCCATGCACACATAACAGAGCACACATGCTCATGCACACATGACTGTGTACACATGCTCATGTACACATAACAGAGTACACATGCCCATGCACACACGACTGTGCACACCTGCCCATGCACACACGACTGTGCACACCTGCCCATGTACACATAACAGAGCACACATGCCCATGCACACATGACTGTGTACATGTGCCCATGCACACACGACTGTGCACACGTGCCATGCACACATGACTGTATACATGTGCAAATGCACACATAACAGAGCACTCAAGCCTATGCACATATGACTTTGCACACATGCACACATGTTCATGCCTGTATGTGTGGAGGCCCAAGGGTGGAATTATCCTCAATTGCTATTTGTGCAAACTAGTTTAGTGTCAAGTTGGCACAAGCAAGACCCACCTGGTGTGAATGTGTAAAGAGTGGATGAAATCCAGAGTGAATGTGTATTGCTATCGCAGGCATATCAAGAACCAATACCTCAGATCCATGGGGCATTGGCAGAACCTTCCCCCACCCACCCCTAACAATAACAATGACAGACAGATGGTGTCGCCTTCCTTTGGTCCAAGAGTGAACATTGACAGTGTGTTCAAAAACTAGCAACTGCCCCTTCCTCCTCCTGGATGTTCACAGCCTAAGACTGTTCACTTACAGAGACCTCCTATAGAGGCTAGTTAGTCCTCTCTGTCATGCTGTACATAATAAACCGGCTGAGGTTCTGGATTGCTGTATAGTTAGTGTCACTCCACCAGAAAGCACTTACCCGCCTGACTTCTTATACACTTGTGTATGTGTCTGTGTGTCTGATCCTTTCTTTGTTCCCTCATTGCCCTGTTCAGGCTTCCAGGGGTAGGAGCTGAAAGAGAAACCACAGAGGAACTCTGCTTCCTGGCTTGCTCTCTGCCTGCATTCTTATACAGCCCAGAACCACCTGCTTAGAGATAGTGCCACCTACAGTGGGCCAAGCTTCCCCATATCAACCACCAATTAAGATAATCTCCCACAGATGTGACCACAGGTCAATCTGATTAGGGAAATTCTTCAATTGAGGGTCCCTCTTCCTAGGTGACTCTCAGGTTGGCAATAGAAACTAACCATTGCTCCAAGCATCATACCTTTCATGGTGACATTTAAGAACAAGAAGGAAAAAGGAGGACTTTATCCCTGGTTTCTTTTTCTTTAATTAGGGAGAAAACCCTTTCTCCTAACACCCATCAGGTCACCTTTTGATTCTGTCAGATGAGAATCTAGCTGCAAGGGAAGCTAGTAAAGAATCATGTATGTGATATTTTTACCCTCGGTTATGGGAGTCAGATTTTCCCAATGAAAGAAAAGGGGGGACTGGGTTGATTACTTTTGGATAGGTACCCCCACAGTGTTCAATTTACCCTAGAAACACCATGGGTTATCATTTCATGGAGCTTTATTTATAGGACCAAGGAAAGGGAGTCTATTTCTATTTGTTTCTAAGCTGCATAACCTGGCAGTTTCAGGTAGCAAACATATCTTCTCTCATAACTTCTGAGAGTCAGAATGCTGGGAACAGATTGGCCAAATGATTTTATTTCAAAGTGTCTCATGAGGTATCATCTCAGGAAAGCTCACAAATGTGGATATTGACTGAGGTCTTTAGTTCTTCACTGACTGATGGCTAAATACTCAATTCTTTATTGGCTGGTGACCGTAGACCTCAGTTCTCCCATTGAGTGTTGGCTAAGAGCCTCGGTTTCTCACTGGCTACTGGCTGGGGTCCTCAGGTCTTCATTTACTCACTGGCTATTGGCTAGTGTCCTTAGGTCCTCACTGACTATTGGCTAGTGTCCTCAGGTCCTCATTGTCTATTGGCTAGTGTCCTCAGGTCCTCACTCTATCAGCTAGTGTCCTCAGGTCCTCACTGGATACTGATCAGTAGACTCTGTTTCTTGGCAAGTGAGACTCTTCACAGATGGCCTGAACATCCATAGTTGTTGGGCCCTGCTAATTAAGGTCAAAGTCTACCATTGTCCAGAGAGCTCTCTTGAACTCACAAAATGGAGGACGCCCTTTACCAACAGGGCTTCTTCTTCTCAGACCTTGTCTGGGGAACTCAAAATCCACATACCTGTTCCTGATAAGAAACCATCCAGCAAGCACCTAGAATTTCTGGAATGCTTCTTCATGCAAATGAGGTGTTATCCAGTACCACAAGCTGTAGCCAATGATACACACCCACCCTAGAAATCCCTTCCCCTTTCCCCCAAAACTATATAGCCTTTGATTCACCCCACTTAAAGTTGAGCTGCCTCTGAACCTGATCCCAGTTGTCATTTCCTCTGTACTCACAGGTCCTCAAAAACCTGTTCTTCCACTCTGTTCTCTTCATACTCATAGTCTGGTACTCAGCAACCCCAAGGAGAAGGGAGGACCACACATGGTGTATAACTGTACGTTTCCTCTAGAGTGAGTGACTGTGAGACAGAATGAAAGATCAAGATGAAGACTTTGCATCTTCTATCACCTGACCTTGGAGGTGACATGCCATCACATCGCCCATATGTTGAGGTTTGGTCTTTTGCTATGTATTGTAATACTAAATACTGGCCCCCAGGGCCTGGTTCCCCCCTAAGGATGAGAGAATCTGCACATCGGGATGCTATGTGACCTTGCCCCTCAAATTATCTCTGATTGCTGAATAAAGATGCCTACAATCTATAGCTGGGCAGAATTGAGATAGGTGGGACTTGGGATTCCCAGACCTAAGGTCAGAGAATCACAAGGAGAGGGAGAGAGAAGGTAGAGAGAAGATGCCATGGGTTAGATGAGTCATGAAAACATGACTATGAGGGCTGGCCAACTGAGTTAAGAGCAGCCCAGACAGAACATGGCAAATTATAATTCAGGGTAATAGATTCTAATAGCATAGAGGGTAGATATCTGCCCAGCTCTAGTGTTGATTAAGGCTTATTGTAAAAATAAAAGTTGTATGTCTTTCGTCTGGGAACTGAAGGATCAAAGGTGGGGTAGAAAGCCCGGATTGAGATTAAATATTTACAACACCCATATTTATTATTCACATGCTTCAACCCTGGCACAATGGGAGGAAACCATGTACGTTGATCCCCAGGAGGTGGGCATCTTCAAGGGCCATTGTGGAAACAGGACATCATAGATCCCTTCAAAGAGAGACAGAAAGGAAGACGAAGTCTGACATTGAGCCTAGAGAGCCTGGTATCAGGGGACGAAGGAGAACGACTCAGAGGAGAAGTATTCAGAACTTTTCAATACAGCCATGAGAAGAGTAAGATGCTTGCTAACCTGTCCACTAGGGTGGTTGGAATTGTTAAGAGAAACTCTCATTGGCCAGTTTACAGAGAAGAGTGGCTGTGGAGTCAGAGAACCAGAACCAGTGTGAACCATGAGGCGGGGGGGGGGGGGGGGGGGGGGGAGAGGGAGAGAGAGAGAGACAGAGAGAAAGACAGAGAGAGAGAGAGACAGAGAGAGAGAGAGAGAGAGAGAGAGAGAGAGAGAGAGAGAGAGAGAAGCTTGATAAGGAGAAGGGAGATCTGCACAGAAATTAGAGAAGCTCTGGGTTCTGAACAGAAGAGGGCTGAAGATATTTTTAGACGGAGGAGAAACAGCCAGTGGGGCCGGAGGAGATGAGGATGCAGAAAAGGGGATGACGGATGAGTTCATCTCTTGAAGGAGACAGGAAGACTGAAGGTCAAGGAGACAGGTGGGCTGCTTGGCTCTGAGCAAGGGGACACCTCATCCTCTGAGGCTGCCGTGGGGGAGGCAGGGTGAGTCTGGCTGGGGCAAAGCCCAGGGGTGAGGATGCCTGGGATCTGGGAGCTCACACCCGATGGCCTCAATCTTCTCGGGAAGTCAGGGAGGCAGGGTCTCAGTGAGCTCTGTGCACCATGATGTTGATTATTGCGGTGATTGCTCACAGGTGAAGGGAGGTGCTGGCGCAGTCTGTTCTCGTGAGCCGGGTGAGCCTCACCTCCACCCCATGATCTCATGTGCTCTTATATCTCAGCAGGCTCATTTTTCATCGTCTGTGGTGTCTCCAGACAGCACCTGTCTGACTTGCCATGAGGTATGAGTTAGTGAGATTGAAATGAACATGGTGGGGACGACCAGAACTCAGCAGGTGTGAAGAGGCACAATGCAGAGACCTCCAAGGTCTGTGTCACCAAGACTTTGTCCACACCCCGCTACACCTCTGACGGGGAACTCAGGAGCCCTAAGGAGGCCTTCCATGTTCAAACAGAAGCCTTAAGACTTTCCTCCAGGAGGGCTGAAGTCTGGCTTCCCATGTCTCGTCTGTCCTACAGGAAGTCCCAGAACAAAACCCCCCACACAAACCCTTCCTCCATGAGTCTCCCCTAGAAAGGACCTTCTGTTTCTTCCATCTCCTTGTATAAGAAGGTTTCAGACCCCAGCTCCTCTCTCAGACTTTCTATCAGGCAACAGAGTACAAGATGCTTCAGTGTGGCGGTGCACAGCTGTGTTCCCAGCACTCGAGAGACAAAGGCAAGGGCATCAGGAATTCAAGGCCTTAGCCACATAGTGAATTTCAGGTCAGCCTGGGGTGTCTCAAACAACAGAAGAGAGGGAGGGGAGAGGAGGGGAAAGGAGAAGGGAGAGGAGGAAAGGGGAAGGAAGGGGAAGGAGAAGGAAAGAAAGGGGAAGGAAGGGGAAGACAGAGGAGGGGAAGAGGAAGGGAGAGAAGAAAGGAAAGAGGAGGGAAGGGTAAGGGAGGGGAGGAGAAGGATACATTTGGAGACATGGTGTGTCTTCTGTGTTTGGTGATTGGTGATCACAAAGGCGATGGGCTCTAGGGATGCTTGAAGCACCATGCTTTCTGGCATTGGTCACTTCACCCTATAGTCAGACATCAAGTGTGAGCCTTCTACCAACTACAGTCTACAAGATGGGCATCACTTGCCTCCTGCCCCAGCTCGCCCTGGCTCCTCATACTCCAGCATCTTCTACACAGTTCCCATAGACACGCCTCCGAGCCTTGTCCGCACATACACATCTTCAGTGAGTGACAAGACTATACAGCCCTGACACCACACCAGGGGAAGTTGGGATACAGGCTGAGAAGCACTGGAGAGTTAGCATCCAAGATGGTGCCTATGGCCTCATGGCCTGGTGTACATGCCTTTGATGGGACCTCCCACATGAAATCAAGGCTGACCTGTCATCAGTGGACCACAGCAGAAAATGGAGTACACTTGCCAAAGGCAGACTCCGGAAGGTGTCAGAGCTCTCCACAATGATATACTTGGATTCTTCCTGTAGGAGGAGCTAAGGTAGGAAGAGTAAGGAGAGGAAGAGGAAAAGGAAGAGGAGGAGCTAGAGAGGGCAGAGATGTAGGAGGATGGAGAACCACGCAGGTATGGAGAGCAGTTGCGGGTAACAACTTATATTTAGGTTAGCTAATTGGGAAACAACTCTAATTGTATGGGCATATTTTTATTGAGCATTAACAAATATATAAATCCTTTGATTAATATTTAAGCACTAGAGTCTCATTTTTACCGAGCCTGCGTGGATGGCTGGATGGTCTGGGCACAACCCAGCCATGTAGAGACAGCGTGGAAGATTGGCAGAGCCATCTCCCATGCTGGTGTCTCGTGGGTGGCAGGGCTGGTGTCTCTGGCCACCCGAGCAGATGGCCTGAGCTGAGCAGCGGTGGTATGCTACCTTCGCTCGTGGTTGCAGGCCTAGGCTAGTTGGGAACATGGTGGCTGATTAAGAAAAGCCAGATTGAATGATGCTGTTTTAAATATCTCCCACTAGAGGTTATGGGAAAGAAAAAATAAGGGGGAAGTGGACCTGTTTAGAAAGGTTCTTTGCAGCAACTCCCATCTGTGTTGTCTGGAAATCGGCAGTTCAGTTCACGGGTCAGCAGTGGCAGCTCGATCCACTAGCAAACACTTCACAGATACACCAGCAGTCCAGTTCAGTAGAGTCGGGATAGCAAACATCAATCAGCAACGGTGGCACCTAGCAGAGATAGCCAGGTCTCAGGCTCAGCTCGAGTCGGCAGGAGGAACCAGGAGGAAAGCCAGAAGACGTTCTCGGCTATGCCTCTCTCAGGGAGGATTAGTGAATGTTCAAGACCCACAAGCGTTGCACAGCTAGTTGTACCAGCAAGCTACGCTCAGCCTCTGTCACTGTCTGTCCAGCCCTATTTATACAAACATCACATGTCTTCCACAGGTCTTGCCTCAGCACATGTGTCTGTCTCAGCTGACATCACTCAGCCCGAGTCTTCGGAAGCAGCAAGAAACTACAGCACACCATCCCGAAGTTTTTTGGTGAGTTCCTCTCTAGAGTTCCAACAAATGCAGCTCAACTACACAATGTAAGGCAGGCCAATACATGTGTGTTGTTAGCAAAGAATCCTTCATCACATGTCCTTTCACATGCTTGCTTTAGCAGAGCATCCTCTGTCCTGTGTCTGCTTCAGCTAAACTTCATGAGTCGGCCTTAGCCTTTCACACCTGTATCCACTTCAGGAAAACACTCCTTCACGTGTTTGCCCCAGCAAAACACCATCCAACTGACTTTCCAAAGAACTCTTAAGTTTCCACCTCAGAAGGCCATGTCATAAAGATGCTTAAGCAACCGCACAGAGAGACCTAAGAGGAGTGGTATAGGGTCTTGCCACTGAGGCCACTGAGCCGCCTTGGAAATGCATCTTTGAAGCAGCCCACCAAATGTTAAGCTGAGGTCAGACCCGACCGCCACCTCCCGAGAGGCTCCCAGCTACCAACCATCTTGATGGACAGACACGGAAAAAGAATGGATGAAATATAATTAAAACCGACAGGCTTTTGTCAAGTCAGGATGATGTATGTGCTCTCCTGAAGCACCCTCCTTATTCTCAAAGCTCTCAGTGTTCGGATCCCTCTTCAAGGAAGCACAGAACGTTTGAGTGGCAGCCCCAAGTTACACAGTAGAGCTACTAAGTGCTGGTACATTTCTTAGCCTCTAACTCCCATGTAGAGCTCCTGAAGCTATATTGTCATCCCATGAGCCTCTCTGCCTCCTGGGGCACACCTTCATTTAGCTCCTACCTTCAACCTCTCAGGCCTCAACGTCATCTCTTTATGAGTGTGTGGTGTGTATGCATTTCTGTGTGCGTGTGTACCTGTGTGTGCGTATGCATGTGTCGGTCTGTGCTCATGCGCATGTGTAGGCCAGAAGTTAACACTGGGTGCCCTCCTTGATTACCCTACCTTAATTTTTTTGAGGCAGAATCTCTCACCAACCCTGAGTTCATGGGTTTAGCTAAACTGGTTGGCCCTCGTGTCTCAGGGATCCTCCTGCCTCTGCCTCCCCAGTGCTGGGGCTTTACTTCCCAATGCTGGAGTTACAGATGCATGCCACTGTAACATGCACCCAGCCTTCACGTGGGTTCTGAGGTTCCGAACTCACGCTTGCATGGCTGGCATTTTACTGACTGAGTCCTCTGCCCCCAACGCCATCTCTTGCAAACAGGTTCATCCTTCCTTCTCAAATCCTGTGTGCTTACTTAATTCCAGGTGAGAAGTGTTAACACGGCTGCTTATGATTAACCCGCCTGGATTGGCCAATAGAGATGGATGACGTCCGTCACCGCAAATGTCCAACTGCAGATGCTTGTGCAGTAGCGTGTTCTAGAAACCATGATGTCGTGGTTCCTGGCTTTGCTGTGACCTTGTCAGATTGGTCCAAAGAAAGAACTCTGGCCATAAAAACAGGAACATAATCGAGCCAAGGGCTGTCATCTGCACACAGAGGCCGTTTCCATGGCTAATCCTGGAATCTGATGCTCTCAAAGCCCCTCTTGAGTTTTGGAGACAAAAACAGCCACAGAAACACAGTCCAAGGAGAGAGAGCAGGAAATACAAACTTACAACCTTGTACCTTCAGGTCTCTACTTCTCCAATCCCAACCCGTCCTGGTTCCCTCAGCTCAGTGAACCTCCCAGGGTCTCCCAGAAGCAAACCTCTCAGCATTGGAAGTGAGTGAGTCCCAAGACGGACCTCCCACGGATCCTGCCAAGGCTGCTTCTGTCTCAAGAGCCTTATACACAAGGTGTCAGTTCCTTCTCCCCGCCTACAATAGCTGCTTGTTTGTTTCACCTCTGCCCAATGGGTATCAGTAGTCACAGAGTGTTCTGACAGCCCCAGGCCCAACTGGAGAAGAAGCTGAGAGACAGGTCCAGATAGAGGATTCCGCAGGTAAAGAGGCTTACCACTAACAGATGACCTGAGCTCCTTCCATCCACAGAAGCCACATGGTGGAGGAGAGAACCAGCTCATCCTACAACTGTCCTCTGGCTTCCACATGTGAGCCATGGCGTTTTACACCCTGCCCCCCCGCTAACTAAATAATTTCTTAAAATATAATAATTTTTTCCACATTTTTATTCATTCAATTTACGTCCTGATTGCTGTCCCCCTTCACACAATATCCCTCTCCCCTTCTCCTCCAAGTCTCTGCAGGGCTAGGTGCATCCTCTCCCACTGATGCCAGACAATGTGGCAGAGATTCACAGCCTAACACCGGACAGAGCTCTGGGACTCTAATAATTATTACAAACAAACAAACAAACAAAACAATAACCTGGGGGACACCTGCTGATCCGATATCATTGACGCTCCCAGAGTTGCAGCTGCCGCCTCCCTTGAGTGACGAAATTCTGTTCACTTGAATTCCAGCAGAAGAATGTCTCCGGAGTGTTGAACTTGGCCGTCTGGGACAAGCAGGCTGGGCAAATGGCATGTGGAATGGTGGAATGAAAACTATGGAGCAAGGCCCTTCAGATGATTTGGCCATTTGAGGAAGGGCTCGGGTGGGAATGAGCAGGCAGACCATGCGTGTTCTCTTGGGAAACACTCCCAGAATTCAGGCTTCATCTCCCCAGAGACAGACCCACATGGCACTCCACTCCCACTGCAATTCCCACATGAGGAGGTGGCTCAGCCTTTCTCTTCTGCCTCTGTATACACACCTCCCAACCCTGTATACTGCAGGAAGGAACCTGTTCCTCCCTAGCTGGGGGCTGGGGAACTACCTGATTCATTCACTCAAAATGACAACTGCTGTCCTTCACTGACTCCTGTGGACCCAGACAGTGGCTTTCTCTCTGGGTGCTGGAGTCCTATACAAGACCAACCAGGAGTTTTTGGTCTGGGTTATTCCAGTGTCCTAGTTAGGGTTTCACTGCTGTGAACAGACACCATGACCAAGGCAAGTCTTCTAAAGGACAACATTTAATTGGGGGGTGTCTTACAGGTTCAGAGGTTCAGTCTATTATCATCAAGGTGAGAACATGGCAGCATCCAAGCAGTCATGGTGCAGGAGGAGCTGAGAGTTCTACATCTTCATCTGAAGGCTGCTAGTGGAAGACTGGCTTCAAGGCAGCTAGGATGAGGGTCTTAAAGCCCACACCTACAGTGACACACCCACTCCAACAGGGTCACACCTTCTAATAGTGCCACTCCCTGTGCCAAGCATATACAAACCATCACATCCAGGGAGGGCGAGCTTGGTTGCTCAGTGTCTTAGTTAAGACTTTGAGTTGCCAGGAGCTGAGGTGACTCCTCCGGCCTGAGCAACAGAGGAAGTAATTGGAACATATTTCTAAACTGTCCAGGATACCGCTGCCTTCAGATACAGCTTTCTCCGGGTGTCATGGTTGCTAGGAAACAGTTGCAGCCTGTGTCTCAGCCGTGTTCTCTCTGCATGTCCATTCCAAGTATTCAGGGTACCCAAAACCCAGGTTCAAATCCAACAGAAATGAAGTGTGGTTTGGGGGAGTGCAGAAATGACTCAACTGATCAAGGACCATGCAAGCAAGAGGGTGAGATCCTGAGTTTGGATCCCCAACATCCTCATAAAGACTGGATGCTGGCCCACATCTGGAACCCCAATACTGTGTGGGAGGGGCAGCAAATTTCTAGAGCTGCCAGCCAGTCAACCGCACCTAATCAATAAGCTCCAGATTCAGTTGATTTTTTAATTAAATAAATGTCTCATATTGTTCTTCCAACCAGATGGCTTTAGGCTTTCTATAACCAATAACCTACAACATCGGATCAATGACTACTAGTTCACACAAACACATTTGGGCTGTTTCCAAGTCTGGGCAGCCTGGGGAGTTGCTCCATCCAGGGATGTCTAGTTCATATGTCCCAACAGACTAAAGGTGGAGGGCGGCCCCTCAGCGTTGGGGAGGGGCTCCAGGTGTGAGAGAGGCGAAGCTTCCTTTAGGGACTGAAGGCATCTGAGCTTTTGAGGGATGTCCAGCAAAAAGTCCTCCTTTAGAGTTCTGTGGCCTGGGGGTGGGAGGGGCAGTTAGAATTGCTCCCTTAGACAGCCTTGTACCTCCTGTGTCCTTTGAACAGAAGGAGAAGTCGAGGAAAGGCAATCCTGTGATACAACTGGTGGGATGCCTTATCCCTGAATTGTGTGGCTGAGAGGCCACACAGGTGGCTACAAGGACCCAGGTAGGTGCAGCTAGATCCGACAATGTTAGGGCCGGAGCAGGGCCTAGATGGGGCACACACGGGATCCCAGCACTAGGGAGGCACGCCCTGGGGATGGGTGTGTGCACGCATGCATACACATACACACAACCAAACCAAACTAAGCCAACAGAGCCTGCTTCTGCCCCACCACCTTCCTATGAGGCCAGCTTTTATTTTAGTGTACTGGATCACCAGGACACAACCCTGGGCTTCCCTCTGAGGAAACTCATCAGCCATTGAAAGCTCAGATGCAGGCTCGCCCAAAGTCACAGTCCCCATGACTGATGCGCGGTGGAGGCTTAGAAACCACCCTTATCTTGGCCTGATGAGCATCTGAGCTCCCAGCTGCACCAGAGACTGGCCAAAATCTCTCTGGTTACTGTATTAAAAGAACAAACACACACACACACACACACACACACACACACACACACACACACACGCTTCTGCCCTGTCCTACCCATTTCCCAGCACCTTCCGCTGCATGTATAGCATGTCTCAGCCTGTCTCCTTGAGAGCGCAAGCTCTGGCCCCCAGGTGAGCAGGCGGTTTGTCCACATGGTACACTATTACAGGCCAGATTCTCAGTTCAGTCTCCTTACTTAATGGTGAGAATATCCCCGGAACTGTGTCATTGGATGACACATCCATCCTGCGAGTGTCCTAGAGTGTGATTCTCTAGACAAAGGCAGCCAGAACACCATGAGACAATATAGTTTCAGGACACCCTTTCATATATGTGGATAGAAACCCCAGTTTTCAGAACATGGCGGTACTTCTCTTTTTGGATTGCAGAAAATAACACTAAGAAAAACAATGTAGTTCAGAACAAGCACATACCTTGTTTGGGTTTTATGTAAAATTATAAAACAAACAAACTCCAATAACAACAAGAAGCCCCCCTTTTAGTAGAAAAGCAATGTATACTCACTGATAACTTCAAATAGCCAAGTAAATGAATGGCTTACCCAAAGACTCATGCATGTTCCCATGAGAACAGAGAATGGCTTGTATGAATTCCCTCATATGTATTAGGCCTTTCACACTCCCTACATCTTAACGAGATCTTCCCCTCAGCTCTGGCTGTGGTGGGAGGGAGGAGGAGTCTGGGGGTAGGGGGTTGGGGTGAGGAGTGGGGGTACAAAGAGGGCAGGGCAGCCAGAGCCTGTGTCTTCTGACTCCAGCGTCTGAGTCTTCGCCCTTTCCCCAGCCAGCAGGTTGATGTCAGAGTTTCCGAGCTCACACCTTGAGGGTGTGGACATAAAGCAAAGCTCCTGGGCCGGAAAACGCCTTGGCTCTGCTGTTCACTTGCTGATTGACTTTAGACCAGTATGTTCACCTGGTGGAGTTCCTGCCAACATCAAGGGAACAGACAAAAACCTAGGATTGAATGCAGTGCTCAAGGGAACAGACAAAAACCAAGGATTGAATGCAGTGCCCGTTGCTACCTGAAGAGGGCACTATGAAGATATTTTTTTTATATATATATATATATATATATATATATATATCCTAACCATAGGAAGATGGAACACCCCCTCCTGAAGCAAACGACTGTAACCCTACAGTAACCCTAGGAGTGGGAGTAGGGGAGGAGGCCTGGGGAGAGGGCTCCTGGGGCTACAGGAAGTTTCCAACAAAGCTAGGACAGTGGCAGGGTTGGGTGTGTCTGACCAAATGGCTTGATTTATCTCTCTCAGCAGGGGAGACAAGAGAAATCTCTCTCTCTCTCTCTCTCTCTCTCTCCCTCCCTCTCTGTCTCTCTCTCTCCCTCCCTCCCTCCTTCTCTCTCCCTCCCTCTCTCTCTCTCTCTCTCTCTCTCTCTCTCTCTCTCTCCCCTTCTCTCTCCCTCTCTCTCCTATTTTAAAGAAAAATTTCTACTGTGAAACAGCAAGTGTTTATTCTTAAGAATCCAGCCCGTGACCTGTGAAACTTCTGCTCAGAGGCTCATAGTGACCCTCCTACTTACCGTTAACATGGGATCTGTGCTGCAATCGCCTTTGATCCTTCCTCACTGGGCCCCTCCCCTAGGCAGAGGAGAGACATCTATTCATACAGGAGAGGGTTGGAGAGGGAAAGACCTGAGGTCCCGAGAGTTAAAACAGACTTACAGTGACTATGGCTGGCATTTATTGAGTGCGTACTGTGGTCTACACACTGGGCTAGGTGTTTCCCATATAGTTCTAGATAACCCTAGGAATCTTTCTGTGTGTGTGTATATATAACTTATTATTGTTATTACCTCTACACATGCAAGAATTCAGTCAAAGATAATTAGTTACTAACCCAGGGTAATAAATGGAGACTTAGACCAATTTGATTGACCCCAGAGACTTTTAATATTTATTTATTTATTTATTTATTTATTTATTTATTTAATGTATATGAATACACTGTAGCTATCTTCGGACACACCAGAAGAGGGCATCGGATCCCATTACAGATGGTTGTGAGCCACCATGTGGTTGCTGGGAATTGAACTCAGGACCTCTGGAAGAGCAGTCAGTGCTCTTAACCACTGAGCCATCCCTCCAGCCCCCGACCCCACAAACTTAACTTTGTCATAGGTCAAGTTAAAGTTTTGGAGTTTTGTGCATACGGCTGTGGGCTGAAGCCTTGTAAATAGCAGGATAGACCGAACTCCAAGGGATGCTGAGCCCCTTCTTCCTCCCAGCTCGCCTCAGCATCGGTCAGCCACGTGAGAGATCCAGGGTACCAGGGCCAGTCAGTTCCCCAAAGCAGATAGCCTCTTTCTCCTGTCCCAGGTTAGCCTCAGGCTCCTTCTGGGAAACTCTCTTCCTAGTAGGGGATGACAAAGACACCAAGGAGGAAAAGGCTGGGTCAGGAGCGTTGCTCTGAAGGTCTGGGAGGATTGTTCCCAAGTGTTGAGCTGGGATCCTAAGCCCATGGCCACAAGGCTTCCCACCCCAGTCACCAGGTGTGACCCTGGTGGGTTGCGTAACCTCTCTATACCTAGATTTTCTCATCTGTCAAATGGGAGCATAGACAAAACTACTGTTAGGATTTTATCATGTTCTATGTATCACACATGTAATAGTGTGTCCAGAACAGTGCCTGCGTGAAGTCAACATCTCACAGAAATGGGCTGTTATTTATTATTATTCTCCGGGGCAACTCCTTTCCACCATTTAGAATGCAGTGAGCTAAACTGCACAGATCTGTGCTGGGACACAAGACATGGGCTCTCAGTTCAGCCTCAGCTCTATCCTCCTGCCTCATGTTCGGACGCGGTCTACTCCTTTTGACTAGAGGCTCTTGAGAGCCTCCAAAGGACCCAGTAGGGCTGACAAGCATGCATCTCCATTCTAGAATCTTTGTACCGAGTATCATTAGTGACCTCCCTCCCCAGGTCAGGTTCAAATAGAAGTGACCAAGCTTTGAAATGGGACAGCAACAGACCTTCTGAAGAGTCCCTGCCTCTGCCAAGGACCCCTTTTTATATTCTTTATTAATTAATTAATTTGCTTTAGATTCCAATATCAGCACCCCTCCTCCCAGTACATGCTCACTCAGATCTTCCCTCCATTCTTCCCTTCCCTTCTCAGAGGAGAAGGGGGATCCCCGCCCCTGGGTATCACACTCAAAACACACCCCCACCCCAGCTGTTGTGGGACCCACATGAAGACCAAGCTGCACATCTGCCACATGTGTGGGAGGGCCTAGGTCCAGCACATGCTCACTCTTTGGCTGAGGGTTCAGTCTCTGGGAGCCACCAAGGGTCCAGGCTAGTTGACTCTGTTGGTCTTCCTGTGGAGTTCCTATCCTCTTCAGGTCCCTCAATCCTTCCCCCAACTCTTCCACAAGACTGCCCCAGCTCCATCTAAGGTTTGGCTGTGGGTCCCTGCATCTGTTTCCATTGACTGCTGGGTAGAGCTCCTCAGATGACCGTTATGCTAGACTCTTTTCTAAGGATCTTTGCTCAGTTGTGCAGGGCCTATGCTTCTAAGAGACTTATCCTGACTGGACTGTTGGTCTATCTCATGGTCCTTGCCACCATCACCATCGCCATCCTGGTCAACGTCACCATCAAAAGCAAACCATCATCCATGTCACCTCTGCACTATCCCTCCCCACAGCCCCCTCCATATTGATTCGGTCTTTTCTTCTTCCTCTCGGCCATCTTTACATCTTGTGAACAGCTGTTGCTGGGATCAGTCAGAACCTTTTCCTAGTGAGAGACAGAAACTCAGGTCAACTAACCCAAGAAAGATGTAACTGAGGTTTATGGCTCACTGCCCAAAATGGACAGGAAAGGCATCTTATGGATGACAGCCCAAGGGGAGTCGAACACCCAAACCCAAGAGGAAGCTTACTCCACTCTGTCTCCCATCTTTCCTCTCTATTTGGAGAAATATTTAATCTCGATCTGGGGTTTCTACCCCACCTTTGATCATTCAGTTTCCAGATAAAAGACACAGAACTTTTATTATTTACAATAAGCCATAATCAGCACTAGAGTGGGGCAGATATCCACCCTCTATGCTACTAGAATCTACTTTCCTATTGATAACCCAGAGTTATTACTTACTGTTTCATCTGAGCTGCTCTTAGCTCTGATTGGCCAGCACTTAGGGCCATACTTTCTTGACTCCTAACCCACGGTGCCTTTCTCCTCTTTCTCTCTCTTCTTCTCCTTTATGGTCTCCTCCAACCCCAAGGCCAAGAACACCAGGCCAGACCTAGCTCAATTCCGCCCAGCTATAGGCTGTCAGCATCTGTATTCACCAATCAGGACTAACTTGGGGGCAAGATCACATAGCATCACTTGGGTCTATGGGTGGACTCTCTTGTCTCTGGGGTAGCCAGATCTTGGGGGCCCGCACTTAGCATTATGATACATCCTACAACGGACCAAACCTCAACCTCACTGTTCACTGCATCCTGTTCTGCGCTCAGAACTCGTCCACGCTGGCTTCATGGGTTCCTATGCTGGCTGCACAGTGACTCAAAGCAGATTAATTTTCACCTTCCAGCCACCAAGGTAAAACCCCCCAAAAGTAGTCACTGCTGATGTTTGCTTACACACCGTCTGGTCTATCACAGTGGCCAGAATGTGTGGGATTGTGACTGATCTGACCTAGTCATGTGCCTAGCAAGCACACGGGAACTGGGAAAAGTTGGCGAATAATCAACCACCCTAGTTTTTGTCTACGTCTACTGCATCTTCCCATCACAGCCTTTACCACTCTCAGCACCATCAGCACCACCATCATGTCTCCATCATCATCTCCATCACCATCTCCATCACCTTCACCACTCTTTCGAGCTCTACAACATACCCATCCCCGAGCATCAAACTTGGAGCTGCAACCAATTCGAGACGGATGAGCCTTCTAGTCCTGCAGGAGTTCACTGTCTCCAAGAAGCCAGAGCAATGGAGTCAAAGAGATGGACTCTCTCATCCTTGACTGTCAGATAGGAGCGAAAAGAGAATCCTTGGGCTCAAGATCTATGCCTCTGCTCTGGGAAGGTTGGCATCCTTAGATACCATCAGGTTGTGTTCTGATGGGTCAGAACGTTTGGCAAACAGCCACTATGCCCAGGTGAGAGCTACTCCTCCATATGCACCCAGCCCCCACCCCATTCCAATGTCTGGGCCTCACCTGAGCCCTCACCATGCTGGCCCCTCTCCCAGGAGACTGTGGCTTTATCTTTTTGGCTTTGTGCCTCCTATTCCTGCTCTATCTCTGAGCAAACATCTGTTTCCAGATGTTGCCCAGAACCTTCTAAAGTGGAGGCAGAGCCTGAGTTAATCCATCTCCAGCAGACCCGCCTGTCGACAGTGAGCTAGCCTCTGAAACGGGCCAGGCTTCAGAAAGGAAGACCCTGATGGAGGTGGGGGGGTAACACGGAGGTGGGTCCCAAGAAAAATAAACACGACCTCCCTCCTCACTTCAGAAATGACCCCCATGAGAAATGGCCTCTGGATAGGTGCTTCTGGGCACCTCAAAGGAGAGCCTCCCTGAGATGAGATTTGAAGGTTGGGTTCATGTCCAACACGAAGGGTTCTGGAAATGCAGGGTTAAGACAAGAAATGCCCAATGCTGGTAAGCACACATCTGCTGCGGTACACAAATCGGGCTCTTTGTGAGCTGTCTGTCCTCAGCCAGAAACATCTGTGTCTTGAACACCAGTTGCTTGTCCCTCCCACAGGCCTCCTGTCTGACAGGGAGCACTCAGTTCTGGGCTGCTTTTTAGAGCCCGTGATTGTGGTGCTTAGATTCTAAGCCCTTCCTAAAAGCCGACAGACAGCTCTGAAGATCTGGCCTTTTGAACACCACAATGATCGGTTTGCCTCCAGAAAGCAGCAAACAGCCCAGTAGATGTACTTACCTATGGGTCCCAATGTCTGCAGATCTTACTATCCTCTCTCCTGGGTTTTCTGCCTCTTTTTTTTTTTTTTTTTTTGGTTTTTCGAGACAGGGTTTCTCTGTGTAGTCCTGGCTGTCCTGGAACTCACTCTGTAGACCAGGCTGGCCTCGAACTCAGAAATCCGCCTGCCTCTGCCTCCCAAGTGCTAGGATTAAAGGCGTGCGCCACCACTGCCTGGCCAGTTTTCTGCTTTGTTAGGGCCTTGAACACGTTATCATCCCCCAAGAAGCAATGAATATCCTTCCCGACCCTGCCAGCCCGGAGGCTGTGTGCTCAGGCCAAACTTGGAAGAGAGGTACATGGTCAGAAGAGACAGAAGCCAGCACCCAGAGACCTGGGACCATGCCTCAAACAAAATCTGAATCAGCATAATGTTTTTAATCTCCAGTATTGACCTCAATAGATCGGTAACAGCCTTTTACTTGGAAAAGCCCAAGTATGTGTGTGTGTGCGTGTGTGTTTGCATGCTTGTTGAGAGTGCTACTCCGTAGTTGATTAGTGATGTCTGCCAGTGGTGTAGGAATAAGAGTGTTAGCATTTGTGCTAAACATGTCCAACCATCCCGCCTGAGGAAGGACTGATGGAAGACAGAAATGGTTGAAGCCCCGGGTACCGGAAGCCATGTGATGTACCGTGGTAGGAAGGAGCCATTGAACTCTTCTCTCAGTCTCCTCCTGCTGTGCTCCAAGCCCCAGCTCAGGACCTCCTGTTCTAGAAGCCTTTCTGAACTTTGACCCCCAACTACACATCTCCACTGTTCTTGTAAATGCTACTGAGTCTATTAGTTCATAATATGACCCTGCCAACTCCGGCAGTAATGGAGGCTGATTTCTATTGATTTACTTAATCAGCTTTAGCACAATTATTGGGCGATTATCCCTAATCTATTCTCTATGCTAGACTAGCTAGTTCCCTCGGCACTCCCCGGTTACTTCCTGTTTCAATGGGTCCTCTCTTTCCTGGACTTCCTGTTTCAATGGGTC
>NW_021604714.1:3071445-3112652 GCF_004785775.1 Grammomys surdaster | reverse complement strand
TGTTTCAATGGGTCCTCTCTTTCCTTGACTTCCTGTTTCAATGGGTCCTCTCTTTCCTTGGCCTGAGCATGGTCCTTCCTGATCCATCTCATCTAACCGAGAGCTCCTGCTCTTCCTGCTTCTCCCATTCTCATTCTCTCTCTCTCTCTCTCTCTCTCTCTCTCTCTCTCTCTCTCTCCCCCCCCCTCTCTCTCTCCCTCTCTCTCTCTCTCCCTTGTCTCTACCTGTAAGCCGCAGTGCAGTACCTGACGCCCCGCCCACTTGTACTCTCCCCAGTAATTGACCAGTGGCCACTTTTATTTAACCAATTGCTTTAAACTGGGGAGCAAGGTTTACACAGCAGAGGCCAGTGTCCATGAGAACTCACTTGTCTGGGAACAACCAGATTGTGATAGTTTGTATGTGCTCGGCCCAGGGAGTGGCACTATTAGAAGAAGTGGCCCTGTTAGAGTAGGTGTGTCACTGTGGGTGTGGGCTTTAAGACTCTCTTCCTAGCTGCCAGGAAGCCAGTCTTGCACTAGCAGCCTTCAGATGAAGATGTAGAACTCTCAGCTCCTCCTGCACCATGCCTGCCTGGATGCTGCCATGTTCCCACCTTGATGATCATGGACTGAACCTCTGAACCTGTAAATGTTGTCCTTCTAAGAGTTGCCTTGGTCATGGTGTCTGTTTACAGCAGTGAAACCCTAACTAAGACACAAAACTTGGGGCTCAGAATTTAACATTTGTATACACAGCAGCACTGGACTAAACCCCCCCCACACACACACACAGCATTCTATGTGTCCTCTTCTTCAAGTCCCAAGGCACTCACCATCTGCCTGCTTGCTTGGCTTTCTGCTTGTGTAGCTGGCACCTGCTCATAGGTTCCCTGAGGGAACTTGGCTCAAGGTTTTGCCTCACAGGGGACTTAGTGATGGGTGTGGCCTGGTGGGTGGTCAGAGCGCTAGACCTACCAAAGGGTGCACAGTGGCTCTCCTCTCAGCTTCGAGAATCCAGGACATGAGGAGGCACGGGCCTTTGTAGGATCTTGTGTGAGCTTTATGGCCAGCCTTGCAGTTACTCTCATAGCGGTGATGGGTTGCTCGGGAGTCCCCCATGCTGACTCCACACTGTGTGTGTGAGACACTGCATCCCATTCTTTCTGGGACTCTGCTCTCCCCATAGCTCAGATTTTAAGAGCAAATGTTGCTGCACACGTTTCAAAGAAAAATAGTGGATAGTTCCTGAAGAACAACATGGGAGGTTGTTCGCTGCCTCCATACTGTGCACACATGTGCGCATGCACCTGCACATACCTGGACACGTACACATGCATGCATGCCTGCATACAGAGAAAGTGGGGGTGGGGAAAGAAGGATAACAATCTAAAGCTGTCCAGATCTGACTTGGAGAAGGCCAAGTAGGAACTGGCTTTAAAGGTTGAATTCTCAAATTCTCTGAGATCAGAGGAATGTCATCTATATGCTTTGGGTCAACAGCTGCTCCTAGAAGAAGCCAGAAAGTAAGATCTGGCTCAAGAAGGCTTTGTATGGGGAGGCCCTAGCTATGACAGGTGAATGTACCCTTTGCTAATCCCCAAATCCTATATTCCAGGGTCATGTGATCCTCCTATGAGGCCCACTAGCCCATCCTGGGGTACACACATCTGTGGCCTCCAACGGACCACATATTCTGGCATCGATAGCCTGGGCTAGTTCTTATTTTGATTGTAATTTGTTTAGGCAATTAGCAAGTGTCTTACGGGTTTTCTTGCTGTGAAGAGACACCATGGCCACTGCAACTCTTGGAAAACCCATCACTGGGGATGGCTTACAGTTCCGAGGTCTTGTCCATTATCGTCATGGTGGAAATCACCGTGGCATGCAGGCAGACACGGCGCTAGAGAGGTAGCTGAGAGTTTTGCATCTTGATCTGAAGGCAACAGAAAGAGACTGTTTCTCACACTGAGAGTAGCTTGAGCATTGGAGACCTCAAAGCCCACCCCCACAGTGATTCACTTCCTTCAACAAAGTCCTACCTACTCCAAGGCCACACCTCCTAATAGTGGCACTCCCTATGGCCAGGTATTCAAACACATGAGTCTATGCAGGCTGTACCTATTCAAACCACCACAGCAAGTATCTCACATGTGGTAGGCACCTTTGAAAGTCAGTTTTCATGCTCTAGGGAAATCCAGAGGGATTACAGAATATTCAGAGGCCTCTCCATCTGTATCCAGACAATGAGAGGAATCCCACCAAGCCCCACAAGAAAACCCAGGCACACAACCGAGAGCAGAAAAACAACCCAGCTGAGCCAGGCTGACTAGCAGAATTCAAAGACATCGCGAACCACTGTTGAAGCCCTACAGATTTAGAGCTGTCCACAGTGCACTTACAGAAGCCTGAGACACTGGCCTTCTCTCTTGCTGCTCTCAGTCATTCCTGACACAGGTGATTCCTGATCGCTCAGGGACAGGTACATGTTCTTGCTTATGTTTGTACACCACTGCAGGAAATGCACAGAGGTCAGCACAGAGCATGTGGAGACCCAAAGCAGACTCCAGATGTTCAAAGTTCATATGCACAGAGGTCCTTTCTGTGAATGTGTATGAGTGTACTCCCAACACACGCACACACATAAAAAAAGAGAGAAAGTTTGTTATGTACCCGTTGAGGCAAGACTACGCATCCTGCTCATATCTGCTTCTATGTACATGCAGAAATGCACGTGACCTCCTGTATCCCTATTCTGGTTACTTTTTCTATTGGTGTGAAACGACACCATGGCCAAGGCAACTAATAAAAGAAAGCATTTAATTTGGAGTTCGTGGTTCTGTGACTGCGGAGATGAAGACATGGCAGGGACCATGGCAGCAGACAGGCATGATGCTGATCGTGGGCACGAGGCAGAGAGAGAGAGAGAGAGAGAGAGGAGAGAGAGAGAGAGAGAGAGAGAGAGAGAGAGAGAGACTAGAAAATTACACAGGTTTTTGAAACCTCAAAGCCCAGCTCTAGTGACCCACTTCCTCTGACGAGGCCACACCTCCTAATCCTTCCCAAACAGTTCTACCGAGCAGTCACATATTTAAGCCGATGGGGTCAGTCTCATTTAAACCACCACAGTCCCCAAACACCACAGCTGACAAGAACATGTAGCAAGACCCTAACTAAGTGACAGCTGGGGGGTCACCCACACATGCACCCATATTCCCTGAAGGCATAAATACCCAACTGCCTCAAGCATTTTCATCCATGTAACCTCCACATGGAACTCTGTTCTTAATGTTTGGAGTTCAATATAGCTTCATTCAATAAGGTTGCTGGGCCCCTTTCCCCGTGTACCTGAGCTCCTGGCCCTCAATGCAAGCCTGTTCTGCAGGGACACAGTTGATTACCTGGTCCACATGGCTGTGTGGGAAAGAAGTGTATGTTCTGAGATGTTTCTAGATGCCTGGTTCTCAGACCCTTCTCTTTTGCATGCTAGTTTCAGCCTCAAAGAACTACCCAGCTTCCCCAAAGCTCCAAGCACTTCCTCAATACCATGGCCTTTGCAAGGCAGGCCTCTCTGCTTGACATGCTCTCCCTGTACCCCTTCGGGGGCTATTCTGCTTACTTTTCAGGTCTTACTCTGCAAGTCTTACAAGGACCCCTCTTTTTCAGTCCTTCCCGAGCCTGCTGTGTTCTGCATTGTCATATCCAATGGTGTCACCCAGACATGAACCCATCTTGTCCACGGCTGTGTCTCCAACCCCATCATAGAGCCTTGCCCCAGAAAGGGCTCCATGTATATTTGGTGGATGAGTGGATTTTGGGCTCCTATACATTCCACTGTCCTTTCCCTTCTGTCTTCAACCAGTGTGTCCCATAAGAGGACAGAGGCACCAGCTAAGAGGTATCAAGAGAGAGCTGGGACTCAAATCCACCCACCCATGCACCACTTGCTTTCTTGTTCAAGCCCACCACCCTTTTTAGGGTGTGCTTCAAGGACCCACCTGCCTGACTTGGAAACTCCCAACTTCTGAGAAGCCAGACATGGATAGAGCTAGGAAAGTTAAGATAGTGTGGTGATTTTAATATGCTTGGCCCAGAGAGTGGCTCTATTAGGAGGTGTGGCCTTGTTGGAGTAGGTGTGACCTTGTTGGAATAAGTGTGCCACTGTGGGAGTGGCCCTTAAGACCCTCATCCTAGCTGCCTGGAATTCAGTCTTCTCCTAGCTGCCTTTGGAACATAATGTAGAACTCTCAGCTCCTCCTGCACTATGCCTGCCTGGATGCTGCCATGCTCCTGCCTTGGTGATCATGGACTGAACCTCTGAACCTGTAAGCCAGCCCCAATTAAATGTTGTCCTTCTAAGAGTTGCCTTGGTCATGGTGTCTGTTCACAGCAGTAAAACCCTAACTGAGACAGATAGAATTTAGCCCCTAGACAGTGATTCCCGCATGCTACGGTAAAAGTTTACCATCTCATTTAGTAACTGGACTCCACAAAGCCAACAGAGTCCAGGCCCTTTCTCCCTTTTAGCTCACCCCACACAGGACTCAGAAGCAGGACCTCAAAGCTATCCATGTTCATCCATGTAACCTCCACATAGGACTCTGCTGGGGACCATGAGGCCTGGAAAGAAACATGGACCAGAAGGTCTGGCAAGTTCTCAGTCTGGACCTGCTTAGCTTAGCTTAGCCTGACATGGATACTACAGGGGAGAGCGTTGGGCCTGGGTAAAAAGTGGGTTTTGGGCCAAATCAAGTGATGTCAGCTACCAGGACCACATGGGCCAAGATCATTGTGAGAGAGATCAAGCATCCAGCAGAAGCCACAGGGTACCAGTGATGGCTCCAGCTGAGGGAAGAAAAGCAGAAAGAACTGAGGAAGAGGCTCAGTGGAGGAGAGGAAGGGGAGCTCTCAGAGACCCAGGAGGGCATCTGGGTGAGACAAACAGGGGCATGTGAGCTGGGGGTTCTGTGGGACAGAAACCAGCCCAGGAGGACATAGGAACTAACCCCCATCCTCACCACAGTGAGGGATGGGAAGAGCAGTGGCCCCACCCTCGAGGCCCCTCCAACTCCTGGACAAGTGGGGCCTTCCAGGAGCATGATGGGAATGTGGGCTTTTCTGATCTGCCACGAATCTCTAAAAGTTTCCTAGGTAGAGGTGGGTGGACATATGTGTAATCCAGCTTAAACTGGCTTGAACAGACCTGACTCACGGTTGGGAGAGTTCAGGCATGGATGAGCCTCCAGTTTAGTAGAGACTAAGGACTCAAAAATATCTCAAGCCTAAGATTCTCAACTCTGGCTTCCTCTTACCTAGCCAAGGCCACAATGCCCTGAAATCCTGAGGGCCGTGTGTTCAGGTTCTTCCCGAAGAAACTCTGTCCCACCCATCCCACCCACCTCTTTCTGGTGGACCTGAATTGGCCAGTCTTTGACTCCGTCTTGGACTCCATCCCTTTAGCCAAGGAAGAAGGTTACTTCCTGTATTCCTTATTTTTTTGTGGCTGCAGACAAACTCCCTGACAACAACTACTTAAGGACGGAAAGGTTTGGTTTGGGCCCAGAGTTTTGAGAGTATGTCATCATGTCAGGGAAAGCATGCTAGCAAGACCACGTGGCATTCAGTCACGCTGTGTCCAGTCAAGAAGCCAAATCAGAGCAAGCCTGGGGTTCAACTTGCTTTTTTCCTTATTAGCCTGAAATGTTTCAATCTGGGAGGAAACTGTTACCCAACAAGCTGTGATTCTAGATCAAAGTCAAGTTCTTTGGTTAGGAGTGGAGGCCCCCTATTTTGCTGCAAAGCTGAAATTCCTAGGGACCTTTTCCAGACCAACACATCCCTGTACTACTGCCTGGACATCCCTGAAGGTCCTTCTTCAGCGTCTTCTCATTCATGGCTCTCCACTGCCTGGCTTTATGTATCAGCTAGGTGTGGACATGGCTTAGCTGCTTCTCACCTCCGACTCCCTAGATTCTAGGATACAAACCAAGACTAATTTTTCTGCAACATTGATCCAAGGGGTTGATGCCTAACATGAAAAAACCAAAACCAAACCAAACTATCACAAAAAAACAAAAAACAAACAAAACAAAACTCCAGAAGAAGACATTGAAAGAATGCAGAAGGAAAGGTAAGGCAAAGGCTTGCTTGTTGCAAAACTCCCTCCAGCTATGAAGAGGTGCAGGCTTACCTAGTTGGGTAACAGTTTCCTCCTGGATTGAAACATTGAAAGCTCCTTAATCGGGAAGGTAAACAACTCAAATGAGCTTCAGGAAGTCCCTGAAACTGACCAGATTCACTAGGCCCCTCCCTGCCAGAGTAAGTAATAAATACTGAGAGGGTGGGAAGCTGATATTATCTTGTCCTCCTGGGTCCAATTTGTTGCCATTCTGTAGATGGAGGAGGGAGCAGGGGTGTGTGTGTCAGTCAGCACCAGCAGCCACGAACTCCTATGAGATGCTCCTTACTTACTAAGTGCCTTCTGTTTGCTTTACAGTCACCTCTTCTTTAAATCCTTCTGAAAATAATCTAGATCCTTTATTATAAGCCCATTTTATTTATTTAGCTTTTCTTGGGAACAATCTCATATAGCCCACGCTGCCCTCAAACTCACCATGTAGCCATGAATGACCTGGAATTTACCATCCTCCTGCCTCTGTCTCCCAAGTGCTGGGATTACAGATTCGTACCCCTTCACCTGGTTTATTTTAAACCCACTGTTGGAAAAGGGCTTTTTTTTCGTTGGTTTTTCTTACTGCATGGAGTCTCTCAGAGCCTTGGGTTTCGACATTTTTTTTTTCCATTGCTGGGCTCAGCTCAGGCTACCATACCAAGGCTACCTGAGCCTTGAAACCCCAATCTCAAAAATACTGCAGCCCCAAATGGTTTCAGTTTTGCCGCGTCAGCTCAGTGACTTGAACACCTCAGTTCAAGCCACCTTTCAGACTGACCGGGGGACAAGGTGTTGAAGAAGCCTCAACTCGCTCAATTTCCTGCAGCCGAGAAACTCTCTGGCGCCCCCTCGTGGTCCTGAATGGCACTGTGTTCTCAGGCATTCGTGCTGGGAGCAGATATCCCTTGACCACCAGGTTGGGGCCCCAGAGGCCTGTTTGTTAATGAGACACGTCAAGGAAATATTGACACTGAGACTTCCTGGGCAGCAGCCCTGTCCGCAGCATTGCTTTCTAGCCCTGTAGTTCTCCGTGGTATCTAACTACCTAGCAGTCAGTCTCACACTAAGTCTACATTAGAACTTGTATGACAAGCTCCCATTCCGTAGATGTGCACGACACACTAACGTTTGCATTGCATGTAAAGCTCCTTCTCACTGGTCAACACGCAAAATGTAAAGTTTGCTTTGGTACTAGGAAAGGACGCTCACTCCCACACCTCTGTCACACACCCCCACCCACACACACTTCTGATTCACAGTTCAAGGGCCAGCCTACCCTCCCCTGCCCGATGCTTCAGCCTCCTTTGCAGGAATGTCTAGAGACACAAGGAAATAAGAATTCTACTGACAGAGGTCACTTGTAGTAGCCGGGCAGGTTAAAAAAAAAAAAAAGAGGAAAATACCAAATGCAGAATACCCAAAGGTCACTAGCTCTTCTACAGACGAGGAAGCCACGCAGGCGGTTTAGGCTTAGCTTTGAGGGGGGTAAGGGGAGACGGAGTGTGAGTGTATGAGAATTGCCCGCCTTTGATGGCTTGCACTCCTAGGTCGTCTAGTCTGAGATGGGTCTCAGATCAACATAAATAAGAACCCCACCCCCACCCCCGCGCCTGTTGGACATTCTAGGATAAACCTGGGCGGTGGGCGTGACCCTTGATGAATTTCTGTTCTGTAGTTCTTTAGATCTAGTCCTGAAAGAGAAAAGGGGCGTCGATATCGCTGCCCCTGGGTTTTCTACTCTGAGTGAATCCGTGGTTGGTGGCATGGTCCCACTAGAGACAGACACCTGCAAAGAGCGGAGCCCTGGATAGAAACCAGTGATGGAGAGAGTGTCTGCTGTAGTCAGATCTCCCAATTCGGGACATACAGGACCATGCAGGCGCCCTGACAGTGATTCAACAGGTTGCCAGAGGGTTCCTGAGGCCCTGGGAAAGGGGAGTGCTGTGGTGCGGTGTATTGGGTGCCAGGAGGATCCCCGAGTCCCTGGGAAAGCAGGGTGCTATGATTCCGGGTCCCTATGTCTTTGAGATCTTGAGTGTGAATCTCTGGAAAGGAAGAGGCGTGTAGCCTCCCGCTCCACCCCACACCCCCTCCTCGCCTATAAATAACCCCAAGTGTCACTTCAAAGGGCACCAGGAGCCCGGGACGGGGGCTACCGAGGTCTGCGGGCCCCCACACACCACGCCCCCCATCCCAGGCGACTTTGCATAAATAAACAAACCCCAGCCGCGGCCCCGCAGGAGGCGGAGGAGGAGCGGGAGGAGGGCGAGGGAGGGGCGCGGGAGATTAGTTTGGGAAGTAGCGCCCGGCGCTCATCCGATCCGCGCGGCCGCGCCGGCTGTGTCAAGTTACAGAGGCGCCGGAATCGGCCCCAGTGCGGCTCGCTGCAGCCACGACCCACCTCTGCCCATGGGGCCCTGCATGTGCGCCCCTTCGCCCGGGGACTGACACCCGCTCTCCCCGGAGACACAAAACACCCAGAAGGATCCCGAGCGTCGCACCAGCCCGAGGACTCTGCAGAGGCGAGAAGGGAAAAAGCAGGGAGCGGGGCCAGATCTCCGGATTTGGGACATTCTTCGAAATAACTTTTTTCTTACTTTGGAGTACCCCGATCGCGTCTGCTGGTGGCTCTTGGCTGCCCCCCCCCCCACTCCGACTGCTGATTTTCGGTCCTCTTTGGCGAGCAAAGGAAAGGGACGTCCTCTAGCCACGCTAGCCCCCTTTCCCCTTGCCTCTCAGTTTGGATCGCGCCTCTTGGATCTCCTTTTTATTTATTCTATTTATTTATTTATTGGCTCTCAAGACGTGAGGGGATGGTGGCGGAGCGCGCCCGCAAAGCGGCAGCCTCTGGCAACCGCGGCCCCGGGGAGCTGGGCGCGCCAGGGCCCGGGACAGTGGCGCTGGCTGAGCAGTGCGCTAGGCTGCCGAGCCCTGGGTGCTGCGGACTGCTGGCTCTGGCGTTGTGCTCGCTGGCGCTCAGCCTGCTCGCCCACTTTCGGACCGCCGAGCTGCAGGCCAGAGTGTTGCGCCTGGAAGCGGAGCGCGGGGAGCAGCAGATGGAGAAAGTTATTTTGGGACGAGTCAACCAACTGCTGGACGAGGTTTGTGCCCTTTGTTGCTGCCTTTTATCCCCACCCCGAGGCGCCCCCTCGCGCAGTCCCGGGACTTCAGGAGCCGGTGCGGGCTGGCGCTCTTTTACACGCTCGCCCAGGTTGCCTGTACTAGAACTGTGGGCAGGCATCGCCGCTGAGCTGCCAGAGATGGGCGTACGCGGGACCTCCCAGCTCCCGGAGACACTGGGGTCTTGCGCTGGGGGCGCCCTACACGCGCGGCGGTCAGGTGGAGGAAAGCAGGGCGCGCAAAAGGTGCGCAGAGGCCGCCTGGGCTAGTTGCATGAAAGAGTCTGGGGAGCGCTTGCGGGGCCTCTGGTGGTCCTGTCCGCTCCACGAGGGTGGGTGCTGTCTGGTTTTTATGGTCACATTTGGAAGCAGGACAAGAGAGTGAGCCATTTAAGGACGTAAAGGGACAGTTTCTGACGCGGATTGCACTTTGCTAGTCCGTTTGCTGTTTCTGGCCCCTGGGGCCCAAGTTTGAATTGCCAGGCTCCGTTCTCCTCAGGGTCCCGTTAACCTATGGTCCTTCCGGCTGTGGCCTCTGAAATGGTCTTAACTCCATCCCTGCAACTGGGAAAAGGATGCAGCTCTTTCTTCTTGTCCCTAAATGTCCTTCTTCCCAGGTAGATCACAAGTTACTAATGTGTGTCTTCGCTGGGTGGATCCTGAGGGTGGGCATGGCAGTGGCATCCTCCCTGGGGAAGCGGGAAACGCAGACTCCAGTGGGGCGGAGTGTGGGTGTGGGAGATAAGGAGGGAAAGCAGAGCACCACAAGATGGAGTGGGCTGGCGGCCGAAGAGAATCTGTACCGCACAGTGGGAGGTGTGTGGGAGACAACCAAACGGGTGCAGCTGAAAAGCCAGCAAGCAGCTCTGGGCTTTTGTACCCAGCTTGGGATTTATTTGGATGCTGTGCAAACTGGAACACATAGTGTTAACCTCTCTGAGCTTACAGAACGATGGCAAGTGTTAGCCAGATCTAACAAGGTTGGGTCTTCTGCAGTTAGGTTTCTCTGGGGTGCTTCTTTTATAGTAATTCCCTAGATGGCCCCATGGGGGAAGTCACAGGCCACAGCATAGTGGGTGTTCTATGCCTGCTGCTACAGCCCATTGCCATGACTGGACAGAACTAAGAACGCTCAGTCAGGCCCCACAGTTCCCTGGGCTTGGGCTCTGGCTAGTTGGCTGAGTCGGGGAAGGGCACCGTGTGGACCGTGATGAGGGTGGCAAACACTTCCTCTTATGCATCCACCCCTCCCTGTGCTGGGTCTCCAGGCCTCCCGTTTGTCTCTCATGTAGAGTTCCCTGCTTCAACCAGAAGCTCGTGTTTACCCTCCTGACTGTTTTGACCTTGGCCTCTAGAACTGAGAAGCACCCCAAAAATGATCAGAAGTAGTCTCGTTTTACAGAGGGGAAAAATTGAGTTCTTGAGATGGGCAGTAGGTTGTTCGGGGCTATATGATGACATCCAGTGTTAGAGCTAAGCCTCTACCCCATAACCATTGCTGAGAGCTAGCTGCAGAAGGAGGGGTGGGGGACAACTGCCCCTGGGGAACACTTCAGTCTTCCGGAACTTACACTTCAGTCTTCCGGAACTTGAGTGGGACATAGAAAGAAAATGAGTAGACACCATGTCTGGAGGGAAACGTTACAATAATGGAGGAAAATTGGCCAGGAAATGTCTTCTATACAGCATAAGGTAGGCTTCCTGAGGAAGTGATGTTCAGGGCAAGACCCGGCGTGAATAGGAGTTTGCCTGGTACAAGGGGGTGAGCACCAGGCTTTGTGCTAAGACAACTCCCCCACCACCCAGGAAACAGGTTCTGGAGGATGGAGCTAGAGGTGGGGGCGGGGCTGACTTGGGTCTGAGAATGACGTGAATGATGTGATGGGAACTGGGGAGATGGCATAGTTGAAGTCAGGGCTAGATGCAGGTCAACAAGGGCCTAAGAGACCGCTAGATGGCGAAATGGGGAGCTACCAAAGGACTTAATGGAAAATGTTTATGTCCCTCAAATGGGAATTAAGGCGACAGGACGCTGTTTGGGACCATGGCTGGGGGAGATGTTGGGGACAGGGCTACAGTGGACTTGGTAGCTGCCGGGGGTGAGGACACCTGGAGGCAGTCGTCTGGGGGTGTTGGAGGGAGCTTCCTGTCACAGAATCTGGCAAATACAGGGTCTGCAGTCTAGGGGGCTGCTGGAGGGGCACTCAAAGGTCACCTGGTCTCATACAGTAATCACTAACCTATGTGACTTATTCTATTGGAATTAAATAAAAAAACCAAACTGGAGTCCGTCAGGCACTCTAGTCTCACGGAAAGCACTTGGCAGACAGGGGAGCTGGTGACTGGCTGGGCAGCGGAGTTTCTTGTCACTGTGACAAAAACTAGCGTGCCCAGAACAACACTGGAGAGAAGGGCTTACGTTGGCTCACGGTTTGGAGGTTTCAGTGTTTCTGGTAGGAAGGGCCAGAACAACTCTCTGCGTCCTTCCAGCTGCAGGTGCAGCTCTGGCAGGCTCTTCTGTATTAATTTAACCCTTTCCAGAATTACTCTCACAGATCTTCTAGGCTTTACTTGATTCAGTCAGGTTAAGATTAAACACAGTAGGCAGCTGTGGAGTCTGTGGAAGTGTCTTCAGAGAAACTAGAGCTGGACCTACCCTTTGTCTCTCCTTCCCCAGGGTTATTCCCCCACGTCTAAGCAAAGAACAAGACAGGAGAGGGTGAGCCCTGATGGGAGGGCTCAGTGGGTGGGAGGGCTTACTGCACCAGCCTCAGGACCGGAGTTTAATCAGAACCCACAGACTTACTTATATTCTAGCACAGGAGTGCATGTGTATACAGACTGAAGCTAGAGCACCTGTATGCACACACAGTGATGATGAATAATTTTAACTAAAAAAAAATAAAAGTGGGCCGGGCGGTGGTGGCGCACGCCTTTAATCCCAGCACTTGGGAGGTAGAGGCAGGCGGATTTCTGAGTTCAAGGCCAGCCTGGTCTACAGAGTGAGTTCCAGGACAGCCAGAACTACACAGAGAAACTCTGTCTCGAAAAAAAAAAAGTGGATGAGGCTAGACCAGGATGAGAGAGAAAGGGCCATGTAGTTTTATTTTAGAACAGATTTGTGAAAGGGTTGGGGAATCCCCGCCCTTATGTTGACTCAGGGAGCTAGAAACTTGAGAGACTAAGATTAAATCCCCTGCTGCTGGGGGGCCTAGAATGGGCCTCATCACCCCCTGCAGTTAGGTTTCTTGGCTGCTAAATCCGGGCTCCAAGTGCACTCTGGGACTGCTGTGAGACCCTCAGGAGGTGGTAGACAGCAAGATGCATGAAGGAATGGCCCAACCAACAGGAGGTGATGATGCCCCAGAGAAGGGCTCCAGCATCCTGGGGTAGCAATTCCTGGAGCAGATGAACCTGAGCCTCTCCTTAAAAGAGGAGAGAGGGACTTCAGAAGGGTCCTGTGTGGTGATCTGCCAGTCCCCTGAAATCCAGGGTGACACAGAAGTATGCAGAAGACAGAGACTGGGTTTGTAGGTCTGAGAAGGAGGGGGCTGGCAGGGTAGGCCAAGCAAAAGGACCCAGTAGGAAAGGACATTTGGGTAGAAGTGAGGAAGGTCAGATCCGAGGGGCTCCCGGATACTGGTGTTTGGGTCACCACTAGGAGAAGACCTGGGGATGGGAGGTTGGGTTTGATTTCCTGCCAGCGCCTCTCTGTGGTGTGGGACCCTTAATGAGCACTCCAGCTGCCTGACAGTTGGTTTCCTTGCTGTGAAGAAAGAAACTGGAATGTCCCAAATGGAGAAAATCAGATGACACCTAGGCTAGACTGGGCAGGAGGTAGGGGAGAGAGGGGTAAAGGGAGTTGGGGAGGGGAGGCAGGATTGAGATTAAAAACAGCCAAATTCAGCTTGGAGGCTAGGGGTGGGGCAGTGTCCTGCAGCCCCTGGCCTGTGGACTCTGAGGGAAGCCAGATAGGCTCCCACCCCAGTTACAATACTGTTCCCAGTACCCTTGCTGTATTGTCCCTTAGAGTGGCTCATAGGATGCACCAAGGCCACATATATGACCAGGATGGCACCTCCCATCCTCCCCACTCTGCAGTGCCTGCCACTATCCTACCCCACTGTATAGATAAAGAGACCAGTGTCGATGACCCACCCTCCCGTTCCCTGTGACTCATTTCTTCCACCTTGGGGAATCCCTGGGAAAGGAAGTAGTAGAAACTTCCAGGATAAGATGTTAACAGAGTGCCAGCAGACATCCCCCACCTCACACCCCTAGAAAGACCCGTTTATGAGAATGTCTCTCGTCTATAGGGTATGTGTACAGGAACCTTTTAGTGGGCTATTGAGAGGAGAGATCAAAGCAGTGGCAGAAAGATTAATACACTAGGCTGTGGACTGAGAGGTGGGCTGTGAACGGAGCAGGCTGTGTCACAGGGTGGGTTGCCTGTGCCGCAGTGTCCTGGGTACCTGACAGCTGAGCCTCAGGACAGGTCTTAGGGATCCTCAAACAAAGCCCAGCATACCACTGAGTCCGTCCCAAATCATGCCTCCCTTTGTGTGTATGTGTGTGTGTGTGGGGGGGGGATATGCCTGGGGCCCTCGCTCTGCATTCTGCGATGGGAAGAAAAGACCAGAAGATTCTCCTCTACCAGCATCAAAGGATCCTATTGGAGAGATTCAGGAAGTTTGTTCTTCCGTGGTACCCTCTCTGTTCTCCAGGTAACTACTAGCTCATTGGTGGGTCATTGGTGGTCATGTGGATCATTGGTTACATGTATGCCTAGCCCCAGTTCCAGGGTTCTCAGCAGACATGGCCCATTGATCACAGGATGCTTTCCCATCAAGCTTTGCAGGGCCTTGAGTCTTGTAGCTATTCTCCAGGAAGCTTTGGAGAGCTAGCAAGAGTCAACACCCAATGTGAAGGGAGCCATTTCATGACCTGAAGTTTGGTTCTGTTTTAAATAGCAAGTTTATTAGGCTGGATTAAGTCAGGGAGAGCTGTCACAGTCTCTGTGCAGAGACTTCTCAGGTAAGTCCAGGCAGAATGAAGGCTCACTGGGTAGGCAGCCCATGCAGGGGATGGCAGGAAGTCAAAGTGTCAGAACAAAGTCCTATTGGTCACTTGCAGGAAGATGTCTTTCCCCCTTACTCCACATCCTTCTAGATTCTTCTCAGTGTCCTCTGGAGAGATCTCTGAAGCCATGAGAACTCCCTTTCCTCTCTGACTTGCCCCAGGGGCACTTCCTGGATAGGCCTAAAATGACATTTAGCGCAGAGAAAGCAAAAGCAGACATAGCACATGGCTTCCCTGACTTCTCTGCTCAATGGTGGCAGACATTACTAATCACTCAGTGATTAGCTCTCCCTGAGTCTGGTCAGACCTCTCAGTCCTTCTCCAATCCAGGACACCAGGCTATACCCTCAGCCTGTTGAAGCCAATACACAAGGAAAAATCTACCGGCCATCTGTGACTTAGCCCCAGCCACATGGGCCAGGTGTCCTCCTCTGCATAACCTTTAAATGTCCTGTCTCTCCGTTTGTCCACACAACCTAGGAAGACTCATTAGGGCCAGAGACTCATTAGTCTCCAGGCTTGTTATTGATCATGGTCTGGGACTTTGGAAGTGGTAGGCAGATTTCACCAATCAATTGATCACATGTGTGTGTACATGTGTATGCAGGTTTATACATGTATGGAGATAAGAGGGCAGCCTGTCATTCCTCAGGGGTGTGTGTGTGTGTGTGTGTGTGTGTGTGTGTGTATTGGGTGTGTCGCAGGATCTCTCACTGACTTGGAACTTGCCAAGTAGGCTAGGCTGACTGGCTCGTGATCTGCTGGGATCTTCCTGCCTCAGCCTCCGCTTCCGCTTCCACTCCCACTTCCGCTTCCACCTCCGCTGGGATTACAAGCACACATACCCCACACCCAGTCCCTGTGTCTGATCTCAGGTTCTCATGCTTACAACACCACTTTAGCAACTGAGCTCTCCCCACTGTGGTTCCGCATCTTGCTAGAAGCTGAGGGAAATGTTTTGGCCAACTGAGGCTCGCATACTTCCAGCCCCGGCTGTGGCTTAGCATTTGCTCCCAGTGTCCTGGGAGAGGAACTTCATAGCAGTCAGCCAAGGGTACCGTATTCGGGCAGCATGCCTGGCCCTGACTGGAGGTTGGGGATCATGATCAGTTCTACCTGCATGGAGTAGCTGGATATCTTCACCTTTGACCCCCAGCCCCAAAGGTCAAGTGTTCCATCTACTCCTTTCCAGGCTGCTTGGCAACATTTTCCGGGGGGTGGAGGAGGGGTGCAGAATTTGGCCTCACAGGGCCCTCAGCCACTAGTTGGGCGAACCTCGGGATCCTGATTAGAAAAATACAGATGGCAGAGCCCTCTGCCCGGAGATGACGGTTGATCGGATGAAATCATCCAGTTGTGCTGACTGTGTAGCCACTGGCCCCCGCTACCCCACGTCAAGGGTGACTAGACAGACGACGCAGCTAACCTCCGCATGTATAGCTACATTTATTGGGGACTTATTGTGGACCTGGCACTCGCTGTTCAGAGCTTTGCATCTACCGATCCCCGGAAGCAGTGCTGCAATCCTGCGTGTGTTTTCTGAGTTCGTCATTCCTTTTTCAGAGACGAGCGGGAAGTGGAAGCCCACAGAGGTCACGTGACTTGCTCAGGGTCACATGGCTCGTGAATAGCAGTGACTAGACAGCGCAGCCACTAGCGTGTGCCTGCCTCACGAAGTCTAGGGAGGTGCTCAGCCGGCTCTGGCCCCTACAGAGGAGAGGCTGGACTGAACTGGCTTGGCTCCTGGCTTGTTACTGGCCATCATAGGAATGGCTCCACGGGCGCTATTTCTTCGTTCTAGCCTTGGTAAGGAAGATCCTTAGGAGAGTCTTCACCTTGTCCTGACCTCGGCCGTGCTGGGCTCTGCGAGGGTGGGTTCTTACTGCTCACACTAAGAACTGCTGTATCACAAGTGTGGGCTGCCCGATGGCCGGAGCCACATTCCCAGTTCCGATTGTCTCTCTGTCTCTCTCTCTGACTCTCTCTGTCTGTCTCTCTGTGTGTGTCTCTGTCTCTCTCTCTGCATGTAGCCTGAGCAGCTGGTCTTTCCTCAGCCAGTGAGGGGAGTAAACAGGCTCCCTCAGGGGAAACTGAGGCCCAGGGCTGGGGAGGGCTGAACTAGGTTAGGAACACTCAGAAGGGGGCTGCTGGCAGCTGCGTCCCGAGGCCCTGCACTTGGGCACAAAAGGGGCAGAACTGCCTGAGAGAGGCAGGCCCAGCCTCCTGGGGAACACTAGACTCCTTTCTCTCTTCTGGAGGCTATTGTGGGGCTCTGGGAAACCCCATGTGGCTGGAGTCCATGCCGGATGGGTCTTTTTAGCCCCTTCCTTTCCTGACCCAACCCCAGCCTCAATGACCTCTAAGGAAGGCAGCCTGGTCTTTCTGCCTTCACCTCCCTGTCTTCTCCCTCCTCCTGTCTCTCCTTTCTCAGACTCTCCCTGCCTGTCAGCCACCCCAGGCAGTCTCATTTTTACCTGGTGTGTAAGCTACCACAGAGAGGCCTGGATGCCCCAGCTGCAGTCCTGGGCCTCTGACATCCCCTGAGAGTCCAGTCATGGTTATCAGCTGAAATCTGGGTGTTCTCCCAGGGCGGCTGCAGAGAGTCAGGCTCTGATTGGATGGCTTATAGAGACAAGGATGCTGAAGAGAATGGGTAAACAGGAGCTCACTGGGACCTCTCTTCCCTTGCCCTCTGGACCAGTGATAAGATTCCTTGGCCTTGAAGAAGGAATGGCTACCTGGGAGGCCCAAGAGTCTGCTGCCTCCAGGCCACCCCATCCCAAGTTTCACATGGAAAAGGAAAGACGCCTTGGGCTATATTTGGAATCCTCACAGCAGCCTTGGTTCTCAGGCTTACATTCTCCCTTCGATGGGGAGTTCACTACCTTATATTATATATTAGGACTTATGACTACTTCCAGGATTGGTCAGATCTCACTTGGAATGTGTCCTTCATCTTGTCAGAGCTCCAGACCCTTCTGCCACCTGCCACCTGCCACCACCAATTCGCAGCATGGATGGCGAGCATGTAAAGTTAACCAGAGGGAGAGGGGCCTTGCTTCCTTACACAGGACGCTCCTCTGTGATCACCTGGCCTCCAGCCTCCCTCAGACCTGTTTCTTTCTTCCCCCATCACTGCGCCGCCCAGGTCTGTTCCTAACTCACCCGCTCACTCCACACGAATCCTTATAGCCACATCCTGTCACAGCTGATACAGTTAAGCCCCATCGCCCTCATCCCAGACATGACTCACAGATGCTTGGGTTCAAGTCCAGCTGGGCTGTGTGAGCTCAAGGAAGTCAATAGACCTCTCTGTGCCTTGAGATGCACCTCTCTAGAATGGGGGTGATAATCATAAGAGTATCACCTACAAGGGCTCTTCCTAGACTTAAAAGATAGGAGCCGGGAGACAGCTCAGTCAGTGAAGCGCCTGCCAAGAAAGCATGGCTGCTCAGCAGCCATGTTTGTCTGTCTGTTGTTGTTGTTGTTGTTGTTGTTGTTGTGTTAAAGCCAGACATGATGGCATGTGTCTGTAACAATAGCCCTGGGTGACTGGAAATAGACAGATCCCCTAGAGCCTCTGCCTAGCCACCCTAACCAAGTCAGTGAACCCCAAGTCCAACAAAAGACCTCCCATAAAAAAATAAGTTAGAAAACAATTGGGAACCCCTCTTATGTTAGCCTGTGGTCTTTTATACTCTTGCACGTGTACTCGTGCCTACACACACACATATACACATTCACACACACACACATATATATATGCATATACACATAATCACACACATATGTACATACAAATACACATGCATTCATACATACATACGTGTGTACACATATACACATATACACTTGTATATATATATTTATACATACATACACACATACATGCATACTCATGTATAAACATACATGCATACATATATAAATGCATGCACTCATATGTACACATACATAGACATATTCATATGTACAAACATGCATGCACATATATACACAGTCATATATAGACATATGTACACACATGTATATATACACACCCATATGTACAAACATACATGCCTACACACATTTACACATACTCACCCACATGTATAAACATACATATATATATATACACACACTCATATGCACAAACATACATGCATACATATATATGTACATATGTAATATGTAATATATACGTAATATGTACATATATATCATACACACACAATCACTCACACAGAGTGAATGTGTTTTGAGACGCTCCTGGTATTTGGCTAACAGATATTTTATCTCCCTCTATCATAGACATGGATAGACATGGGCTCCAAGTCAGGCTTCCTGGGTTCTAGTCTGACCCTCTTACTTAACCCTCTGTGCCTCAGTTTCCTGCTTGTGAAATGGGTTGTGAGATCTGCCGAACGAATGACTACACAAGAAGTTTTCGCAGTTTCTGAGAAGCCTGACACGGTGCTGGCTTCCAGTCATCCCCAGTGCCCTCACCTGGTCGGCTGCCTCCCAGCCACTCGGTCTGTGATTAGCTCCTGACCACTCACTCTTCTCAGCTACAGCCATGCTAACAATGGGGTTGTGGACGGTCTTGTGTCACTCTGTATCAGCTCCCCAGGGCCCGCCTCTGGGTCCACTTGATTCTGACTATTTTGCAAAGAATATAGATGCACCCCAGTCCCTTCCTGCATGGGGAAGGGAGAAAAGGGGGGTCATGAAAAGCAGTCTCAGCTCCCCCATCCAGGACCCTTGTCCCTAGACCTGCCCCTCAGTGGCCTGGCTTCATCTCTCTGGGTCCCTGAGGTGCTGCACACCCATGTCAAGACATTCCACAGACAACTCACAGCCAGATGCAGGACCTACATAGCTCCTTGACTCCCCAGAGGCAGCAGGCAGACCTTGGGTTAGCTAGACGGAAGGACTTCCCTGTATCAAGTCTGGAATGCTCTCACACACAGGTACAAGGCAGCTAGCTCCCTTTCATGAGCTTAGGAAGAGGCTGCCCCCAGCACCCAGAGACCCTTGTGCCCAGCCTCCCAGCCCTGGAGTCCATCATCCGTGATCAGGCACCCAGCTCTTATACAGACTGGAGGGAGGAAGACAATTCTTTGAGCTCCTTGTGGTTTCCCAGTCCTGGAGTGGCCTGGGCGAGTCTGTTTGGGGTTGAGTGGGTGTGGGTGGGTGTGTGGGTGTCTGAGTTTCCTCTGCTTTGATTTCACCCAGCTAGCAGATCGGCTGTAGCCCCAGGGCTTGCAGCCGCTCGTGGGCCAGTCCCTTTCTAGTCCCTTTTCTGTGCCCCTCCCCCGCCATCTTTTGTGCCTCTCCCTCCCAAGCCCTCTTCTGTTCCCCACCCCCACCCCATGCTGTTCTGGGATTGGGCTACACAGCTGGCTTTGGGCTGCTGGTTTGAGCCTCTGCTCTTCACTGTGGATACTGCCCGGGTCCAGCCCAGGCCTAGCCCAAAGCCACAGGGACCAGGTCCCGAAGGAAGATTAGAGAGATGCCTAACTGGGTCTTGTCCACGGCCATTTTCTCTTCTGACACCTAGAGTTAACAGGAGGACCATGGGCAGGGCGTCATCTTCCTCTTCTTTTCCCCAGGAGGGGAGGGGAGGGCCATGACAAGCCCAGGACAGTCAGTACGCACCCCGTTGGTACCCATGGGTAGTATGGGTATACTAGCCCCTATGTGACAGGCAGGAGAGGTAGACCCATGTCAGCTCGGACAGGTGCTCACACCACACCTGCTGAGCAGTAACTAGACATCCCCCAAGGCCAGTGTCTCCTCTTGTCTCCTGTCCTTTCTGCCGTCCCGTTGATGCAGCAGATAATTAAGGCCACCCCCACTTTATGGCTGAGTGGATTGAAACCCAGATGTTTTATTTGTTGCTGAGAACTGTTAATGGGGAGATTGGGGTGGGACCCACAAGCCGAGCCTCACCACCTCACCTCACGCTCCTATCCATACCGCAAAGCCCCACAGAGAACAAATAGATGGTGCACTGGAGTCTGTGCCCGCTCCAGGTAGTCCCAAGGGCTGGTAGGGGCCATATAATTATTTATCAAAATTAATTATTATGTGGCATTTTTTCCTAAAATGCTTATCATCGTGGGTAGTGTAGATTGCTTAATATGGGTCGTTTAAAAAAAATTTAGCCAGGTGGTGGTGGTGAATGCATTTTATCCCAATACTTAGGTGGCAGAGGCAAGGGGATCTCTATTAGTTTGAGACTAGCCTTGTCTAGAGTAAGTTCCAGGACAGCCAAGGCTACACAGAGAAACCCTGTCTCAAAAAGAAAAATCTAAATAAATAAATAAATAAAATGTGCAAATAAATAAATAAATAAATAAATAAATAAATCTTTTTGAGAGATGACCTGGAACTTGCCTTTATAGACCAGGTTAGCTTTGAAATCACAAAGACAGCTTGGTTCTGTCTCCTGTGTCTAAACTATTTTTGAGATAGAGTTTTGTGTAGCTTAGGTTGTCTTCAAATTTGGTATGTAGCTGAGAGTGATCTTGAACTTCTGAGTATTTGGGTTAGAGGCGTGGACCACTGTACCCAGTCTATTGTCTACTGGAAATGTAACCCAGGGTTCTGTACGTGCCTGTTATGTGTACATGTTTCGTGTAACAGTGTACATGTTAGCACTTTGCTAACAGAGCTATGTCCCAACCACTTCATTTTCTTGTTTTGTTGACATCTTGTGTGGGACAGTCTCATCTTGTAGCCCAGGCTAGCCTCCAACTTGCAATGATCCTCCTGCCTCTACCTTCTGTGTGCTAGAGTTATAGACATACGCCTACTATACCTGGCTTTTTAATTTTTCTTTCTAGCGCAGAGGATTTAAACCACAACCTCATGCATAGCCCAGGCAAACGCTTCTTCATGCCACTGAGCTACAGCCTAACACAGGAAGGTGTCACTCTCCTGGTGATTATCCCTGATACTTGCTGCACTGTCTACCTCAGCACCTGGGTGACTGACAGGAGGTGACATCTTATTTTGTAGCCTCTGCCTGAGGGCCAACCCTGGAGTGACAGTCACAGTGGGCCTCTGGCCTCCCTCCCCTCTGCTGCCATCTGTATTCATGTGTAACTGATGCCTGGGATGGGCAGGCGCCTGGTCCCTTTAAGGGTTCTGAGCTAGGACACAGGGAGTGACTGGCCCCTAAACCCAAGTTGAGGCTCTGGGGAAGCGTGTGGCTGCCTGGCATCTTCCCTTTGATACTGACACCGGTGTTTTAATAGCTGCTGCGACCCATCAGGCCGGTGGTGTTTCAGCACTGGCCACACAGGGCATTCCAGGAGGCCCTGGCTGCCAGCCAAGAGAGCAGAAGGGCCCCCTCTGTGTAGAGTGCTGGAGTCCACCCTCCAACTAGGACTGCAGAGTGCCCCACCCACCTCCAGCCTTAGTCTGGCCTCTCTCACTAGGGCCTCCAACTCTGATACCTAAGAGGCCAGAGCTAGGGGGTTAAGCAACCAATGCTGGCCACCCAGAGGGTGTGCCTTGGTGACCTGGGTCACTCATTCCCATCTGAGAGGGGTTGGCAGGCACACAGCACCTGACTGAGTCACAGCCCACCGCAACAGGGCCTGAGTCAAGCTTACTGTGAAGTCTGATTTGTAAATAGCCGGGGTTACTGAATGTTAGGCTCTGTTGTATGCCCTGGGCCACGGTGATGAGGAACACAGAACATATGGTTCCTCTTCCTGTGGAATTGACCTTCTGTTGGCAGAGGGGAGGCAATAAAGGAGAGAGAGGAAAATGTAAAAGAGAAAATGAAGTAGGGAGGGAGACAGGAAGCAAGGACGATCTCATTAGTAGCATACCCGGTGGACAGCTAGAAAAAGAACATTCCAGAAAGGGAGCAATCACTAGTGCAAAGGCCGTGGGGTAGGGGAAAGCCTGGAGAGATAGTGGCTCTAGCAATGGTTGAGAATGAGGGTGCTGGGCCAAGGTTGGATCTAGGGTGTGGGCAGAAGGTTATCAAGGTCACTGGGGTCCAGTTGTGTCTGGAGCCAGCGGTGGCACTGGGGTTGGGGAAAGGGTTCTGATGCTCAGTGTCTACAAGTCAGGATGGAGGTGTTTGCTGGCTGAGTGAGGCAGGGAGACAAACTGAGCTGGCTCTGATGGGGCATGTATGAGAGGGACAGGCTGCAGGCTGGGAGCTTGGTCTTGGGACCCTCTTCCAAGATGTCAAAGAGTCACTTGTCAGAAAAGCAGCTGATCATATGCCCCCGAGGAAGGTTCAGGCTAGAGATGTGGATATGGAACTGTCTATAATCATTATAGTTGTTTAAATAAGAATAGATCCCATAGGCTCATCTATTAGTCCCCAGGGAATGGAAGTGTTTGAAAGGATTAGAAGGATTAGGAGGTGTGGCCTTGTTGGAGGAAGTGTGTCTCTGGGGGTGGGCTTTGAGAGTTCAAAAACCCACACCAAGCCCAGGTGCTCCTTCTCTCTTCCTCCCTCTCTCTCCCACCCTCTCTCTTCCTCCCCTGTCCCCTCCCCCCCCCGCCCCCCGCTTTTGGATCAGGATGTAACTCTCAGTTATTTCTCTAGCACCATGCCTGCTTGTCACCATGCTCCCTTCGATGATAATGGATTAAGCTTCTGAAACTCAAGGCCCCAGTGAAATTATTTTACTAGAGTTGCTTTGGCCATAGTGTCTCTTCACAGCAATAGAACACTGGCTAGGGCATTCATAGACAGTATTGAAGATCTTAGACCAGGCAAGGTCTTGGAGAGCCAGTGTGTAGAGGACAAAGGTCAGGCCCTCGACCATGGCCCTGTGGCGTGAGACATTTAGGTAGTGAGTAGACAAGATGGGACTGGCAAAGGAGGAAGAGAAGGACTGGCCAGAGTGGAAGAATGGGAATGTAGAAAGCGTGGCTTCCTGGGAACCAAGTGCAGAGAGTGCACAGAGGAGAAGTGTGTAAATACCGCCCCGGGTCAGGAGGACAAGGACCGACCACCAGACTCCGCGTCCCAGAGGGCCGATCAGCCAATGGAAGGAAACCCTCTGCAAGGTGGGGAGGGGTGGAAGGTAGCCAGCTGTCCTGGCTGGTTTCCTGTGTCAATTCGACACAAGTTAAAGTCATCAGAGAAGAAGGAGCCTCAAGTGAGAAAATGTCTCCACGGGATTCAGCTGTAAGCCATTTTCTCAATTAGTGATCAGTGGCGGAGGCTCATTGTGGGTGTGGCCATCCCTGGGCTGGTGGTCCTGGGTCCTATAAGAAAGTAGGCTGAGCAAGCCAGGGAGAGCAAGCCAGTGAACAGCACTCCTTCATGGCCTCTGCATCAGCTCCTGCCTCTGGGTCTCTGCTTTCATTCCTGCCTCTGGGTTCCACCTTGAGTTTCTGCCCTGACTTCCTTCCCTTCATGATGACAAGTAAAGGCTTTCCTATACAAGTTGCCTTCCGTCAAGATGTTGACCACAATACAAAGCAAACCAGGACAGACATTGTTACCAGGTGCGTGGGGGTCTGCTGTTTGGGGAAGAAGTTTGAAACTTGGAGCTGAAAAAGCTGTTGAATACTTGAGCTCAACAAACTGTTCTGTGGGGGGAGTTTGGGAGGCTGTTCTGTGGGGGGCGTTTGGGGGGCTGTTCTGTGGGGGGAGTTTGGGAGGCTGTTCTGTGGGGGGAGTTTGGGGGGGGCCTGTTCTGTGGGGGGATTTTGGGGGGCTGTTCTGTGTGGGCTTGTTGGGGGCTGTTCTGTGGAGGGAGGGCCACGGAAGAGAATGATATGCCAGTGTGGACAGTGGAGACCAGCTTGGGTAGTTTCAGAGGGAAGTGTGTGAGTTCTTCAAAGACCCTGTGTCAGTGCTGTTCATGTGATACTTTGACCTGAGTCTCTTTGGTGTCTGGTCAGCTGGGATGAACAAGAGGCCCAGCACCACTAAGGTGAAACCTTCTTTTTGCGGAGACAGTAGAAGCTCTTCAGCTAGAGCTGAGAAAGTAGCAGTGATTAGGACGAGCCAGCATTGTCTTTGGGGACTCTCCAGAGGGGGCCACGGCTGCACTTCATCCTGGCAGGCAAACTTAGTGAATGCATTAGAGTCACCCGCTTATGGCTGCTCTTGGCAACATGGCAGCTTCTGGATTCACAGAGCCAAGTATTGCAGCTAAGGCTGGCGACCTGCAGAGGCCAGAAGAGGCCATCGGTGAAGGCGCAGCCCCGGTTGTAGTAGAGACCCTAGGATTGAAGGGGTCATAGGGGAGCCCAGGCCATTGGTAAAGGTGCGGCCCATGGAGATGCCAGGGCCGTGGGACGACCACCAAGGACAGAAGCAGCTGTAGTGTGGAGCTGGTGTAAGTCTATGAAATACATGGTGTGTTCTGTGAACGGCAGAGCTGGAGACATGGAGTCTCCAGAGGGGCCTCAATCATTCCCTGTGCTACCCAGACCGACCTCCTAGCAAGGTATGGTGGTTTAAATAGGAATGGTCCCATAGACTCATGTATATGAATGCCTGGCCCATTATTGAGTGGCACTTCAGGAGATGTGGCCTTGTTGGAGGAGGTATGTCATTGTGTAGTCAGGCTTTGAGGATGGAGATATGTATATGTATGTATATGTACATGTACATATACGTATACACATACATACAAATGCATGTTCAAGCTATGCTCAGTGTGGCACACAGTCTCCTTTAAAAATTATTTAATACCAACCCCGGGGTTTCTACCCCGCCTTAGCTCATTAAGTTCTCAGATGAAAGGCACACACTCTCTATGTTGTTGGATCTACTTTCCTATTGATAACCCCGAGTCATTATTTACTGCTTTATCTGGACTGTTATTGACTCCTAACCCATGATGGCTTCTCCTCCCTCCTTCTGCCTTCTCTCCTCATGGTTCTTTTCCAACCCCAAGCCTGGGAAACCTCAACCCCATCTGTGTCTCTTCTGCCCAGCTGAATTGACATCCTTTTTTGCCATTAGAATTAACTTGGGGGCATGGTCACAGGGGCTACTTACAGACTCCAGGTCTTGGGGGCCATACTTAGCATGACAATCGCTAGCAAAAGACCAAACCTCAACAAGCCTTAAGCCAGCCCCGATGAAATGTTTTTTTTTTAAGAGCTGCCTTCACTGTGGCAGCTCCTCACAGCAGTGGAAACCTTAAGACACAAGGCTCACGTAAGAGCCCCAGGTAAAGCACACAGCACACTCCCCGCTACAGAGAGGGCACACACATACTGACCTCCAGAAGCAGTCTACCATGCGCACAGCCATTTTGTACAAACATGTTTGACTGTTGCCATGCACACGGAGCTTCTTGGGGTTTGAGGTATCCCATCTCTTGGGGTCTTCCCGATTGATTCTGCAATCCCAAAGCATGATGCAAGAGGTTTGATGGAGAGGGGTTTCTAGGGCTGCTCTGCGCCCCCAGCCCACCATCACCCACCCTTGTCCTCCTGCCTAGGCTAACCTTGTGGGGGCAAGTAGAACAGAAGGCTTTGTCCCCGCCCAGGTACCCATCTGGGGGAGGAAAACAATAGCCAGGAGCTAAGGGACATGTGCCATCAAGTCACAGTAGGTGACTAGTTTATAGGGCCCTAGGCAGAGCCTGCTGTAGATATCAGACACTACAGTGACCGTGAGAAGCCTTATCTTGTATCTTGTCTTCTGCGTGAGGAGCATTTGAGAGCCAGGACTGTTCATGTGGGCCGTGGAGGGCCATGAACTGCCAGGCTTTCTCCCCTTGACCCCTGACCCCCGCATCCCTTGGTTGGCCCCTCCCCTCCCCATGCACTTCCCTTCATCCCCCATGCTGGATTTTCAAGGCTGTAGCTTTATGAGCTCCTAATGATTTTTCTTTGTCTTTTTGTGCAGAAATGGAAGTTCTACTCACGCAGGCGCCGAGAGGCCCCGAAGATGTCTCCAGGATGTAACTGCCCACCAGGTAAGGAGCCCTGCAAAGGAGTGAGGTCACATCGGCGATCTTGGCCAGGCACCACCTCTCAGAAGTCCTCCTTGTATTACTGTCCAGCTCGGCTACCACCTCTGATTTGGTACTTTACATCTTCTCGTGGATACGGCTGCTTGTCTTCCATCCTTCCCTCCATCCGTCCTTTCTTCCATTCCTCTCCCCCTCCACCCATGCATGCACCATCCACCAGTCATTAACCTCAGCCCACACCCACTCATTAATTCCTCTGCACACCCGGCAGTCTCTGAAGTGATTACGTTGAAAGCATACGGTTTGGTAGGTGTGATCACGTTCTGAAATTCATGACAGAGGCCGAGGGAAAAATCAGCCCAGCAAATACAGAGCCTCAGCATAGCACACCACTGTGGTACCTTTAGTTTCTGAAGGTGCCATAAGTATACTAGAATATCTGTGACCTGGATGGATGGATGGATGGATGGATGGATGGCCCTGTGGTGCTGAAAGTATAGTAGCCTGGATTCAAATTCTGCTTTGGCTGTTTTCTGATCTTGCATGAGTAGATCCAGGATGCCACAGAACCTTATTATACAATCTACTCCTCAACGGTCTCTCTCCATGTTCAAAGCTGGGCGCAGAGTGCCTGCTCACTGCACACATCATATTTGGTGTTGGGTTCAAGTGCACTGTCACCAGTGAAAAACACTGGTATGTGAGTGTGTGTCTGAAGACTCCTCAGGCTTCTGACCATGTTCATTAAGCTAATGACAGATGGTAAATTGTCACTGTTTGCTTGAGTAATTGGACTGAGCTATAACCCTTTGAAGGAACAGAAAGAAAAAGATTTTAGAGTCAGAGAGACGTACTTAAGTAATTGCTAGAGGCCTTGCCCTGTTCAGGATCTCCTAGTGCACACTGAAGCTTCTTGGGTAACTATGGAGGGCAAATGGCCCTTGGAAAGGCTGCCTCTGAGCTCTGGGAAAGGTCCTCCCCTGGCTTCAGAACCCTCTAGAAACCCTCTACACGTTCCGTGAGCCAGGAAAGAGAGACTGGCAGATACATGTTATTTGACATTTCCCTTGCTGTGACCACATACCTGGCAAGAAGCAATTTAAGGGACAAAGAGCTTGTTTGGGCTCACAGTAGGAGGAAGTACAGTCTCTCGTGACGGGCAAGGCAGGATCACAGACTCAGTCCCTGTCTGTGGCAGCAGTGACTGCTCGGTCATGTCTCAGCAGAGCGGAGAGGGAGCAAGATCAGTTCTCAGCTTGCCGTTTTGTCTTTCCCTTCTTTTAGTCACTCTAGTCTGTGGGATGAAGCCCAGGGAGGGTCTACCCTCATCAGCCGAGTTACTCTGGAAATGCCCTCACAGACACACCCAGAGATTCCCGCTTCCCCACCTTCGTGATTCTAAACCCACTAGACCTGACAGTGCTAACTAGCCAGCCTGCTACACATACATGCAGTGGAGGTTTGTGATGGCCAGGTGTGAATGGGCTGGTGTGCTCTCCAGATGTGAGGCTGTGATAAGGGTCACTGGTCCCATCACAAGCTGCTTGCCTGGATTAATTAAAAAGGTGTCCAGAGCCCTAGGAAGCCAGCTCTTCTCTCTGGGCTCAAGAGATTGGGCCCTGACGTCCAAGAAAGCTTTCTGCTAGATGCATGAGCTGCCAAGGTTAACGAGCTGAGGCACCAGTAATGGTGGGGTGATAGGCTCTGGGCAGGTTTCTGGGGATACGCAAGTTCTGTGTGATTGTGTCTGTTGTCTTAGACAAGAGTGGTATCAGGTTTGAATTCTGTCTCTGACCTTTGCCAGCTGAGTAGCCCCCTTCAGAGTTGTGATGTTTTCTGTACCTCAGGTGCTTTGTTTGAAACAAGGATAAAGGCCACCCGGCAAATATGTGGGAGAGATCAATGGGCTTGTTATCTGACTTTGTTATCTTTGGCTGACACGAAGCATCAGCAGCATCAGCAGCATCAGCATCAGCATCTTCATCATCATCTAATTTCCCCAGCCGTCTCTTGTCTGTCAATGATACACCAAAATTCTTTTCTAAACTGCCATATCCTGGCATTGGGGGCAGTGTTGGCTGCATGTTCAAGGCCATGGTAGTCACCTGCCCCTGCTGACTAGAGAAAGCAGAGGCATCCCGCCCATAGTGAAAGAATTTCCTTGATAGGAATCTCACACCTACTCTACCTAACAGCCATTCCTGTCACTGTCTCCAGGTGAGCACCTACTGTGTGCAGACAGTATGCATCTCATATGGGGGGGGGGTAACTTCTCTCAAGATGCTAAAAAAAAAATGGCTGGGAATATAGAGTTCTTGCCTAGCATGCATGAAGCCCTGGGTTCCATCCCTACCGTATATGTATGTGTATGTATGCATATGTACATATATGTATATATTCCTAGCTTATATTCCTACCTGATGTTATATATATACATGTGTGTGTGTGTATGTGTGTATGTGTGTGTGTATGTGTATAGTCTATCAGGTGTGATGGCTTGTTTCTATAATTCTAGCACTGGATCAGGGGTTCAAGGCCATCCCTTGCTTCATAGTGAGTCAGAGAGGCTAGCCTGAGACTCATGACATGAGACCCTCTTGTGAAGAACAAAACAGAACTCATGGTCAAAAGAAGAAGGCAAATTGAGCATTCAAGATTCTTACAAATCCTCAAATGGGTCAGGAAAGCCCTCCCTGACCCCTCCCAGTACCTGAGCTCTTCAGTTTAGGTCACTGTCTTGGGGTCAGAGTTTACAAATCTCTCCATAGCTCCTGATTGTACATTGTAGTTGTCAAAATAGACAAACACAGAGGATTACACACCATTCTCCTACTGGCACTTAATATTGTCCCTGTATACAGTAGGTGCTCAATGGATATTAATAAACAAGTGGTTAGATTCTTCTTCATAGTTCCCCCACCATTAATCTGCTTCACATGTGTTACCCTGCACTATACCTCGAGTCTTGACTGATCTGAAATTCTCTCTGTTGATCACAGCAGATAAACAACACTTTCTGCCTACAGTGGCTGATGGACCAGATCCTACAGCTCCAAACCCATGCCTGCCCCCTTTGGCTTTTTTGGTTAAGAGAATCCAAAGCTGGAGTCCTGCGGTGGGTGTGCTCTTCCCTGTGGCAGCCTTGGGTCCCTGGGCAGCATCCAGAAGGCTCGGGCCTCACAATCGAGGGCAGAGAACCTGCCTCCTTTCCTTTCTACACTGACCTCGCCAGCATCCTCCTGAGATCCTCCCTGCCCCAAAATAGCTCTGCCCCAGCATCCTGCCACAGACACTGTTTGCCAGGGCAGTGATGGGCTTGCAGGCTCAGGACAGGATGCCAGAGGTCAAGCCTCAGGGAGGAGGGCCAGAAGCTGAGAAATGGGTGTGGACCCTTTGCAAAGCACACTGGGTAGCGGGGAGGGTCCTGAGAACAGATATACATACCGTGGGATTTCCTAGACCACTTGAAGCCAGTACAAAGACCAGGGAAATTCATACATTCTCTGTCCCTGTTCTCACTAACAGATTAGGAATGGGACAATATAGGCTCTGGCTGGCAAGGAAACAGCTCCTTCAGGAGTGTCGTCGTTGTTGTGCTGGGGCTGGGTGGGGCTGGGGACAGGAGTGCCGCTGTGGGACCCATCCCTTCTGCCTTAGACTGGTCTATTAGTGGACTGGGAGGCTGGGGCCATGAATATCAGTCTGGAAGGTTCGGGCAGCAACAGTGGGAATTCGGGGTGATGTAGTTCTTGTCAGCCCCAGTACAGGCGCATGCTTAGAAGAGGGATGGAAGGGGAGAGGAAAAGATGCTTTGGCCAGGTCAGTGGATGGGGCTACAGCCACCACTGCGAGGTTCAGACATTATGTGAGGAGCACTATGAGGTACCGAAGAGCCCCCAAGAGGTCTGGAACACAGGGCAAATGTCACCTAGGAGGTGACCTTCGCGGTTTACCATACAGAACAAAGAAAGCAAGCTAGCAGGTACACACAGTAAGGCTACAGGCTCACCTGCTGCCATGACCAAAGTCTAAGTAAAGGGACTTAGACACTAAGTGTGTCACAGGAGTGTGATGCAGGGCAGCGAGGTGGCTCTGTTGTCTGTGTCCTGTAATTTCTTCTCTGAAGTCTGCCAGGTTCTTGGGCTTTCACCAGCATGAAGGGAGAGGGAGGATGAGTGGGGTGTAGATGGTCGGAACTTGAGGAAGAGCCATGCTCCAGTCCTGTTCACCTACCTCTGACAAGACCTTAGTAACAGGATGGCACAGAAAGCCAGACAGACTTGTGCTGGGCGGTTAACATACAGACAAACCTTTTAAACACCATGCCTTTACTGTCAGCACTGGGGAGGTAGAAGTAGGAGGATCAGGGATTCAAGGTAGGCCTCAGCTAAAGGGCGAGTTCAAGACCAGCCCTTGTCTCAAAAAGTAAGTCTGTATTTCCATGAAGGTAGGAGAAACAACATTGAAGATCCACCAGCAGATCCCAAGATGTTGTAGGGAACACAGAGCAAAAGCTTCGAGGAAAGGGAAGATGATGGGTACGTCTGGAGCTGACCAGCAGTTTAAGGAACTTGGAGCCCTGAGTGGTGACAGGAAACAGATGAGCAGGGATCGGGGTAGAAAGAGATATCAGAGCCGCAAAGAGCCAGGCTCTGGCTGGATACTCTTTATGTTGGGGGTGATTGACAGCTTGTTATTACTTTCCTCCTCTGATGAGACAGACGCAGCTGAACAGTGGAGTATTTTGGTTTGGCTCACAGTTCAGGATTACACAGTCCCTTGGGGTGGGGAAAGCCTGGCAGCTAAAGAGGTTTGGAGGCACCAGGAATGGGAGTGGCTACCTGTTCACATGGCATTGGCCCAAACACAGAGAGATCAGAAGTCTCAAAGTGGGCTGTGATTCCCAAGGCCCACTCTCTACTCAATCACTTCCTTTAGATAGGTCCACTTCCTGAAGGTTTCACAACCTCCCCAAACATCATCATTTGCTGGCGACCAAGTGTTTAAGCACTGGAGACTTTTCACATCCAAACCAGAGCCAGTGCTGGGTCATCTTGGCATCCAGAGTAACAGAACGTGTGGTAATCACTTAATAATGTCTGCTTAGCAGAAGATGTGGTAATCGCTTAGTAATGTCTGCTGTGGGCGCATTAATGGTGAGTAGCTACATCTCTCGCACTCAGGCTGTGTGCTTCCCCACAGAGCATGAATGTAGCATCAGGGAAGGTTTGGGGAGGAAGGATGTGGTCCAGTCCAATGTGTACTTCAGAACAATAAGTTGTTGTGCTGTGGATGATGCCTCCGAGGCAGGAACAGCCCCTTCCAGCACCAAAACTTGTGATCCTAGGAATAGGACTTTGTTTTCTCATGACCCCTTATTTGTGCCTGGCTTGGGAAAGCGCCCCTCCACCACCACCCCAGCCTTGGTTATTTTCCATGGGTGGTGACAGCTGCTGCCACACACCCTAAACCTTTTCTTTGGCCAGCCCTACCCTGTTTTTTTCTGGCTCCCGATTGTTGCCCCCAACAGCCAACATGGGTAGAGCCTGTGGCCAGGGCTTTGGTCTCAACTAGGTTCCTGTCACCACCTCTGAGTGGCAGCAGAGCCAATCCACAGCCAAGGGCCCACTCTTTGAGGCCTTTACTTCAGTCTTAGCTTAACCAAGCAATGGGAGACTAGAGACCAGAGGATCCCTTGGCACGATTGCAAAAGAGGACTGTAGAGTGGGCGGCTGTACCAGGGAGATCATTCAAACTAGAGAGGTGCTGTCTTCTGGAAGCTCCAAAACTCTGCTGAGCCTGCAAATAATTGCCAGGTTACTCTGAGTCATCTCAGGGCCCGAAGCGATTCCCCCACACACACACACAGCTCAGCTAGTAAGGGACACTACATTACGTGCTTGCTGACACCATTGATATTCAAACTTGCCCCGCTCCTGCCCCAGCCTGAAGGTTGTGGCTGTCCTGCACTCCTAACCCAGTGCCACGCCCGCTTCCTGTCTCTGGCCTGAGCTCTGCCAGCCTCCTGCTGTTCCTCTGTTCTATCAGTAAACCTGGGCTGGATCTGCTGGACCCTGCACCTCCCCTGCATCGCCCTGCCCCGCCTGCCACCTTAGGCTTCTTCTCTTACCTCTACCCTGCTGTGCTCTTCAGTCCTCCCAGCCTGCAGTGTCACCCCTTCCATCCATCACCTCCCACCTCAGCCCTGTCCCTTACTCCTGCTGTGTGATCATGTTGAGTACCCGGTACATGCTCAGTTAAGTGTCTCTAACACGAATCACAAACAAACCCAGAGGCCCACGCCTGCCGTGGTTTCTCCTAGGCTACAGTCACTAGCTCGTTAGCTGTCTGACGTGGGTGCTAGAGAGGCTTGAGAGCAATATCAGCACGGCGATGATAAAGTGGGAGCCCCTTGGATAGGTTCCCAGCACGGAAGATGCTCTGCCAGCCAATCATGCTGGCGGCCTCCTCAGCGCTGCACAGCCATACCTCATAGCCCGTTCTTCTACAAAGGGTGCACAGCTTCAGTCAGCTTCTTTCCCCACATCAGGTCTCCCCAAAATTCTGCAAGTTACCCAATATTTAAGCCGGTTTTAAAAACTGTACGTATGCGCATGCGCAACCCCACGCGCACATGTATGTACGTGAATGCACATGCCGTGATGTGGAAGTCGCAGGGCAATTTGCAGAGGTCAGTTCTCGCCTTCCACCACATGGATCTCGGGGTTCCAGATTCAGGTCATCAGTCTTGATCACGGCCTTTACCTGCTGCGCCATCTTGCTGGGCGTAGGAGGGCTCTTGGAGTACTTCCTCCTCACATCCCATCAGTCACTGAAGGATGGCCTGGTGACCCACGGCTATAACTCTGTAACCCTGGCATTCAGGGAGGATTGCTACAAGTTGGAAACCATTCCAGGCTGATGGTGAGTTCTAAGCTACTGAGTGAGACAGTACCTCAAAGAAAACAGAACCATTGGCTTCATTGTTGATCTTTCCCTATGCACAAGCACCGCTTTGTCCAGACTGCCACTATGTGTCACCTCGTGTACTGCAGGAGCCTACTACCTGCCACCCCCGACTCCCCACGTCACACAGAAGCCAGATGGTGTTTTTTAAAGTTAATATGCAGCTCTCGCTAACCCAGTACTTCAACATCCCGCGTGACCCTTAGGATAAAGACAAAAATCTGTAGTACCCTTTGCCCTTGTCCTTCATGTATTCCCAGCAGGCCCCTGGGGACATTTGTATTCCTGATGACCTGACCACTCTGAGAGTGGCAAGGCTGTGGAGCCCTGGCCACCTGGAACGGGGATGCTGGGCCTCAGAGATGACCAGCCCAGAAAGCAGGTGCAAAATTAAGATGTTTCCTTGTCAGTCCCAGCCCCATGGACCCTGAGGAGGTTAGCTTTTAGTGTGGAAAGGACTCTGGACTACAGAAGCCCTTGAGTAGCATCTCCTGTCCCGCCCACTCACAGAGAGGAAGGTCAGCGTGGGAGAGCCCCAGCAGCCCACAGCTTTTGAGTGCCTAGCTGCAGGAGTGCAGTGTCTGCTCTTTTTCCCCCTGCTCCTGGCCTATTTTAGGGCCTCTGGGGGAATCCTCTGAGGCTCATTTCACCACCATTTCCTCCTAAAAGGATTTCCAGATTCCATAAACGATGCTGATATTGTGTTTCTCTTAGATCCGTTCTGATAACGTCCACCGGGGTGGTCGTAGAGATTTAAAAGGAAATAAAAATAATGAAATAGAAAGTACTAGGGGAAAAAGCCCAGAAAGCTTGCTCCAGACCCTGAAGGACTCAGGTTAGGTTAGGTTAGGTTAGGTTTCTGTCTCTGGACCTTGGCGCGTGCGTGCACGTGTGTGCATGTACATGTGTGTGCGCGCGCGCGTGGATAAAGAGTACATGATGGTGAACCCTAACTTGTCAGCATTTGGTGAAGGGAAGGCTTGCCTGACTCCCCTCCTAGGCATGACCTGGAGAAGTACGCATGTGCATGACAGCTGCTCTCTACCAAGTCCCCGAAGAGAAAAGTGCGCATGCGTGGGAGAAGAAAGGCCAGCTAGGCAGGACCGCGCATGCGTGGGAGAGAAAAGGCTGGCTAGGCAGCACCGTGACTGCTGCAAGGTAAAGGATAGGAGAGAGGGCAGCTATGATCTGAGTGTCCAAAGACGTCAGAGTATTACAGTGTAACACTGGCCTCAAAGGGATGGCATCCACAGGGAATGTGAGTCAGCTAGACCTAGATCCGATCCGTTCCAGGGATGGATCTTATGATACAATAGAAAACAAATGGCAGGAGGGGGCTTACAATAGTAGGTATTTATATAAAGTCAGAAACTGCACAGTGTGCATAGGTGTATGTCATAAATGTGTAAATATTTCACGTAACCCAGTGTTGTGACTTAACACCTGGAATCCTAGCGAGTGGAAGGCAGAAACAGGATTACAAATTTGGATCTTCTGAGTCACAGAGTGATTTTAAAGCTAGCTTGCACGGTTTGGGGAGACCCAGTCTCAAAAAATAATAACTAAATGTGTGTCATGACAAGCCTCAGACTCTGGCGAGGGGGGGCATAGTGCCCCAGGGGCTCAGTGTTTAGATGACTATTTAGCTGGGTGCTAAATATTCCAGAGCTCTTACCGAAGTTTGTAACTTGACTAAAATGTTACCCACGTAAGTATTTTCTCTATTTAAATTGTACAATTCGACAGTTTTGTTAGTATGGTTGCAGAGTTGTGTCTTCGTCTTTGCAGCCAGTTTTAGGACATTCTTATCACCATGAAAAGAAATCTTTTTGCTCAGTCCTTCATCATTTTCCTCCGGCCCCTCAGCCCTCCTTACCCCAGCCTCCTTCCTACACTGTGGATTTGATGTAATGTTTTCACAGTTTAGCTGCGTTGTAGCCAATGTCGGGACTTCCCTGGCAAGATTTTTAAGCCTCTTCGGTTAGCTGAAATATTTCAAGATAAAAAATTTAATATAACTGTGGGTTGACTAGAGAATATTACTGGATTAGTGGGTATTATTAATAATTACTCCCTTGGGATCCTCTAACAAGCATGATGTGTGTCCATCTTGGGGCTTGGGTCCTGTTTCCACCTTGGGTTGGTGACAACGCCAGGGGACAAATCGGGCCTGGGTTCAGCAGACCCCCCAACATGGGCTCCCTTCTGGCCCACCCATCTTCTTCTGCTCAGGATCACTACCTCTGAGATATGTTCCATATTCTGTAGCATCATCCAGGCACAGCTGGTGCCTCTGCCTCCTGGCTTGCTTGTAAATGCCTTTCAGTGGTGCTCGGAGCCACGTGAGGTGACAGCCAGCGAGTCTCTCAGCACAGCGTGTTCCTTGATGTCTGTGAGCATCAGTCTCCATTGTCAAGACAAAGATGCTGAGACCTACCTGTAGCCTAGGATGCAGTAGTCAGTGAGTTCGAGGGCCTGCTTGAATGTCTCCTGCTGGCCCATCATACGGGAGGATGGTCCTGTGAGTGCTGTGCTGTCTGTAGAATGTTGCTTGCCTGGCAGTGGCAATGGGTAGTAATGGGAGTGAGGGCTCGTACCTCCAACATCACACATTCCAATCTCAGAACCCCAGTTCTACTCCCCCTTAGTCCTGGAGCTGTGAGTGAGTCCATCTCCAGACCTCATGAAAATGGGAGATTGTGACAGTACAGAACCTTTGGGGTTGCCGATGTCAGCATGGAGCCTGACACATGCTGGACTCTAAATGATCGTTGGTTTCAACAATGGTGGCAGTGTCAATGATGATGATGAAGAAGAAGATGATGATGATGAAGATAATCAGCATGGTGGTGAGGCTGATGGCGAGTGGAGTTCAAAGAAGTTTCTGGTAACACGGAGCCACAAGGAGCAGATACAGCCTTTGTCCAGTTGCATCCAGCCACACGGGGTCCTGTGAGGCAAGGTTACCTTTATCACAGAATTAAGTGGAAAAATAGGGCCTAGGCTACCCAAGCGGCTGCCAGCTCACTCCTTCCTCCTTCTCTGCACCTTTGGAGGTGAGATCGTTTAGAAGGCACTCTCAGAGAGCTGGAGCATGCGAGATGCCTGCTGCTCTCCGGGATGGGATGGTGGCATTTGCCATGGCATGGGGCGCCCTTGTTGGAGTCTCAGTTCCATGACTCTAGCTCCCCGATCCTGGAAAATCTACTTTCCTCTCTGAGCTTCCATCCTTTGCATATTACTATGCGCTGACTGACAGTTCCTGACCAGCTGTGCTGTGCGCATGGGCGGTATCAGGGAGAGGAGACTCAGCTACGTCCCAGCTATTAGTAGAAGACAGACTGTAGGTTGCTATGGGAGACGAAGAAAGGATCCTGTGCTAATGAGTAAGGGTGCCAGTTGGCACCTCCATCGGAGTTCATTGATGGTAATTAGCTAGGCTCGGGGCTTTGAGGTCCTGGCTTATGAAGAAAGATTCCCCTCCCCCTTCCTTTACCTTCCAGCTACAACATGACCTGGGAGCTTCTGGATGACAGGGCCTCCTCAGAGGGCATCTCCCTGCCCTTCTTTCTGAAGCCCTACTGTGCACACAGAGGCCACGGGCCAAGTTCTTGATAGCAATTTATTAGGATGGCTGTGACGGTATTTTTGTAGAAACTTCTTTGTCTTGGAACATCTGAGAGTCACAGGGGACAGTTGGACAGCTGGCTGTGGGTGGATTTGCACATGAGTCTCCTTGTTCATTGAGGTCCTACCCGGAGAGGTCAGTGGGGGAAATACCTGGAGAACAGAAAAGCCATTTTGCCCCACACCTGAGGAAGGGCACCCGTCGGGATTTCATAGGTATGTGTCACATTTACCTGCTGGAAGCCTTCTTAGACCCTGCAGTGTGAGGGCAGAAATTATAGCAAATGTGGCATGAGTTCCCTCCTGCTACCCACACACCCAAACCCATCGGGACACAACAGGAGTGCATAGCCGGACTCGGCCTGGCTGTGTACTCTTGGAGCTCTAAGCTGCCTGTGAACAACCTGTGAGCAACACTGGCAAATTACCTGGGCCTGCCTGTGGATACAGAGTGGATCCAGGATATGCTCGATGCTCCAGCTAGCAGACACTCAGACAGTCCTTGTGCTCAACAGGGTTCGGAATGTACAGATCAGAGGCAGAGGTATGCCCTTTTAAGTGCATATAGGTGATTTGCCTATACGTCTGCATACCGTGTGCATGCCTGGGTGCTGCTCACAGAGGGGAGAAGGCAGCATTGGATCGCCTGGAATAGGAGTTAAAGCTGTCTGTGAGCTGCCATATGGGTGCCGGGAATCAAACCTGGCTTCTATGGGACTGCAGCCAATGACTGCCCTTAACTGCTGAGCCATCTCTCCAGCCCCTCTTGCAAGGGGAGCAGGAAAAGCCTCGAGGAAGAGGCAGCAGTCGAAGCAAGCCTTGAAAGACAAGAAAGATTGCAGTCGGGCTGGGGTACCGCATAGTGGTGGAGTATGTGGCCCGGGACCACACAGACACATTGGATGTTGGAAGAGACAGGCTGTGGAGGGGATTGGACACCATCTTGGGAAATGACCGTCATTTGGTGGGCAGTGGGATCCAGGGGACATCTCTGAGGAAAGATGAAACATGGCCCAGTTGTAACTATAGAAACGAGCAAGAATGAGAAGCAATATGAGCAGCCAGCAAGAGGCTATGAAAGAAGACGGGCCTGATGGTACATGGCTGCAATCCCAGTGCTTGGGAGGTGGAGGCAGGGGATCAGGAGTCATCTTAAATAGAATGGGGAGCTTGGGGCTAGCCTCAGCTACATATGAGTGTCTCAAAAACAAAACGGGATTCTGAGGGTCCCACCAGAAGACGGTCTGGCATATGGGAGAGAGGATGTGATGGTGAGGGGATGCTTCAGAGAGAGAAGGAATTGATCACCTGTTAGGTGTGGGCAAGAAAGCCTGAGTAGCCATGATTCTTATGGTATATAGTTAACTGTGCTACTACTTCCTACTTCTTGCTTTAAACACACCATTGATTCTATTCTAGTCCATCACTCTGTGATTGTAGGCTATGTTTAACCCCACTGCAAAGCTGAAAAAACTGAGGCCCAAAAAGTTATGAGATGACCCAAATGCATGGCTAGCCTCAGAACCAGGCTGAAGGCCCACAATGCAGCATAGCAGCACCTTTGCCCCTGGGGAGAGGGAATAGAATGGGGGAGCCCAGAGAGGAAGTTATGGGGCTGTATTTGGAGCAAGGTGGAGGTGGGGACCGGGGAATGCAGCAAACACAGGTGGAGATGCTGGGGTCATGGGGGGGTGAGAGGTCAGCCCTGACCCCATAGCCTCCCACGAGCTACCGGCTAGCCGGCTCCCAGCTTCACAGCTCAGTTAGGGAGACAGATAGGGTACATCTTGTGGGGAGCTGGCTGGAGATACTGAGGCCTGAGACCTTCTGTTCCGGGAGAGAGAAAACGGTCTGAAGCAGAGGTTCCTGTCAGCTGAGGACCTGCAGCCTCACTCAGTGTGGGCTTCATTTCTCACAGAGAACATTCCTGCTCACGAAGCCGTTCATGAGCAGAGGCCCAGGGCCATGTCTGTCCACAGGAGCTATGGCGCTCACACCAGGTTACAGAAGCAAGCGGCTCCCCGCCATGACTCAGCGGAGAGCATCTTGTTGGTCATGGCCAGCTCTGCCCCTAAAGGGTCCCCAGGGAAGGCTCCCACAGTGACACTAAAGGAACTCTCTCTGGGTCCAGGGGCCTCGTATGCTTAGGGGATTACAAGGGACCACAGGCAGGGTGCAGCTAACACACTGGCATAGCTCCCAACTCTTCTCAGCTTCCCTCATTGTCCCCACGTCCAGTCATAGTCCCTACTGACCTCCCGCCTCAGCTGCTCCCACCCCTTCCATCATCCTGGCATCTTTGTGGCCTCTGCTGGTGGCCGTTGTGCACCTTGCCAGCTCATTCTACCCTCTTAGCTTTCTGAGGTTGTGACTCTCACTAGCCTCTTTGTCTCCACAAGGACCACCCTAAACCTCAGTTGGGAGGGGGGGGAAAGTCTAGTCTGACACTGACTATAGCATGCCCAGTGGGTATAAGCGAATGCCAGTTTCCTACATAGTATGTGTGTTATCACAAGCTGGCACCAGGGAGGGTGGGGGAGGGGAAGGCAGGGCCTGGCTGTCCTGGAGGCAGCATGTGCGAGCAGGCTGGCTGTGTGTGCTCCAGAGTTGCACCCTGATGTGGAAGAGAGCTTCGTAGCTGCACATCCTGGTGGTGTTTCAGGGAACCGTGTCCTTTCTGGTTAACTGAGGCTTCACTGCATGGTTCCCAGCAGTGCCTCCTTTCTTATTTCTCCTTCACCAAACTAGAATCTGAGCAAGAGAACTGACTTTGGGAGACCCACTAAACTCTAGAACAGTGCCTGTTCTCCACCTTCCTAAGGCTGCAACCCTTTAATACAGTCCCTCATGGTATGCTGACCCCCCAACCATAAAATTATTTTCATTGCTACTTCATAACTGTAATTTTGCTACTGTTATGAATCATAATGTAAACATCTATGTTTTCTGATAATCTTAGGCAGCCCCTCTCGCTCTGGTCCATAGGGTTTTTTTTTATTTATTTTTTATATGTAAGTACACTGTAGCTGTCTTCAGACACCCCATAATAGGGCATCAGATCTCATTATGGATGGTTGTGAACCACCATGTGGTTGCTGGGATTTGAACTCATAACCTCTGGAAGAATAGTCAGTGTTCTTAACTGCTGAGCCATCTCACCAGCCCCGGGGTCATTCAACTCTTAAGGGATTTTGATCCACAGATGAGAATCTGTTCTAGAAGAATCCAGCTCCCAGCCTTGTCTGGCTCAGTGTAACTTGCTAGTCCCCCCCCCAGCTTGGTAGGGGAAGGATCAGAGGCTCCCCAAACACCTCATTAGGAAGGGGGGAGGGGGAAATGACAGGATAATGCTGCCTTCATTCTGGCTCCAAATAGCCCCTCTGGCCAGTATAGAGGAGGGACCCTCCCCTCCCAACCCCCCCCCCAAAGTCCCACAGGGGTCCACAGAGCACAAGCCTCTTCACAGATGTGGACTTCTGACTGTGAACACCAGGTGGGCATCAGAGGTCATCTCAGGCAGGACAGGACCATGAAAAGGTCCTTCTTCAGAGGACATCTTACAGGAAGCCCCAGATGTATGGCAGGAACAGGTAAGAGCAGAGACCCATGGTTAGGATGGGACTAGGTGCTGCCTGCGTGCATCCGTGGACGGCTCCAGGGTGCAGGGAATGTAACACAGAGCTCACAGGTGCCATTCACGTTTGCATTTGACAGGAAATGGTGGCCAAGTAGGGGAAGGGACTCTCACCCAGTGGCCAGACAGGGACAGAAGTGTGTGTTAATCTGACCAGGCTTTCCACCAAGTCTTGTCCCAGCAATGGCCAGAGACACTGTGAGAGTCTCACGGAGGCAGGAATTGGATGAAAAAGATGGAGACAATTCAGTAGCTGGGGTCAGACAGCACCACAGGCCCTGGATGGTTCCTAAGGCTAAGCCAGGCTGTTGGTTCCAGGTTCCCCTACCCCTTGGACGTCTGTTGTTCCTGACGGGTGACACCTTGGGTAAAGACACTGCTACATCCCTGAAGCCAGTTGGCCTCCGAAGCCACCACCTACCCAACAACTATTTCTAGGAGTGAAGTCCTGGCCAGCCATCTCTCCTGCTACTGTCCGTCAATCCTCTGTCTCATCTGCTGGAGTTCAGGAAGCAAAGCAGGTCCCTGGATAGACACCATTTGGCCCTGACTCTGGTCCCTTTCTTCAACCCCACTCCTGTGGGTGGGCCTGGAGTGTGAGGAACATGTGTCTATAGAAAGACTCGGAGAGCAAACGAAGTCATTAGACATCTGGGGAGAGAGCCAGGGGTGAGAGTGTGTGTGTTTTAAGAAAGCAAAGGTATCATTCCACAGGTACTGTCTACTGTG
>NW_021604714.1:3007879-3071045 GCF_004785775.1 Grammomys surdaster | reverse complement strand
TCCTCCCCTCTCCTCTCCTCTTCTCTGAGACAGAGTCTCTCACTAAGACTTGAGGCTCCCTGACTATGCTAACGGTCTGAGGAGTCACCACACCCAGCTTTTAATATGGGTGTGATCAAACTCAGGACCTTGTGCTCCTGTGGCAAGTATAGGTTACCAACCAAGCCCCAGGAACCAGATTTTATTCTAAGGCAGCTCAGGCTGGGGCCTCTTTTGCTGTTCATCTCTGTAGTCTTGGGAGTGGGGGTGGGGTAGGGCTGGGTGTTACTCAGAGCATCTGCGAGCCTTCAAACATCCTGGGATTTGATGAGTCACGTTTTCAGTCTTGGAAAACGTAGGCTCTCCTGGCCCTTCTCTATCCAGCTCGTGCAGAGAACTGAGGCCCTGGGAGTTGGTTTCCCCTTCACCCATAGTGTCCTGGGCAGGGAGGCATCTGCCCCTTTCCAGAGGGCAAGACACCTCTCCTCTATGTCTCCGGGTCCTCTGGAACCAATAGTATCTACAGCTTGCTGGCTTCTCCATCATACCCTGTCAGAACTAGACAGGCCTGGATCGGATCTGGTAGGAACTAAACCCAGGCAAGAAATGAGAGGCTTTATCAAGGTTGTCCTACTATATGGATAAGTAAGTTAGTCTCAGCTTTCTCATCTGTTAAATGGGGGTAGGAAGTCAGCCTGGAACATGGGTGGTACCTAGTAAATGGCACCGAACGCTTCTGAACCCCAGCTCACTCTAATGTCCTCACTCCTGCCTTTCTTTCTGTGCTTCTGGCAATACCTTGGCTATGGGGACACTGACCTTCCAGAACATTCTATTTGGGCAAGAGAGCCTCTTAGCTGCCAGTTGGTTGAAGCAAAGACAGCTATGTGCAGAGCCTGCTGACCACAGAACAGGGTGTTCACAAGGACGGGGCCTTGGGAAAGGCTTTAGGTCTACACCGTGAGACATGGCTAAGCCTGGCTCTCATCAGCACCATGTGACCTCTGGTTCCTGGTGGCTAGCTCTCATATTTGTACCATGGGGGCTCCGTCAGCCTCAGCCAGTAGCTTTGAGAGGCAAGTCAGTTCACAAGGGTTAAGTACCTTTGAAAGACCTAAACTGGATTGCGGCAAATGGGCCAGCTGTTATTTACAGGGTGATGGACAAGACCTGACCCGTGCCTAATAGAAACCCGTCCCAACTGGGCCTCTGAGCAGTGTCCACCGGAAATGTCTCGCCAATTATATCCTGTAGTCTGTGCGTGGCAGCTGTGGTGTTTTGAGAACTCTGGCCGCAGCAGCAGTCCTGGAGCAGGTGACACTTCATTTAGTCACTGGGCAAAAATCTGTCGACACCTGCCACGAGGAGACTTCAGGCACCAGGGTCCCGAACACCAGCTCGATGAGCACAGCTTTCCCGGTTGGAGCCGCCAAAATCTAGCAGGAGAGACAAGACAAAATAAGCAAGAAAGAAGAGGGGGTGGGGCTGGGACTAGAGCTCCCTTGGCAGAATGCTTGCCGTCCATACATGGAGTCCTGGGTTTGCTACCTAGCATTACATAGATGGGCTGTGGCGGGACGTGCTTATAATTCCAGCACTTGGGAGGCAGAGGCAAGAGGGTCAGAAATCCAAGGTCATCCTCAGCTTCATAACTATGAAGTCAGCCTAGGCTATATGAGATTTTTTTTCATGGGCTGGGAACTAAATGGAAGGGGGAGATGGAGGGGATGGGAGAGCAGAAAAAAATACCACTGACTATCTGGGGAAAATCCCAGCCAAGGGAATTCCTTTTAAGGTCTTCATCCCTTCCCCCCTAGCTTTGTTGGACTACAGTTGGCTAATAAACATTGTATATATTTAAATTTGCAACTGGATCAAAGCGGAAAGTCCAGCAGGGTGTCTTGGAGCGTAGTGTTATTCGTGCTGGACAGTGTTCAGGGAAATCCACAGAAGGGGGTGTTTGAACCGACAAGTGAGCCCGTTACTCCAAGAGTTGACAGATGTCCTTAGGCTGTGAGAAGTTCCTGGGGGGAGTGGGACGTGCGGTAAGCCACCGCGAAGGTCAAATATGTCAGATAACTGAATCCAAGCACGAGGATCTGGAAGTCTTGGGTCAGCGGAAACGGGTCAGCTCACTTAAAAACCCTGAGGTAGGAATTAGCTTCGCGTGTCTGAAGAAGAAAAGAAAGGTTTGGGGAGATGAATGGTGGGGATGAGGGGTTCTAGGGGCCCTCAGAGGTGGTAGGGCCAGCCCTACTACCATGGTCAGTGGGGCTCCGGTCTGTGGAGTTTGGAAATGTCTCCTTCTGTGAACCAGGAAAGCCCTGTAAGGTTTTAAGAGGGGATAAGGGACACGGAGATACCCACAGACTCTCTGATTCTTGTTCCTTTAACATGGGTGGAGTGGACAACCAGCAGAGTGGAGAGAAAAGTCCCATGGGTGGGAGATGAGGGAGACTGACAAGTAGTGGTTTCAGGTGGCACTGGCAGACCTTGTAGACTGCTCGCTGCGCAGTGAAACAGAAATTTAGACGGATTGGAGCCTTCGGACTTGCAGCCTCGAGTGAGCAGGGGTTAAGTGGAGATGGAGCACTAGTGGGTGGAGCGTGAGGGAGCGTGGCTAAGAAACTATCTCACCTGTAGGAGCAGGTTTCCAGGCAGGGATGAAACTGGACCCTGATTGGATATGAAGGTGTAGGACCAGCCTACAGCGTAGACATGGCTGGTGTCTTCCAGGTCTGGCAGGCTGCATCCCTGCTGTGGCATCCTTTTCGAGAGGAAGTAGTCAGTGGCTGAACACTTTGGTTCACTTCCAGGTCGTCAGCACATGCTGGCTTAGGTTCATAAGATCAGGCCGGGGAGAAAATGCCGGCTGCTTGTCTGCATTCCCGGGGGATTTGTTATGTGGAGGGCTGGAGGGGCTGCCGGAGCCGGCTGGTCTGAGATCCCCTTCCCATCCTGGCAGAGAGCAGGCTGCCCTTCCTCTTCCAGCCAACCCCTAGATACTAGGATGAGGCCCCCTTTGAAACTTGAGCAAGGTGAGTTTGGGACAAACTGGAGGAAGCTTTGCTTCTCACGGATGTCTCTGGACCTCAAGAGACTCCCACGGTGGTCATGGCTAGGAACATCATGCAATGCCTACAAGACCCGGGAGAGGGGACAGATTGAGGGGCCCTGGAGTGGCCCTGAGAGGAAAGCTGGGATTTCTGTGACCTTTCAGTTGACGTCAAGGAGGAAAAGCAGTCTCCTGGGGCCTCTGTTGGCAGTGAGGAGGGAACCTTCATATCCGAGCCCAGCTTGGGCTCCCAGACCCCAGGCGCCAGAGCTGGAAGGGACCCAGACTGCTCCAGGAAATATTCTCTCCCATCGACCCTCTACTGAAACCCCACAGTGGCACCCTGGCTTTTAATCCAGGCCATGGCAGCCCCATCGGGTCCTATCTTGCTGACCTGGCTACAGCCCAGCCATTGTAGGACTAAGACAAATGGCCTCTGCCCCTGAAGTGTTGGCATCCACTCTCCGATTCTCCAGGTACATCTCTTCTTCGCTTTGCCTGCAAGCTCTGTTTACCCTTCAGATGGGGCCTTAGTTGAGATACCTTAGGCAGTTGGCCCTTACCTCTCAGTCCAGACAGAGCCACTTCCCCAGCTGTAGGTCACATGCCACTCGCACTGTTAAAAACTCCCAGAGTATCCCTGAGCACAGCGTTACCCAGCTGTACTGAGGGAACATGCTTCCTGCTGGACAGTGACAGACAGTACAGAGACTTCTCTAGCACCTGGCTTAGTATAAGCCTCTCCAAGTTCAAGGTTATATCAGGCCTAGAGAATGGCTTACCTTTGACCCAATCTCAGTAGCATTTTTTCTTTCCCTCGTGTGAGCATTCAACAACACCTGTTGCAGAGCGCCTTTGACTTGGTGCTTGGGACTTCTAGGAGAATAAGACACAATCTTTTTCTTCTCAGGACTTAGCTTAGTAAAGAGGGGATTCTCTATCCGTGGCACCAGAGAATGTAAGATCACAGTGGTGACAAGCACCATGAGAGAACATGTGTGCTGTCATGAGAAGCTATGAAGGAAAAACAAGCGAACAAAAACAAACAAAATACACACAAACACACACACACACAAACACAAAAAAGCAAAAAACAAACAAAAAAACCTCAGAGAGAGCGAGAGATCCTGGAAGGCTTCTCTGAGGAAGTGGCCCTCAATCAGAGAGCTGAGATGGAACTAGGAGTTGGCCAGGCAAAGGGAGTAGGAAACAGAATGTTCAAAGATCCTGAGGCTGGAAAGACGGTAGTGAAAATGAGGATCAGAAAGCGGCTCAGTGGCTGGAGCGGGGAACAGTGATATTCGATAGAACTTGGGAAGTCGGCAACAGCTGGAACACGTGGAACTTTGTTCTAAGAATAATAGGGAACCACCGTGGGATAATAAGCAGGGCCATGACCTGACTGCATTGGTGTGAAAGTTGAGACTAGTTTCTGTTCTGTGCAGGGACCAGACCCCCAAGCCATCTGATGCTTAGCCCCTGTAGGGTGCTGGCGCCCTGTATCTGTTACACTGGATCTCTGTCCCTGAAGGGCCGATCCATCCCTAAGTGTTGATCTGCTCATGCGCATGGGACATTCTGACCTGAATCTCCTACACGAACACACGCACGCACTCACGCACTGGAAGATAAGGGCAGAATTTGAATGCTGTTTTGCTCTGCTTCATGGGTTGACAACCTCTCTCTACTCAGGGAAGGCTGTGGATGTCCAAACAAACCCCAGAACTCATTGCGCAAGACCCCAGCATTCAGGGACCACCCACGCCCTTTGGAAGCAGAGAGCTAGGCTCCCCACCATGCTTGTTGGGCCCTGCCGCATGGGGTGGGACAGGGTTCATTGGACCTTGCTAGGACTCAGCAATAGTGGTGGCAAAAAAGTGTTTCTCGGATCCATGTGGGTGGAACCCGGTGCTAGGACCCGGCCAAATTAAATCCTTACAGCAACGCAGTGAACCAACCGTTGATGCTCTCCTGCAGCTAAGCAGCATACCACATGTGTGCAGAGCCCAGGTGTAAGTGTGGTGAGCCTCTACCCTCAGTCTCTCTGTGCAGCGTGGGGTATCCAGTGGGAGATACCCATGGTTTCCCCCGAGGGGTGCCCCAGATTCCCGGGACTCCTCTCTTAGAGAATTCCATGTAGAGCAGACTGCAGGCACTGTCTGCAGGCCCCAGGCTGACTTCTGTAGCTAGTAGTTCACAGGAGAAATCTTGAATGGCAGACAGCTCCAGGTTGGAAGGGTGTACCGTTTGTAGAAACAGCTTGGGGTCCCTCTGAGCTTTCATACACTTCCTGTCTCTGGTTCCTCAGTCCACTATCAGTGTTTGGAGCCCAGGATAACATCCCCGATTTCTACCACTTCCCTGGGCCCACTCAGTCAATCCCCATAGACCCAGTGTCCCGGGCTCCAATGTCCTGTGACACTCATCTCTTTTCTTCAGGATTAACACACCTCCAATTCAAGGAGTGCTGTCTCCACCCCCACCTCGATAAGTTAAATCCCTCACCCTGTAGGCCTAGCTCATAGTAGGTCTTCAGTGTATAGTATGCAACTCTGCGGAGGTGACTGGCCCTTGAGCCTGGGGGCATGTCCTATTCAAAGCGAGGCAACCTGAGTATGAGACAGGAACACATCTCCCTCCCATCAGAGATCTGATCTGCGAGATAGGGCAAGATGGCAGGTCCTCACAGGCCAGGGGAGAAGGGGACATGGATGAGAGAGTCCTGTGTCTCCTTGGATAAGACCACACACTCCCGTGGGACTTAGTTCCCTTTGTGTTGCATGTTCCAGGGGACCCCTGAGGCCTCTGCTTATGCTGATTGCCCTGAGTTGAGAGTTCTGGGTGTCTGTGACAGCCAGGCCTCATCCCACTGGCTTCCAGGTCCTCTGCAGGACACCCCAAAGCTGTCTATATTTCCTTCTAATCCATCCTACTCGCTGGAGATTGGCGCTGTGGGGCTTTCTCATGTCTCCCTCCTCAGGTGTCTTTGAGGCCTCTGTATCTCTCCCCAAGGTCTTAAGTCTTAGGGTTTCCAGAACACCAACCACCTCTTCATAGTGAACCCATTGCCCCTTCTTCCCCAACTAGGGACTCCCATTTCTCCATGGAGATGGGTATTTTTCAGTTTTGTGTCACAACCTGCTGGCTTGTGAAATCAATTTGATGACTTGTGATCAGCATTTTTTTTTTTTTAAATTATTAGGATGAAGAAAAGTGAAGTCTCAAATCTGGGATGCATCGTGTGTAGGGAGGCCATGCCGCACGTCCCTGGGGATGTGTCCCAGCTGGATGTTCTTATGCTGATAGTTAACGTCTGGAAATTCATAGACACAGTCTCCTTGATCTGTGTTTGGGGCTCATTTTTCTTCCTCACATTGTGGATCTAGGGGGTCTAGTTGTCCACCCCCTCCCTCCCCAACCCCATCAGAATGGCCACAGAGGCTACAATTACTAGGTTAAAGAGAAAATATATTGTGTTCCTCTTGAGCCAGCCCCTTGTATGTCCCCAGTCTCAGGACAGTCAGTCTTCACTTGCTGTCTAGCATAGCATCTCCAGAAACATTCTAAATCTCCCTTCCTTCCTCTCTCTCTGCCTCCAACCCTGCCAGGCTCTGCCCACCACCTTCCCCCTTCCCCTTCCCACTGCAACCCCCCTGCTTTCCTCTACCCACATCCCTCCTAACCCCCACTCCACCTTCATCCACTCCATCCACACCCTCCTCCTTGTCGCTGCTGTTCCAGCATCCCCACTGGGCAAACTGTACAAGCTTTCCATACTGCGAAGCCAGTCATGCAAGCCCTCCTTCTCCCTGTGTTGGGAGTCTGCGGACCTATTATGCACTCCCAAGTCTCCTTGCCCAGCCTGCCACCCACCTCCTCCCAAGGAGACAGCAATCAGCATCAGGTTCCTGACACCACACTTGCTCTTAAACCACGACTCACCTGCTGTTCTTAAAACTATAGGTGCATAGCCCCCAGGTTGGCCCTCTGTACTCTAAGCCTGTGCCTTGAACCCTGCATTCAGCCAATCATTTGAAAGCAATTCCGCTCACTGGATTTCAAAAGCTGCTGCAGGCCTTGTGTATGCTGTTTGAGTGTGTCTCTGTTCTCATCTCTCTCTCTCCCACTAGACAGGGATTTGAGGACAGGGACTCTGTATTCACAGGGACAGTGCTGCCGTATCCTCAAGCCCCAGGGAAGGATGAATGAACCATCCCTGGACCTGATACAGCCCCTACGTTCCCCCTCCTTTCAGCCCTTGATGGAAATAACCTTGCAGGAAGGCTTTTGGCACAGTGTGTCATCTCTCTAGGTAGCTGTGTAGGTCTCCCAGGATCAGAGAGAGACCCAGACGAAGAGCTGCCCAGTCCTGGAGGACAAGGAGCCCAGTGGCTCTGACCCTGGAGCCTTGAATGAGGAGGGGTCTGGTGGGCCTGAAGGGGGGTCGGGGATAGTGTCCCGGTTCCTAATCAACAGGAAGGGCCTCTTCCTCTAGGATCACTTTTCAGCCAGCTGCTTGGACAGAACCTGAGCTGGGGATAGGGCATGGGGGAGGTGTGGTAACACAGGCCGATGGGGGCCGCCAGTGCTGCGACCTACAGCCACCGGCCAGCCACACTTACACACCTTACTTGTTGCACGCCCAATGCCTGAGAAGGCTTGCCAAGGGAGTGAGCTTGACTGGTCTGATGGCACCTTCCTGTCCCCCGCCCCCAGCTCTCTCTCCCTTGTGCTCTCCCCACACTCAGGGACATTCAATCCTTCCTTTGATGGACAGCCAAGAAAAGACTTCTTCCACATCCTAAATTTGTTAGCGCCGGCTAATCGTCTTAACCTTCCTCCCTTCTGCCTCCCAACTGGGAGCTTGCCTCCTTAAAGACACAGGGCCTTTTTGAATTCTCTGTAGGAGTCCCTGGAGAGGCCTAAGCACCCCACCCCCACTCCCAGAGTGAGGGAGCTGGGCACAGAATTTTTCCTCGGGAGGTTCCTCCATGCAGTGTCCTGGTGGACCCCAATGTGAAGACATAGGGGGAGGGTGCGGGCACAGAGAAGGAGGGTAGAGGCTGCAGAGGCACCTTGGCTGTTCAGAGCTCCCAGCTTTACCCTCTGTCATCCTTAGGTGAGGCCACCCCAAGGTTCTTGAAGAATGCTGAAGGCAGCCTGAGGGACCATGCAAAGAAATTCTCCGGTTCTGATGCTCCTTCTAACCTTTGCCATTTCCCCAGTTTCTCAGTGGCCTTGCCTCTAGGATCTGTGCCCTCCTCTCCTCCTCCTCCTTCTCCTCTTCCTCCCTTCTTCTCTTCCCTCCTCCCTTCTCTGTCAAACCCATCCTCTTCTCCTCCTCTTCTTCCTCTTCCTCCCCTTCCTCCTCCCTTCTCTCTCCTCCTCCCTTCTTCTCCTCCCTCCTCCCTTCTCTTATCCACTCTGTCATCCTCATCCTCTTCTGCCTCCTCCTTCTCCCCTCCCCCTCCTCTTCCTTACAGCCACCATCTACTGAACATCTTAAAGTCTTCAAGGCACATGCGTAGGCTTAGGCAGGACCCCAGTTCCCCCAAAACCCTTAGAGAAAGGATTTCTTGACCCGAGTTGCACTAAGGACAAAACCAAGGCCCAGAAGGGTGGGGGACTTGTCTGTGTATGTAAGTTCAGCCCTAAGAGCCAGGCCCTGATTGGTGCTCTGCGCCATCGATCCTTTTCCAAAACAGCTCACAATTCTGTCACTAGCTGTGGTCTGTTAAATGATGCCTCCTTGAAAGCATCATGTTCGGGGTACAGATACATGGCAGCCCCACCCCCACCCGACACGGATGTTTCCTTCCTTCCATCTTCTTTCCGCATGCGCCTCTGCCCGCCCCCCCCCCTCCACCCCCTCTCCTGTTCTTTCTCTCCTCCCTCCTCCCAGGCAAGGATGCTCTGTGGCCTCCAGCCCTTGTCCTGTCCCTAAGCCTCCCAATAAATAACAGGTCTCTGCCTAGGGCTGGGCTCTGCAGGATCTCAGCTTGGGAAGACAGGCGCTTGCAGGCTCAAGCATCAGGAGCCCTGGGAGGCGGGACCCGGCCCCTCCTGGGTAGCAGAAAAGGAAGCTTTACTCACTGCCCATTTCCTCTTCCCATCTGTGACTGACAAAAACATGGCAGGCAAGAAACCTAAAGGGAGTTCATGAGCTTCTGAACACCAAGGTCTCTAAGGGAGGTTGGGACTGACTTCAGAGAGGAAGTAAAGAGTTCCCGACCAGGGTCGCTCTTTCTTAAGAGGGCTGGACCCTCGCCCAGAGGAGCTTGGGACCCTGTGTGCTTGGACTATGGACAGGAAGTAACCCTTTTGCCCCCAGCTCCGCCCTTGCTTGTCTTTCAGCAGTGCATAGGCACCTGTGTCTGACCAGAGGGTCTCTTGGTCGGCTGCTCAAGAACTGAGTCAGCAAAGCGAAGCAGACACTGGAAGGTTCTAGGGAAGAAAGTGGGATACAGCCAGAGGTTTCCTGGAAGCGGGGGTGTCGTGGAGGTAGTGCAGCCGAGGTTGCTGATGGGTAAAGCTAAAGGCTTGACACAAGACTCACACTCGCTCTGCTTCAGACAGCCTGGACCCTGAAAGTTGTCCCCTGGCCACGATATTCAGGCAGTCATGCATACACACGAATACATAAATAAGTCAGCGAAATTTTTTAAAAAATGGCTTGAACTTGCAACAGTCTGTACACTGTAGCTCTCACAGGGATAGATTCCTGACCCCTAAGCCAATGGCAATCATGGCCAGGCCTAGCTCCTCTCTTGGCCTGTTAGAGATGGACAAAGTGCCCTTCCCTGGAATCCCCTGCTCACCCCTCACGATGCCCCAGTCACCAGCCTGGTCTTTAGGAAGCCTCGGGATGCCACCTCTGTCACTCTATGTCACCCCATCCCTCTCTCTCATCATGGATGCCTGTGTTTAGGGACCAGCAAAGTACTCTTCTGCCCTGCCTTTGAGAAGGGTGTGGTTTTCTTCTCTCTTAATAGCAAGATTCCATATTTAATTTATTTTTCTGACATGAAAAGGACATTCTCTCGTTCTTGCATGCTCTCTCTCTCTCTCTCTCTCTCTCTCTCTCTCTTCCTCTTTTGATCTTGGCACAGCGCCCCACCCCCTACCCCTATCTGCTCAGCAGTCTGACCCTAGTAGCCAAGAAAGCTGTCTTTCTTCAGAAGCCAACTTCTGTTGTGATAAGGATGATGTCACCTGTAGTCTTCCCACAGTCCCTCAACCTGTCACCAGGGAGGCTGGCTGCAGCAATCCCCGAGGGACCCCATCTGCTGGAATGTCAATGCTTCAAACAGACTTCCAGGCTCCTTGCTCTGGGTGAACTGCCTGACTGATTTTAGCTTCCTTTCAACATGAGTTTTACCCCAGTGCCTGCTGGGACAGTGGTGCTCCCACAACCAGCTCCTAGGTGAGGTCAGAGGTCAGGAAAGTAGGTGGATTGGCTCTCCTTGATGCTTTACTAACTGTTCTCCCCATTCGCTGGAGGGGTGGTAATTACGACACACATTAGCATGCGCTGGTAGAGCAGTAGCTGGGCTACATCTGGGATGAGCTCAGTGCAGTGAGATGGAGGAAAGCTGTTCCAAAGGACCTTGGCTATCTGAAAGTCTGTCTACCTTCTTCCCTAGAGTGTTTGCCCACATACAGTGCCCTGGATTTGGTCCCTAGCACTATATAAACTGGACATCATGGTACATGCCATTAATCCCAGCACTCAGGAGGCAGAGGCCGAGAAGTTCAAGGTCACCCTTAGACACAAAGCAAGTTTAAGACCAGCCTAGGCTACATGAGACCCTGGCTCAAGGACAACAATAAGACACCAACCTTTCTTAAAGCAGATCCACGGTAATCCATGAATCTCTTAGCCTGGAGCTCTATGGGAGCTCTGACTATGCAATCTGAGGTAGTGCCTACCACAAACAGCAGCGTCTGGATCAACAAGCCATGAGTTCGAATCCCAGTTGTGCCATATAAGAGTTTCAGGAAGTCTTGCTCTGTCTCCAGTGGGATGGGTGGGAATATGGCTACATCTTCTAAGAACCTCACAGAAGACTTAGGAATGCTTGTGCCAACTTTCCAGCATAGGAATGCCACCCCATGAACGCATTCATTACTCCATGGAGCAGGTCAAACATGAGGCCTTTGGAGTCTCTCTAGTAGTGAGCCTCATTTGGAGGAAGCTGCCTTTGGAAAACTCTGCCTGACAAGCCAGGGCAGGACTTGGCTTGATGTGATTCATGTTTGCTGACTCCTGAACTGTCATTAACTATTAAAAGGACCGAGTTCTGATCCTCTTGATGCTGAGAGCCTGGCTGCTTGCTGTCTGTGATGCCTTTTTGAAGGGAGGGAGGAAAGTAGGTAGGCCTACGCAATTAGAGAGGTTGAGTGACGTCAGCTGGTGTCCTGTGACAAAATCTTTTCCCTGGGGAAAGGGAACACACACTCATTCAAGATAGGGAACCTGTGACAGACCAAAGTATGGATACCAGTAGAGTCCAACTTGGTGAACCAGTGAGTTTTATTGAGGTGACTTGCAGGTCAAGGGTTACTTATAGGAGCAAAAATGACTCAAAAGCAGCTGGGAAACCTGGAGTACACTGCACAGCCTGTAGGCAGCTCTGTGGGTTGGAGAAAGTCCTTTCTAGGTACCCCGGGTGGTCTAAAGCTCTACCAGGCAGCTCAACTGGTTTCTGCTTCTTCCAGGCAGCTGGTCTGATCTTAGAGTCTTTGCAACTCAGCTTCCTTTAGCATGAGAGGGACTTTCAGCTTTTACTTCTTATTCTGGCAAGGAGGGGCCTAGTGAATCTGGTCAGTTTCAGGGACTTCCTGAAGCTTGTTTGATTTCTTAACTTCCTGCTTAAGGAGCATCCCTGTAGAATAGAATGTTTCAGTCTCAGAGGAAACTGTTATACAATAGCTGGCCTAGACTGCTCTGACTTAGACTGTAGCCTCCTCTGACCTACCCCATTTTAGAAACATCAGGATAGGGAAGGAAATTGAACTGGCTGCTCAAACCTGTCAGGCCTAGCTATTCGACAGTAAGAGCTGCTAGGCCCAAGGGGAACATGGACTGGACAGCAGTCACCATTGCCAAACTGATGCTGTGTCAGGGCTGTGATAGGTCTGGTGTGGCTCACCCAGTTTATTGTGCTTTCTCAGCTTCTAGGGCAGACAGCTCACAGAGACCACCCAGCCTCTTCCTGTGCACACAACTCTCATGCTTCCATGCTCCAGAGCTGTTCAGCTGCAAAGCTTTGGGGTGGGGATGGGCATGGGAGGGCGGTGCCTGAGCAAAGTGGAGGGTCAGGTGTAGGAGCCCCTTGAAGGGAATTGACACAGGATACCACACCCTACTATCCTTGTCATCCACCCACTCTGAGCAGCATCTTCTCTTAATTATATAGTCAGTGTGACAGGAGGGGAAGCCACAGGAGTGGCTTTGTTCTCCTGGATGTTATGATACCGTGGTCCTCATCTCTGGTGTATAATCCAGGTCCTTGTCATCCAGGCCTCCGAGGTAGTCATGAGAGATGCATGCATGAGAAGATGTGTTTGCCTTGGGAAAAAGAAAAGTGAACCGATTTTATAGTATCTCTGAACATCAAGGGACAGGGGAAATTGTAGACCTAGTGGCAGCAGAGTGTGGGTCTAGGTGTGATACTATTTCACAGAAGGCCTTTAATGTCTTTAAGGAGCCATTTTAACAATGAATAATTGTCAGAAAGCAACAGGCTGGCAGGCTCCAGTGGAAGATGCAGATTCTGTTCTTTTCAGCTTAGATGGACCCTGTTATGTGGTCCTCAGTCACTCCAGAAATCCACACCCAACATACTATGGTGAGGTCACACAGCTAGCCCTACCACCGACGTCCAGTCCTTGCCTACCTTGCTTGGTGTGCCACCTCGTCCATTCATTTCCCTGTGTCTTCTCCCACAAGCATAAGCCCCTCTCAGTTCAAAGACAATCACATGTACTGGCCATCAGAACCTGGGCAGAAAGAACTTCTGCACCTTCAAATGTGCTAAGACTCTCTAGTCAAGTATGGTAGCTCTGGTTGATTAGTTATGACTGCCCAAAGTGCAGTCGATGAAATTGATTGGTTATGTCTGCATGGGACCTATTTTAGGTTCTAGTGGATTGCACTCAGGATTTGCTATTCCTGAGTCGACTGGCATGAAACCTTGGGCTCCTCTCAATGGCTACTGCACAGCTGTCCTGGCTGTGAGGAAGGATAGGCTCCTGTTTCTTTGAGAAATGTGCTGGCATGGAATAAGGATGATCTTTGCAGTTACCTGGGCTCAGGCATAAATCTCAGCCTCATCATGCGTTTCTTCTTCTTCTTCTTTTTTTTTCTTCTTTGACTTTGGATGAGCTATTTCTCCTATGGTGTCTGGGTGTTTCATTTGTAAGTTAAAATACTTGCTAAGTTGTATCCCTAAGATCAGAAATGGATAACGGAAAGAGTCCTGCCTCCTGTAGCACACAAAGCAGCTGGCATCCTGGCTACCTGTGAGGCTCAGAAGGTTTGCTGGGACCTTTTGGGGGAGGGGAGGTCTTAAGTTTTTGTCCTAGCTGGGGTTTTATTGCTGAGAAGAGACATCGTGACCACAGCGACTGTTATAAAAGACAACATTTAATTGGGACTGGCTTATTTTTTTCATTGGTTTAGTCTGTAATCATCATGGCAGGAAGTATGGCAGCATACAGGCAGACATGGTGCTGGAGGGGCCAAAGGTTCTCCATCTTGATCCGAAAGCAGCAGGAGACTGTCTTCGACAGGCTGCCAAGAGGAGACAAGATTCCACACTGGGCAGAGCCTGAGCATAGGAGATCTCAAAGCCTGCCCCCACAGTGACACACTTCCTTCAACAAGGCCACACCTTCTCCAACAAGACCACACCTCCAAATAGCACCATTCCCTGTGGGCCAAGCATTCAGGCACATGAGTCTATGGGAGCCATTCCTGTTCAAGCCTCCACAGTGAGGGTTGTCACTTTTAGGTCTCCCTGTGCAGAGTTCTATGTATATACCTCGACTATGGCCTTGTGGACACATTTCACAGCTGCTTGAAATATAGTGAACGGAGAGACAAAGTCAAGAGAATTTTCTCTTGAGTAGTAGCCCAGTTGGTAGATGCTCACCTACCATGAGCAAGGCCCTGGGTTTGAACCCCAGTACCACAAATAACTGGCCTAGTGGCAGATACCTATAATTCAGCATTCAGGAGGTAAAGGCAGGAGGATCAGAAGTTCAAGGTCATCCTCAGCTACATAGAGAGTTCAAAGCCAGTCTAGGCCATGAGCGGGGTCAAAGAAGAAAAAGGAGGAGAAAGAAAAGAAATGAGCCTAAATGTTAAAAAAAAAAAATCTACAGGCTGGAGAGATGGCTCAGCGGTTAAGAGCACTGACTGCTCTTCCAGAGGTCCTGAGTTCAATTCCCAGCAACCACATGGTGTCTCATAACCATCTGTAATGGAGTCTGATGTCCTAAATAAATAAATCTTAAGAAAGAAAGAAAGAAAGACAGAAAGACAGACAGAAAGAAAGAAAGAGAAAGAAAGAGAGAAAGAAAATCTACAAGTTCAAGGCCAGCCTGAGTTCAAAGCCAGCTTGGGCCATTTAGTGAGACCCTGTCCCAACCTTTAAAAGTAGAAACTAAAGAAAAGGCAGGGGAGGAGGGAACTAGGGGTAGAGCTCAGGGGTAGAGCACTCACCAAGCAGGCATGCAAACCCCTGAGTTCAATTTCCAATCCCGGACCAACAACTAAGAGACAGCCCACAGGTAGCTAAAGTCCTCACTAAGAACTGATGGCTCACTGTTCCCAGCCACCGCTCTGCACAGTCCTGCTGTCCTTCAAGCCAGAGCCTTGCATGGCAGTGTCATCTTCAACTCTGGCTCTCTGTACCAGGTGGAAGGAAATAGGCCTGGTGCTATTGGTACCCAAGGAAAGTGCCAACCATTGCTTTCGGGTGCATGTAACATATTCTTTATCTCCCTCTCTCTCCCTCTTTCTCTCTCTCTCTGTCTCTTTGTCTCTTTCTCTGTCCCTGTCTGTCTCTGTCTCTGTTTCTCTCTCTCTCTCTCTCTCTCTCTCCCTCTCTCTCTCTCTCTCTCTGTCTCTCTCTCTCTCTCTCTCTCCCTCTCTCTCTCACACACACACACACACACACACACACACACACACACACACCACATCATTCTTCACAGATGCGTGGTTGAAGTGAGAACCTAGCATCCATCCTTCCCTCCGTTCCCCATTCACATACTCGGAGTGCACTGGCTGAACATGCTCACCACTCCAGGCCGGCAACTCTGGTCCGTGCAATTAAAACGAGTGGGTGTGAGAGGGCCACAGAGAACATGTGTGAGGAATTAGCACCCCACCGACCAGATGGGTCGCAAGGCTCTGTTGGGCTTGCAAAAAGGTTTTCAGATTTTGCTGACTCGGTACCAACATCTCAAAACCAGAACTTTGTACGGAACATCTAAGTTTTCGCTTTCTTGGGTGTTTTCAAGATGGGGGAGGGGATACCAGCTGCAGCTAAGCGGCTGTCAGGCCCAGTCCATCTGGGGCAGGCGGAGAAGCCCCTGGCACTTGGCTCTAGGTTTCTCAGCTCCTAGGCATACTAGGAGTCCTTTGCATTTCTGTCTGCTGCCGGCTGGGCTCCTCACAGCTCCAGCATGTGCAGTCCTTAATTTTCAAGTCTTCCTGGAGTGATTGGCATCGCCTGTGGCCCCCACAGATCTCACAGCCTAGTAGAGAGTTCTGTGCAGAAAAAAAAAAAGCACGGAGATAAGAGAATAACAAGAAATATTTTTTTTGATATTATGGGATTGGGGTAGATCAGAATCCACAGTCTGGAGGAGGTGTGGTCTGTGGTGCACACACAGTGTTTGCCAGAGAACCGGCTGTCCCTGTGGGTCATGGAAAGGGGACCCTGGCTTGCATAACTGCTTACTTCCTGGGAAGGACCCGAGGTGAGGTGGGGGATGGAGCAGGAAGCTACTCTCCTTGAGAAGACCTCCGCAGGTCACATGGGAGGATCCCGCTGCTCCTGGGAGATTCAGTCAAGAGTGACTGGTTCAAGTTCAGAGACCCTGAGATTCCAGATTCTTATCAAAATAAAGCTGAGTTGAGCTGACTGAGTCCACCCCGCAAAGCCCGTCCTGGTTAATTCTCATCTTCCTCACACAGCCCATCCCCCTGTCCGATGTGCTGTCCCCATCTGTGTGTGGCCATCAGCCCCTCTGCCCTGTGGGGTGGGGTGGGGTTATGCCCGGAAACTGTTCAGCCTGAGAACAATGCCTGCCCTTGGACTGAGTCTGCAGAATCCAGCCGTAATCTCTACAACCCGTGAGACCTGCGAGAGATTCCATCACTTGGGATTTTACACTCTTGACCCCAGCCTGGAAGTGTGGGGGGCCCAAGGAAGCAAGAAGAACATACACAGTGTGCCGCACTGTCCAGAGCTGGAGACAGCCATCAGTCCTTTCTGTTTTAACCGGGACTCACCCAGCCTGGCCCATCCTGCCTGCTTATCTCCCTGCCTGCTGTGTTTGCAGTTCCAGAGTTTCAGCATCTCCTCAGAGAGGCAGTTCACAGGGTGGTCAGCAGCTGGACCAGCCTGGCCCTCCCTCGCTTGAGGCCCCAGCAGGAAACATCTCTCTGTGCTGCAGAGCCCCCGGGTGTAAAATGAGCCACCGCTGGCATCCGCCTGTGACAATGTTCGTAAAACATCACATACGGTGGCCTCTATGTGAGAAGAACTTTCTAAGTGTGCCACATGCTTCTGAAATTGGATGTCACTTTGTCATGCCTCCTATAACCACCGCAGCTGCCATAACCCCGTTTACCGCATACTTGACTTTAAACTGGACACCGTGAAGGCGCTTTGCTAACAGGCTCTCATTTGTGCCCCCAAATCCAACAGAGTAGATGCTAGCACTCAAACTCAGAGAGGTTAAGTAATTTGCCCAAGGTCACACAGCTAGTAAGTACAACAATCCAATTTTTCATTTGTCCTGGACACTTTGCATGTGACTCTTTGTATGTAGCTGACGCTCCAGATCTCAGCGTGTCCTCGTTTTTCTTAGAACCTCTATCTCCTTTCCTCTACGTTCCAAGCCTGTATTAAAACCTCACCAGCAAGCTTTCCAGGTACGGGCCAGCGTGGTGGATCAGTGGGTAAAGGTGCTTGCCGCCAAGGACTGGAGACCTTTTTGACACACACACACACACACCCAGAAACCACAGAAGAGTATGAAAACTGATTACAGAGGAACTCTCTGACTGCCACTTGGGACACATACCCACACGGACACCCACGATCTCGATAAACTGAAAAGGCGAATCCCCAACTCTCCTTCACTCTGTCCTGAAAGTCTTTTCAGCAACAACGCCAGGGATCCTGGTGTGGCCCCTGACTTCTTGAGAAAGCCCTCGGAGCTCCTCGGGCCTCTGAGGGTGGCAGGCGGAGCTGCCTAGACCCTTCACTGCCAACAGAACAATGGGAGACCACATGTGCTCTTGGGGTGGCTGTCACTCTTCCCGGATGGGTCTGATTTGGGTGGGGTTAGCATCCCCACCTCACTGGGGGACAGAGATGATAGTGTCTGGAAGATGGCCCAGAAACAACAACACCGAGTCCTCAAAGGGACTTGAAAAAAATCTACTGCAGGTTCCCCCTGCAGCTGGCTCAAGTTCTCCTCCACGTCTAAGTCTTGATTCTCCGTTTGCTTTGACAGCTGAAGAAATACATACAGGGGTCAGGAGGGCAGACTCCATAGAGGATTCCAGATGCTGGCTCTGCCACTTGCCAGCTGTGCAGCTTTGAACAAATTACTTCCCTGTCCTGAAAAAGACTCATCTGCAAAATGGGGCAATAGAGGGACCAAACCCTGCTCAGAGGGCTAGCTGGAGACACGCTGTGGCCTCCGTGGCCCATTCTGCTCTGTGTGGACTGTAGTGGCATTTCCTCAGGGCAGGGCTGTGAGGAGCAGAAAGAACAATACAGAGAGGGCAATGAGAAAAGAGGGAAAGGTGTCACCCCAGAGTGCGCTAGTCAGCGTGATACAATCATTAAAAAGCCTGTTTGGGAGCTGGCGAGATGGATCTGCCAGAAAAGGTGTTTACTGCCAAGCCTGACCTAAATTCAATCCTCAGACAGTCTGTGTCTCTCTCCTCTTCCTCTCTTCCACAACCTCTCATCGGATTGGCCCTTTGAAGCCTGTCAGAGACTAGGCAAGGCCCTACACCCTGGCCTGACACCTGTGACAACCTGTGACAACCTGCAGCCGCTTCCCAGAGTCTCAGGGCTGCTTTTCCTGGGGTAGAAAAACCTGCAGAGGTGGCAGTAGGGTCCCCTACTTCTGCGGTGGTCCCCAACAGATCTCCCTCCAGCGCCGTCTTGACAAGAGTGTGTGGCCCCAGTCGTTCGCCCCAGCTGTTTCCTAGCGAGATCTGAGGTTGCACTGGGGTTGCAGGGCTATGTGGGTAGTGGAGGGCCGGCTGGCTGGAGTAAAGCTGAAGTTCTGTTCAGAAAGAGGAAGGGAGGACTGCAGGAGAGGCAGAGGAGGCCCGGCAGGGAGTCCCACACACCTCGCTTTTCCTCCCAGTCACCTCCCAGTGTCTCCAAGCCTTCACCAAACAAGTGGGGGAAACGACTGTGGACAGAGAGGAGGCCGTTTCTGCACCGAAGGGCGGGGTGGCCGATTGCTGAAGAGTCAGCATCCTGCCAGACAGGGAGTTCACTTCCAAGGGCTCTACAGGAAAGTGGTCACTGAAATTGCCCTCAGGGGATCATGGGTGGCAGCCATTCAGCTGTGGTCTTGGGAACATCGCTGTTGAATGAGGACTTCCGGGGCTGGGGCAGGACTGGGTTGGAGGCTTCTCTCTGGCCTTCACGCTCTTGTTGCACATATCCCCCAGTCTGCCATTTTTTTTTTTCTTTTTAAGATGGGATCTCATCTGTTCCAAGTTGGCTTGGAACTTCCTGTGTAGCTGAGAAGGACCTTGTGTTTTTTGACTCGCCTGGTCCTGAGAGCACAGGTCTGGGAGCACGGTAATCAGTTTGTGCAGTGTTGGGGATAAGATCTAGGGTCTTCTGCGTGCCAGGGAAGCAGTGTGCCAACTGAACTTCATCCCCAGCTGTCATCTGCCAATCTGCATGGCTGGGTGGAAAAAGGAGGAAAAGCCAATGCAAATTTATCCCGAATCTGGTGCAAGGCATACTGGGAAGCCTTCCTGCTGCCCAACAAAACTAGAGCCAGGTCTCCTTGGGAAGTCAAGAAAGGGCTCTCATCCATGTGTGTGACCCCTAGGTGACTCAAGTGCCATGCCAGTCCCCGCTGATCGACAGTAGAAAGAGCCTTATCTAGGCTCATCAACGGAAAGTCACAATGGCTGATGTCTTAGTCTGTGTTTGATTGCTGTGAAGAGGCACCGTGACCAAGGCAACTCTTATGAAGGACAGCACTTAACTGGGGCTGGCTTACAGTTTCACAGGTTTATCCTCATGGCAAGGAGCATGGCAGCAGGCAGGCAGACAAGGTAGCTGAGAGTCTGATCTACATCCCTAGCAGTAGGAAGATAGAGCATTGGGGCCTGGCTTAGGCTCTTGAAATCTCAAAGCCCACCCCCAGTGACACACTTCCTCCAACAAGGCCACACCTCCTAATCCTTCCAAGTAGTACCATTCCCTGGTGGCCAAGCATTCAAATAGATGAGCCTATGGGAGCCGTTCTTATTCATCCAGCGGAGCTGATTAGAGACGTCTACTGTGAGTACAAGAATGTGTGTTTCAAGAATTCCTTCCCCGGGGAGACGTAAGCAATACCTCCCCTGCCCTCATGAGGTCCCAGAGACAAGTATGATTCCATGAAAGATCTTTCTGCCCTAGTATGTTCATTGGCTTCACATACAGAACATGGTAAAGGGTTACTGGCAGGAACTTGAAATGACCCCAAAGCAGCCACATGGAAAAGTCTTTACCCAGTATGAATGGCAGCTTTCCCCTAGCTACCTAGGTGGAAGGTCCCTTTCCTTAACCTCCTCCAGCCTATATATTGGCACCCAAGGCTATCGGCAATTAGGACAGAACTGCATACCGATGACTAAAAGGAGCAGCTGTGAGAAGCAGTGACTGACACGCTCATCCTCTCCTAAGAGAGAACACTGACAGCCAGGGCTCTTGGCTATGAGGAGCATATGCCATAGGCAATCTGAGGAAGACGGTGGCCATTTTGCTCAGAGAGCTTCATTCCATTCTGCAATAGTGGTGCCGGGGTGTGTGTGTGTGGGGGGGTGAGGGGCAGGAGACAGACACTGCACCTGCTGCCCATGTCTCCCAGGCCCCTGGTGTTCCCTTTCACCTGGAACGTCTGGAAATGTCTGTGCCTGAAGAGGGCATGACAGATGTGAGCTGCGGTGCGCCAAGATGTTTAACAACCGGTTTGTGGGGTTGGAAGGACGCTCTGTCGCGTTTACCAATTTCTATAGTGTAAACTCGTACCGAGGCCAGTTTCCAGCTGTCAACGCGTGTGGTTATAAAGCGCCAATCTCAGGAGAGCTGTGCATGTGGGCGGGCTCACGGGAGACCTGATGTGCTGATTTGAACAGTTGTTGGATTTTCTAAAGCCTCCTGTCACTTCCCAGAGCTCTACCAGGTCTGAGCGGTTTCCAACTAGGGTTCTGGCTCCTTTACCATCTTGGAACATCTGACCACAGCCAAAGGTTTCTTCATCCATAGACTGGGGTTTACTGGGTCAGACACAAAGCATGATTTGCCCAGTATGTTCCTGGGGCAATTGATTCACATGCTTTAACCAGAAATTGGCCTCAGTCCTTCCTATCAAGGTCCCCATGGTGTCTCTAGACATGGCCAACTGTCCCTAGAAAGTAAAGACACCCCCAGTTGAGATGGCCCAGCTCTGCAGACAGAGTAGGATATATTTTAAATAATTCAAAGTCTCTGGAGAGTCTGGGGTACCCAGTGTCCGTCCTGGTAGAGATGGGCAGGCACTGGGAGTAGGAAACAGGATTCAGATTTTAGTTTCTTGGAGCCCAACAGTCAAGCAGGCTCAGAACAGGGCTTGGGTGACCTTGAATTCAGAACACTGTGACTTTGTAGTAGCTCTGCCCAGGACCAGGACCAGATCTGGAGAGGGCAGACCCTTCCACCCTTAAGGACCTCCTGATTCCAGCATGGAAAACACAAGATTCATAGAGGCCAGGTTCAAAGCCAGGCTAGGCAATATACAGTTTAAAGCTTAAAAAGTAAGCCTGGATAAGAGTTTGTGGTGGTGTACGCCTTTAAACCCAGCACTCTAGAGGCAGAAGCAGGTGATCTCCAAGCTAGAGGCTAGCCTGCTCTATAGAGAGAAGTCCAGGACAGCCAGGACTACATGGAAAGACCCTGTCTTAAAACAAGAACAGAAACAGAATGAGCCTAGGTGCTGTCTAAGCTGTCTAAGGTGACAAGTCACCATTGCCTCCAGCGGATGGCTTTGAATGCAGCCCAACTTTCTCCAAACATCATGAGACCTTTATTTCAGCTTAAGTGTCTTGTCACTTGATTGCCTGGTGTTCCCCTCTGATGATGTCAACCTTGTAACATGCTGTCATGAGAGTAAACAAAAGGTTTGAAAGCTCAGACTCCACCTCAGTGAAAAGGTCTAAGCCTGCCACTCCCACCCGAGGCTTGCCCTAAGCGGGATGTGATGTCACCGAAGTCTAATTAGCGCTATGCCTTGTGCACCCTGTGTAATGTTGATTAGAACAATTAGTGATTTGGTGAATGAATGAAGGGCCCTGAGCACTTGGTGTTGGTTGAGTGAATGAATGAATGAATGTCTTCTCCTACCACAGGCATCTTCCCAAGGCCCTCATGGGCCAAGGCTCTTTGGATCTTCCCCAGGTCTCTCACATAGTATACTCTAACTTCTCAACAATAGGAATGAGCTATTCATCTCTAAGTCAGCAGAGCTCAGCGGCAGGTGTCTGGATAACACATAGGTCTGGGTCTTGCTGCTGGTTTTGTTTAGTGCAATTTTCCCTGCTCTAAGGGCCTGTGTGTTCCTCATCTTTATATAGCCATAGCCTGGTAAGAATTTATTGGGAAAAGGCTGCTCAGAATTCTGGCTGCCCCAGGTTTCTTCACAGGGTCTGGTTCTGCTTGTGTATTTAGAAGAGGCAAGACTGCTTTGTTCAAAGAGGCCAAGGTGACAGGTGACAGGTATGAGGAGCGCTGTCTTAGACAGGTTTCTACTCTGGATGTCTGCTGTGGACCATCCCCAAGCATCCTGTTACAGGCCACTCCATCCTTCCTGGGTGACCTGGACCAATCTACATCATTCTCCCGTCAGTCTACTGTCCCCATGGCTTGTAACAGGCACAGGTGCCTTCTTCCTTCTTCAGATGGAGTGAGTGGACAGTTGCTCACAGAGTCCCCTCCCCAGGTCATGAGTGATGGTGCATTTGTTACGAGTCCAGAGGCTGGGCACTGTTCACATCCTCAGCCAACCTCCTAGGCCCCTCTGTCCCTACCTAGTCTGTCTAAAGTGGAGTTGATGACCCTTTGAAGTAGCTGTCCTCTGAGTGCCTGGATGAAGACATGGCCCAGTCGTGAGTCACGTGACAGAGTGAGCACAGACACATGACATGGCAGCCCTAGCACATTTTGCAAAAGGGTCAGCTGCCCATGCACACTGTTCACTGAACACAGCCCCAGGCAGGGGCTCTGCTGTGAAATCCAGGGGTCCCCACTGGAGGCCTGGGCAGTAGTAGGAGGTAGGAAGGTAACTGTTGGATTCTCCCTTGACCTTCCAGAAAGATCCATAAGAATGATGGTAATCTTCCCCACTGATAGAAAAGTGTTTGTTGAGAACAAAGCCTCATCTGTCAACTTTCTGAGTCTATTCCACGCTAGTTCTCTCCAGCCACTGTACGCATCCCAGAAATCAAACTCAGGTTATCGGCATTTGCCCACTGAGCCACCCATTGAGCCACTCACCCTCCCACGAAGTGCTAGTTGCTTTCCTTGGTGCTGTGACAAGATCCCTGAGCTAGCAACTTCAGGAAGGAAAAACTTGATTTTGGCTCATGGTTTGTGGTCATCATTCATTATGGGGGCGGGGCAGACATGGCAGTAAGAGCTTCCTGTCAGTGGTAACACGGTGTCTGTGGTCAGGATGCAGAAGCAGAGGATGAATCCTGAAACTTCCTCCTAGACATACTGGGAGAGGTGGGTCTCCTAGGTGATTCTAGATTCTGTCAGTACTAACCCTCCTGCGAGGCCTCCATCATCTTACGACACAGCGATGACATCTTACGACACAGTGACACAGCGGCATCATAGGGGCTTCCCCCTCACTCAAGTCCCTGTGAGTGACAGGTTGGGGATTGGTGAGAGCTTGGCAAAGCAAAGCCCCCTGGGAGCTGTAGAGAAGCCCTACAGAGAGCTAGCTACAGGTGGCCCAGGTTAAGCGCTGTCTAAGTGAGGGGTACATCGTAGAGATGGTTCAGAGGCATTCCTGGATTACTAGTACCAGGCAAGGTCCCCCACCAGAGCTTTTCACCCTGTATCATGAGGGGCATCCCCCAATCTTGTGAACTGGGAGTCAGGGCCCTGTCAGACCTGATAGGCTCTCGGCATAGCTGCCTGTCATATGGCCGAACAGAGCTCAATTCTGTCATTGTTGAATACTTGTCCCCTAACCGGGAGACACAGACTACCCAGGCAGCCTATGTGTTTTGAGATAGTTGCAGATTCTGGATGACATTCCCCTGTCCTTCATCGTGATAGGTCCCAGATGCTATCCCTCCCTGACCCACGATGCCCCCAGCCTGTTCTGGAACCCTGCCATCTGGCACAGGGCTTCCCAGCCGGCCAATAAACTTCTTCTTCTTTTTTTTTTTTTTGTTCACCGGAAGATGATGGCTTGACAGAGGCCAGCATGAGATGGGCTGTTTCTTCCTGGATGGGGACCAGAACACAGAATAATACTGGCAGAGGAGAGAAGAGACAAGAACATGGCTTTGGGGTCATAAGGAACTAGGGGGTGGTGGGGTGGGGGAACATCAGGCAACCATCTTGGCAGAGCATGAAAGACAACAAAAGTAGCTTCTAAGCTGATATGGTCAGGTCAGCAGGGGCTGAGGGAACACACAGCTGGGCCCCCTCCCCTCAGGGCTGTGGGGTTTCCATAGTTCCCGTCTACAGAAATGGCATTTAGACCACCTTCCTTTTCTGCCCTCTTGGCTCCCGCCCTCACACTGCTTGAACTTGTTACTAATGAGACAGGGCTGTTGAAGTCCAGTGCAGGAGAAGGGAAAGTGGACGGGGGAGGGGGGCGGGGAGTCCCGTGGAGAGAGAATGGCTGGGCCCGAGATGGAGAAGTGGGGGAAAGCAGCAGTGGGCGGCAGACTCAGGAGGGCAAGACATCTGACTCAATGCCTAACAGAAACCAGGCCAGGCTGATAGACATCGGGCAGGGAGGGGAGAACTGGAGTGCCCCCCCCCCCCACTTGTTCCTTTTGCCAGTTTTCCATTGCATGTCCTGGGAAAGCCTGCAGGAGTGGTGAGAAGGCAACACTGTCCGTCCCTCTCTCCAGCACCTCCTCTGGCCTCTCTGAAATGCTGGCAGGTCCCCAAGAATGCAATTTGACAGGCAGGAAGGTAAGGGGTGGTGACCAGTAGACCCCTCTCAGGGCTGGGCCTGAGGTCCAGAACCCTGCGTTTCTCATCCAATAATAAAAATATGGAGAGAAAATAAAGAGGAAATGAATTACGCCAGCGAGAGTGAGCCAGGAAAAGACAAACTTTGAAGACCAGATGGAGACCTCTTTGCCAGAGAAATTCTTGGATGTTGTTTCTAAGGTGACCTCCCCACCCCCTCCCTCTGGCAGCAGTGACACTGACCAGCCCTTTTCTCTCTCTTTCAGGACCTCCTGTAAGTACAGGCTGCAGCTGGTCCCCGTGTGTGCGCCTCAAAGGCCTGTGTCGTCTCTGGTAACAGGGCCCTGGGTGGAGCACTGACAGCCAGCACCCTACTGTCCTCCAGGGGAGTACCTCTGCACTCAATCAAGGATGCCCTGAGGGATGTCTGTCTGTCTGTCCATCATGTCATTCTAGAAGGCTGGCTTGCCCCTTATTGGCCTGGCTACTTTGTCTCCCCTCCCCCCAAACACACACACACACACACACCCCACCACCACCACCACCACAATAACAACAACAACAACAACAACAACAACAAAGACATGGCAGAGATCAGAAAGAGGAAAGATCACCCTGCTAGGCTCTACCTTCCTCCCCCAATGTCTGTCCCATACAGAAAGCAGGTCAGGGCACAGCTCCAAGCTGGGGCGACTCAGCAATGCCATCCACACCCCTGCGTGGGCAGCTCCATTCTGGCCAGGCCCCGAGGGGGCAGCTGAGGCTCGTAGTGGCAATGGCACTAGAGGCCACATGTCCTGCTTTCTGGGCCTTTGTCCCAGGGTGGGCAGGGAGCTGGACCTTTTCCAGTCCTGGAGAAGAACCCAAGGAAACACCTCCCTAAGGTAAAGGACCCAACCCCAGCATCACATGCTCTTTGAGGGACAGCATTTGATAGTTCTACAAAAGACCCGAGGATACTGGGGGGACCTGGGGACTGGCTTTGAAAGGACCCAGCCCCTTCACATCAGATCTTTCTCAAGGCCACTGAAATCTACCCCACCTTCCCGTTTTGACCCTCCCTCCTGAGTTGCTAGGAGGTGGCTTTGGGGCTGTGAGGACCCAGAGGAAGCCAGAAGAGAGTCCCTTACCTGTGAAAGCACTGCAACTGACTCTTAAAGAGACAGTTATTTAATACTCTGTGGTTACCCTGAAGTCCTAACCCCTACCTCCCAAGAATCCTGCCACCACCTCGTCTGGTAGGATTTGGATAGCAGAGTGGCCAGGGAGGAAGGGCATTGTCATGGTTAGTTTGGGGACATCAAATGGCTATTTCTGTCACCCATTTTCCAAAATTGCCTGGGGACATGGCTGAGTTGGTAGTGGGCTTGCCTGGCATGCATGGAGCTCCGGGTCCATCATTCCCCTAGTCAATTCCAGCACTTGGGAGGTGGAAGGGACAGGAAGATCCAAAATTCAAGGTCACCCTCAGCAACACAAGGGGTTCAAGGCCAGCCTGAGCTACCTAAGACTTTTTTTTTTTTTAAGGAACTATGACAGGCCACCTGCTGAAATGGGGCCATGTCTCCTCCCCCCCTTTTTGAAGGCAAGAATCCATACCCACCCTATCCTGAGGACACTCCAGAGGTGGCGTTAACTCTGTGTCCCTCAACAGAGCTTTAGCATCTGTCTTAGGATTTTATTGCTGTGACAAAACACCAGGACCAAAAATCAAGCTGGGGAGGAAAGGGCTTACATTTACAGATCATAATCCATCATTGGAAGAAGTCAGGACAGGAACTCACACAGGGCAGGAACCTGGAGGCAGGAGCTGATGCAGAGGCCATGGAGGGGTGCTGCTTACTGGCTTGCTCCCCATGGCTTGCTCAGCCTGCTTTCTTATAGAACCCAGGACCACCAGCCCAGGGATGGCCCCACCCACAATGGGCTGGGCTTCCCCCATTGCTCACCAATTGAGAAAATGCCTTACAGCTGGATCTCATGGAGGCGGTGCCTCACCTGAGGCTCCTCCCTCTCTGATGAGTCAGCCAGTGCAGCAGCATCCTGAGAATTGTACCAGTTTGTCTGGCAGGTTATTCCCAGCCAGAGTGGGTACTGTCACTCTTGGATTCTGGGGACTGACAAGAAAAGTGGGGTACGAGTCCCTGCTTACACTCTACCTGCCTGAGCTCTGTCCTTCCGTTGAGGCCCCGGGGCCTTGCCTCTGGTCTGACCAAAAAAAAAAAAAAAAGCCTAAAAAGCGGGAGGAAGAAGAGGGTAAGACACACCCTCAGCCCCGTTCTCTTTGCTTTCTGCAAAGTAAGGATGTCAGTGGCCAGAGGTGAGGGCTGGACAGGAGACCATCTGCTACCCTGTGGGCAGTCTCTCAAGGGCTGGCTCCGTACTCCAGGGGAATACCCAGGTTCCTGTGGCCACAGGGTTGGCACTCACCATGGAGGATACACGGATGTGGTAGTAGGAATTAGCAAAGAGGAGAAGATTGTCCTTTCCCACTGTCCCCACCCTAGTGTCCAAGATGGAAGCCAGCCCCGCCCTCCCCACCCGTTCCCGCCATTTGAGTTATAAGAACACACAGCACTCTTTGGTTGATTTTTTTTTAAACTCCGTAATTCCAGTTGATTCATTTATTCATTTATTCCTATCCTACCTCATTTTGGGGGAAAGGGGTTTAAAACTATGGCCTAGTTAAGTTTTTGTCAATTTGACACAAACTAGGGTCATCTGGGAAGAGGCTCCTCTGTTGAAGAAAAAAAATACCTCCATCAGCTTGACCTGTAGGCAGGTTATTGCCTTGGTTAGTGATTGGCCGGGGAGAGAACCCAGCCCACTGTGGGCGGTGCTACCCGCGGACAGGTGGTCCTGGGTTATATTAAGGAAACAAACAGAGCAAGCCATGGGAAGCAAGCCAGTCAACAGTGTCCTCCTGCGGTCTCTGTCTCAGTTCCTGCCTTGAGTTCCTGCCCTGACTTCATGATGGACTGAGATCTCGATGTGTAAGCCAAATAAACCCTCTCCACTTGGTCACACGTTCACTACAGCAACAGAAAGCAAACTAGCGCAAACTAGGTATGGATATAGGAGTGAGGAATAGAACAGAGGAGGTAGAAAAACCAGACTCGCGCCCCCTGTTGGTAGGAGCGAAAAATGCAAAACTCAGTCTACAGTTAGACAAGCATTGGCCGCTCGGTGAAGCATGGCTCGTCCTGGTCCTGTGCTCTCTCACCCCCACCCCCATCCCCCGCCCCCAGCTTGTTCCCTTCTAAAAATGGCTCATACCAGCGTGTGCTTAGCACTTGCTGTATCTGGGTCCCTAAGCTCGGTGCTTGTGATACACTAATTTCGTTATAAAAGACAGGTGTTACTCGGTTCCTGCTCTCCCATTTTCAAGCTGAGGAAACAGAGGCACAAGGGCACCAGGCCTCTTACTTAAGGTCACCCTCACTACTCACGAAGTGCAGAGCCAAGATTGTGCACAGATAAGCTGGCTACACAGTGCTTGCTCCTCATCCAGAAGGTTCCATCTCTGCTGCTGAAACACCTCCCCGTGTACCATGGCTCAGGCTCAGCTCTCTTGCTTGTAACTTAAAAAACTGTTTTCACACACTTTATCTTAATCCTGTTTCCCAGAATTCCTCCCAGATCCACCCCACCACCACCATCTCCCCACCCAACTCTATGTTCTTTTCTCTCTCGCTCTCAAAAACAAACAAGAAACAAAAATAAAAACAAGCAAGAAACACATACAAAAAACCCACAAAAATGAAAGTCAAACAAGCAGAAGACCCACAAGACAAAAGAGAGATGCCAGAAAAAAAGCAAGACGAAACAAAAGAGCCACAAACAACGCCACTGAGTTTGTTTTGTGTGGGCCAACTACTCCAGGGCACGAGGCCTGTGCTGAAGTGTGCTAGGTACAACCAGTGATGCTCCAATGGAGAAAATCTGATTTTCCCTTTGCCACTGGGTGTAGTAAATATTTAAAATCCTGGCATAGGGCTTCTTCCCTGCCGTAGACCATTTATGTTTCCAGATGAAAGGCATGAGCGTGCACGTGCACGCATGCATGCACACACACACACACACACACACACACACGCAGCCTTAATATGTCAATAAGCCTTAGGCCTTTATATTCTAATATGCCTTAGACAGCACAGTAGCTGGGCAGCTGCCTACCCTCCATGCTGTTAGAATCCACTTTGCTATGAACAATCCCAAGTCATCACTTTTTATTTACTATCTTCCATCTGGGCTGCTCTTAACTCCAATTGGGCAGCTCTTTGGGCCACGTTCTCTGGGCCTTTAGCCAATGGCAGCTCTCCATCTCCCTCCTGCAAGTTCTCCCACGGTGGCTTCTTCCTCTTCCGGGCTCTCCTCGCCCTCCTCTCTCTCCAAGCCCGAGAAACCTAAGCTCCACCTATGTCTCTTCTGCCCAGCTATTGGCTGCCGGCATCTTTATTTACCAATCACAATTAACTGTGGGCCTCATCAGTCTTCAGACTCTCCTGCAGACAGTTTTGAAGGATCCAAATTAGCATTAGAACACAAGCATCATTGAGCCAACCCACTACAATTGGGTGTCAGTTGCAGACAGCTTCTTGGTTAGGGTGGGACCCCATGGTGTCTACTTCCCTTCCCAGTTCTGGGACCCCATCTCATCTGGCTTGAGCCTGTGCATGTGAATGTTGCCACAGTCTCTGAGAGTTCATATACATTGGTTCTGTTTTGTCTAAGAGACACTGCTTCCTTGGAGTCAGCCATTACCCCTGGCTCTTAAGAGTCTTTCTGCCTCCTCTTGTGTATAGATTACCAAGCCTTGAGGGGAAGGGTTTGATGGATGTTCCAGAGTCTCTCCATTTATGTATGTTGTCCAGTTGAGGGTACTCCTGCAAGAGGAAGCTTCTCTGACGTGGTTTGAGCTGATCTATGGCTATAGCTGTATGATCTTTTATTGGTGTATTCCTTTATCAGAATAACAGTAGTAGGGTTTTGTCTCAGGCCCATGACCTATCTACTCTCAGGTCAGGTGTCCCATCTTGTGGAGTGGATCTTAAATCCAGTAAAACAAAACAAAACAAAACAAAAGGTTGGTTACTCCTATAGGATTTATACCACTGTTGCTCAAGTATACCTTGTGGGCAGGGTGTTGTGGGTGTCAGGGTTTCTAGCTGGGTTGGTGTTTATCTTTCTCCTCTGGTAATGTGCAGAATGCCTTCCAGTACTGTGAACGCTAGTCAGTAGGGTGAAGATTCTAGTTAGGAACTAGCTTGACTTCTCTGTTTTTAACGGTATAAGTGTATAAGTAAGCGTTGTCTTCAGCAACCAATTCTTACCGTCAGGTTGGGAAGAACAACTGAGCCTTGGTGATAGCCTGAGGTGTTGCATCTATGGGGCCCCTCTGGGCAACAACTCAATAATGTATAACTTATTCCTGGTACTGGAGGTTTTATTCGGTGGCATAAGATGTCTAATGGAAGGATTCTCTCCCTTTTGGTGATTCCATTAGATTCCTTTCATGTATGTTTATATTTTAAGAAGCTTCTACATACTGTGTTTGGTTTCTGACCCCTAGACAAGGGACCTAGGTGCATATTTTATATACCAAAGCAGGCCTGGCCTCCAGATTCTCCCAGCATCCCTCAGTCCCTACTGAGCATACCCTGCCCCCAACCCTAAACTTTCCAACCCAAGGACTCAGCTGCCCTTTCCCCCACAGGCTCTTCCCTATATAATTCAGACATTTTGGTCTAGCTGGATCAGAGTAGATCAACTCCCATATTCCCCAGGAACTGCCACATTGATCTCCATAGTGACTGTACAAGTCTGTACTCCTACCCACAATGAATGGGTGGGTGTGCCCTTTACCCCACATCCTCCCCAGCATGAGCTGCCATTTGTTTTATAGATCTTGGCCATTTTTACTGGGATAAATGAAATCTCAAAGTAATTTTAATTTGCATTTCCCTGATGACTAAGGGTATCTAACATTTCTTTGTTTCTTAGACATTTGTGTTTCATCTTTTGAGATCTTTCTTTAAAGGTTTATGTATTTATTTATTCATTTATTTAATGTATGTGAGTACACTGTCACTGTCTTCAGACACACCAGAAGAGGGCATCAGATCCCATTACAAATGGTTGTGAGCCACCATGTGGTTGCTGGGACTTGAACTCAGGCCCTCTGGAAGAGCAGCCAGTGCTCTTAATCGCTGAGCCATTTCTCTAGCCCTTGAGATAATTTTTTAAAAATTGGGTTGTTTCCTGCTGTTGAGGTTGTTTTGTTTGTTTTTAGTTCTCTATATATTTTAGATACTAGCCCTCTATCAGGTGTACAGTTGGTAAAAGCCCTTTCCCTACTCTAGGCTGCCGCTTTGCTCGACTGACGGTGCCCTTTGCCATATAAAAATTTATCCACCTTATTAGGTCCTATTCATTAACTGTTGGCCTTGTTCTTCTATCAGACCCAGGGTGTCTGGTCATGTGTTAAGGTCCTAGATGCATTTGGAGCTGAGTTTTGTGCGGGGTGATAGGTGTGGATCTATCTGCATTCTTCTATATGCACATATCCAGTTTGACCAGCACCATTTGTTGAGGATACCATCTTTTTCCATGTGTATTTCTGAGATTTTTGTGAAAAATCAGGTGTCCATAGGTGTGTGAAATTGTGTCTGGATATTCAGTTCAATTCCATTGATCACCTCAATTCCATTGTCGACATGTCTGTTTTTATGCCAGTACCATACTGGTTTTATTTCTATAGCTCTGTAATATAGTTTGAAATCTATGATGGTGATCCCTCCAGCAGTTCTTTTAGCATTTGGAATTGTCTTAGCTATCCTGGGTTTCGCTGGTGGTGGTGGTGACGATGGGGGTGTGTGTTTTGGGGGGATTCTTTTAGCTATCCTGGATTTTTGGTGGTGGTAGTGGTGGTATGTGTGCATGTGTGGACACACACATGCATGCTTGCATGCACATATCTGTTTCCGTATGAAGTAAATGGTTTTTTTTTTTTTTGCAGTGTCTGTATTATATTGATATTCTGATAGGGATTGCATTAAATCTATAGATTGCTTTTGGTAGGATGACCCTTTTTACAATATTAGTTTGACTGATCCATGCAGGCTCAGCTCCTAAGAGTACCCCAAAAGTGTCTCTCTCCCCTCTTGGCACCTGTCAGTGTAGAAGCTAAGCATCCCTCTCAGGTCAGACCCATCGGAAGTCAGTGTCCCGATCTAGAAAGACACCCTCTCAGGATTTTTCAGGTTCCTAAGGGGTTTCCAGGATGTATTGCTATGACGGAAAACATAATTGATAGAACAGTCATTGGATACTTTCTATTTATTTATGCATTTACTTATTTTGAGACACTCTTACTCTGCAGCCCCTGTTAGCCTAGACTTCATTTTCCTCATGCCTCAGCCTCCCAAGTGCCAGGATGACTCCAGGCTGACGCATGCCTAGCTGGTGTTCTTGGAGACATTCATCTGTTAGGTTCTAGGAAGCAGGAAGGCAAGGCAGCCTCCACACCCACCCCAGTGCTGTGACTCATCGCAGACTGGGTGATCTTACATGTTCTCATGCACCAAAGCAATTCCTACTGTCTCCCTCATAATCCTCTGTGGGTTTTCCCCTTCTGTGCTCCCATGCCATCAGTATAGATGGGGTCTATGCACCAGGGGCATCAGAGCCGATGGCAGGCTCTGCCCTGCCTGGCTTCTCTTCTGTAATGGAACAGGTAACACAGGGTCTCGCTGTCTCTCATCCCTGCCCTTTCCCAGTCAGGTCCAGCAGGCAGAAGTGGTACTCAGCAGCTGAAGGGCTCAGAGATGGAGTGGAGTGGGGGAGGGAGCTGCACTGATGAGACCCCAAGCTCTAGTGACCCTTGAGTCATGGGAGGGGACAGACATATCAGCTTTCTGTCTCCTGTTCCTATTCCTGGGCCTGGCATATAGGAGATCCTCCTTCCCTGGTTTTATGGATAGATGGCTGACCAAAAGGAAGCCCCCATCCCTGTTTAGTTATTAAAATAACAAGCTCCTACAGTGCAGGAGAATTCCCTGAGGTCACAGCTAACAGGGGAATGTTACCCCATTAACTGTTATAACTCTGACCTGGGTTAACTATTCTGTCTCTTTCAGGGTCCCACTGGAAGACCTGGACTCCCAGTAAGTAACTCATTTCTTCTCTCTCTGCTCCCCTTTTAGAGGGCGCTGAGCCCAGGACCCAGGGGCATTTCAAGTGCCCTCCCGCTGACCACACCCCAGTCCCCATTACCTACTCTTTCTCAGTCCGTTGACTGTCTAGATTGGGTGGTCAGTTCTCACAGTTCTCCGAGCGTGACCTTTCTAGGGAGTCTCCAGTCCGTGGTTGAGGGTGAAATCACTCCCAGCGCTCCACGGTAGAACACTGGGGAGTATCTGGGGTCTGTGGCTGTAGCTCTTGGCATCTCTCCTAGGGTATTGTGCATGCAGACTCAGCAGGAGATCCTCCCAGCATAGGAGCTGTTGTTCCGATCGATGGTTCTGTAATGGAGGGCTGGAGCAAATTGTTCTGATCGATAGTTCTGTAATGGAGGGCTGGAGAACTGGCCAGTCCTTGGGTCATTCCCAGCCTTCTTCATGGCAGATGACATTCAAACTACCTTTTCTAGTCTTCCTGTGCCTTCTAGGGAATGGTGGATTCAAAAACCTTTGTTTCTCCCCAGTAACCACAGGGACTTTGGGCCAAAGTGGGTAGAAGTCATGTAACTAGCCATCTAGTCACCTGATGACTAGCCGCCTGACGCTTTAACAGGTGTCAGGCATTCCAGGTATCCCCAGCCTTGATTTCTCAATAACTCAGAGAAAAATAGTAATTGCTTAGAGACGAGGGTATTCTCAGCTTCATTTTAGTGATGGGGGTAAAAAGGGCTCAGCCTCAGAAGGGTAAAATGCATTGTCCTACCTGTCTGAGTTTTAGTGGTGACTCTATTGTACACCACTGAGCACAACAGTTTCTGTGGCCCATGCCTGGCATTTATTTGAGTGTCATCTTTAAAGTCTTCTAAGACATTGTTCTGTGGGGTCCAGCTTCAATAAATGAGATGAAGATTGATTATAATCCTGTGGGCTTTGGAACAGGAGGCCATGGCTCAGGCAAGATGTTACAGCCAACCAGGGGGTTAAGGTCACAGATGGGGTTCTGAGGTAAGGCACAGAGGAGACATCTAGGTAGGGTGTGGAAAGGATGCAGGAGTTGCTGGTGGGGGAGGTTTTCAGGGGACACCTGTTGATACCTGTCCTCTCTTGGCTAAAGGCCACTTTCCACTGGACTCTAGAACCTTCTGGGTATGCATTATACTTTAACTTTTGAGCAGTCCAACAGCTTTTCAAATCAATGGCCAGTGACTTTTTTAGTAAAATACACATGCAAGAAGGCTCAGCCCCGAAAGCAGAGATTTTCCCAGTGCTGCAGCCCAGGAGGACGGTGACTTGGTCCGTGAAATCTAAGCAGGGGCATAGTCAGATGACCGAGAAGAATGTGGGCAGGTTTTTGTGTTTTTTTTTTTTTTCTTATAGCCTCCACCTTTAAAAGGCATTTAGGGGGCAATTCACAGAGTGGGGGATGCTGCTGAGTTTCCAGCTGCTGGCTCTTCATGCTTGTCCCTAACCTGAGCATTTTATGGCCAGGGCTGCAAAGAACATTACTTTCCAAATGAAAGGAAAACTAATCCAACACACACACACACACACACACACACACACACCCTGGAATATCATTCAGAGACTCAAGCATGAGTGGACAGTGAGGTCGTTGGAGCCAGGGCTGACAACAGGCATGGGCCTGGCACACCCTTGATGGGAGGGGCAGATCCACTCTCTGAGGGTCCGAGCTTCCACGTGAAGGGTTGTGAGGTGACCCACCAGCAGGTGCATGAGTGTTGGCTGGCCCTTTGTTAGGATATAAAGGACGAGAAGTGTAAACATGTACATAGAACCAAGGTGCTGTGGGTCCCAGATCTAGTCAACACCATTTTGCTCAACGTTTATCAAATGCCAGGTTCTTGGCGTGAAATGGAAGCATCCCATGGGGAACTTGAAACCTCAAAGCTCTCTCCCTGCATCTACCGTTCAGTAGGCTGGTGCTCAGGGAGGACAGGGAAGCACTCGGTGCTTACAACCAGCACTGCGCCATTCTTAGCAAAGGCACAGTGCTCTGCTCAAAGATGCCCTGGATCTTGACAATGTAAGCCTAACAGAAACTGACAGCGTTTCTTGTGCATCCCACATATGTCTTGGGACACCATTTGTTCCTTGATGCTTTTGGCCTCTTCAGGATCAGCAGATCCAGAGTCATCCCCAGGACTCCCCCCACCCACCCCAGGGGGATTTCAGTGCAGTCAGGCATCACCTTACCTTCTACACCCTGTTGTTTCCCGTCCATTGAGGCTCCACCCCAGATTTTTATGATGTCTGCATGTCTATGATTACAAAAAAATATTTTCTACTGAATGCGGAACGAGTGAAACTTTGTAAGCAGATTTCCAGAGCTAGAGGATGTAACCCTGGCTACAAAACAAAGTATCCAAATCCACATACTGGAGCAGCCTGAGGGGAGAGGGGGCAGGGTGGGACACCAGAGCAGGAGAGGGAGGAGCCGGGGAGCATGAGCATTACTTCCCTGGCTCTGGCAGACAGACTTCGGGCAGTTATTTGCCCTTCTGTCTTGCTCTTCGTCTTAAAGCAAGGATAATGACTCCTAGGTCCATCCTGGCTATCACTGATGGGCTGAACAACACAAGCCTAAGGGAGAAAGGGCCTTGGAGACAATGTAGGACATTGAGGTCCAGAATGACAGCCTCCACCTACTGCAACCCTTTCCCCACAGCATCATGCTTGAGTGCAGAAAACCATAGGTGAAAGATGAAAGTCTGACTGGGCATTGAGGTCCTGGCTAGCCCTAGTTAGTGATGTCTCCTGGCAGGTCCATCGGTGACATCCACGGGACACTTGGTGCCACTCTAAATGTTATCCTACCTGCTCCAACAAAGATAGCTAGGCAGGCGGATTTCTGAGTTCAAGGCCAGCCTGGTCTACAGAGTGAGTTCCAGGATAGCCCGGGCTACACAGAGAAACCCTGTCTTGAAAAACCAAAAAAAAAAAAAAAAAAAAAAAGGGAAGAAAGAAAGAAAAAAAAGCCTAGCCATGTCCTCAAGTTAGGTATCCACAAGTTGGTGGAACACTCTGCAGGTGGCAGCCACACTGACTGTTTCCCCCTCCTTCATCAGGGGGACAAAGGTGCCATCGGGATGCCTGGACGCGTGGTGAGTTGCCTCATGTGTCCCTGCTTGGGGTGCCATCACTTGCTTCTCCAAGCTGGCTTGTCCTACATGCATGGTGAAATGCTGCATAGAGCTACTTCAGGAGAGCCAAGGAAGGGGAAGGGAAGATATTTTATTCCAGTCTCCAGACTGAACACAACAGCGTCTTGCAGTTCATCTGCACACAACAGCGTCTTGCAGTTCATCTGCACACACAGATTCAGTTACTGTGGTCAGATATTTCAAAAGAGACCAACCACATCTTAAACTCAAGTTTGTCATAGGTACCCACAGATAGGAAAGACATGTGGTACACACAGGGCCCCATACAAACCAGTGTTACTGGCACCTACTGGGGGCTTGGAGTGTGTTCTTCTTGGAGACACAGGAACTAAGTACTCTGTAGAAAGTCACTGGATGTACAGGGGGATGGAGTGAGGCCTGAGTATCCCAAGGCATCGGCTGCTTCAGCAACCATCCCCAGAGCAGCCACTATCTCCTGTGGCTGTCCTCTATGGAAGGACACTACAGTAGAGGTAGTGAAGGCAAGGCTTGGTTCCAGGCAGTTCTTCCAGGTCTTCAGAAGGGTGAATGCAGTTAATATTTCCTTTTGTGAAAAAAGAGATGAGAGTGCTTGTTCAGAGGCTATGTGAAGGCTAGCTCTAGGCACTGAGTCCCTGGCACCTGGGTCGTCCCATTAGCCTCAGGTTTAAGGGTGCCAGGGTTTGGACCAGTGGTTCTCAACCTGTGGGTCGTGATCCCCTCAAGGGTTGAACAACCTTTTCCGGGGTCAGTTAAGACTCTGCATATCAGATATCTGCATCACAATTTATAGCAGTAGCAAAATTATAGTTATGAAGTAGCCATGAAAGTGATGATGTGGGATTACCACAGCGTGAACTGTGTAACAGTTCAAAGCGTTAGGGAGGTTGAGAACCGCTGGTCTAGCCAGACAGAAGGCTGAGGGAGTTAAGAGCATCCTTAATTAGGATGGACATGGAGGTAGGGCTGCCCTCCCAGCATTACTGCTAACGACCCACTTCCAGCATGATCCCACCACCATCTTGGCTAGCTTTGCCTGACCCTCGCCGCTGTGCTGGCATTGGCCTTAAGCGTGACTGTGACATCTGTGTATAACCTTGCATGGCTGGAGCAAGCACGAAGTTGGGGTATGTAAAGCTTAGGCAACACTAGCTAGTGCTGACATCCTGCTGGGCAGTGAACCCAAGGGCCTTCGCATACTGGCTCATCCTCCAGTGACCGGCCTGGGCACAGTCTCCATTCCCTCCCCCCACCAAGCCCTCCAGGTGAGAAAGCCAAGACTGGGAAGGTAAATGTCTTTCTCAAGGTTACCCACTAGGAAATGAGTGAGCACTTGAGCACGGGAAACCAGGCTGCAAACTTGTATCCATCCTTGACCCCGGAAATCCACCCCTAGCATCAGAGCTGAAAGGAGGAGCTAACCTTAAACGGATGCCTCAGAAGCCTAGAACATTCTAGGGTTTGGTCCAAGAGCTCCATGGAACCTATGAGTTGTGAGGCCACCTGTGTGGTGCTGGGGGGTGGCGGTGGCATGTTTCACATTAGTCGATGTCATTTTGCCCAACATTTACCAGACTCTTGGCATAGGCTTTCTCTCAGTGGTGTCTCACAGGGACCTCGGCAACCTCAAAGCTCTTGACCCCTGCTCCCTCCATACACACACTCAGCAAGGCTTGGTACCCAGGGAGAGTGGGGAACTAGTCAGTGCATACAGCCAGCAGTGTGCCCGTCTTCAGCATTGGAAGACCTACCAGAGTGTGGGAGTCCTGATCCCCTCCACAGTCTTCACACTGACTCCACATGAGGACACTGGGCACTCTGCTTCCCGTATCCGCTCCATCAGCCTACCCATTAGACCCCGGGTCTGTATATGCTGTCACTGTGTTCCACCCAGAGACTGCAATGTTACCCTACCATCCATCCTGGAGCGATCATTTTGAATGCATCGAAGTCTCTGCTATTGACTTAATGATCCCGTTTAATGGGCAAAATCTACCCAGGAAGAGGGTGGAGTTGATTTTGTACCCAAGCCAACTGGCCTACCGACCTTGCTCCCGTTAGGTGACTGGTAGGAGCTTTTTCCCTGCTGAGTGCAGCAGCTGGCCTGCAGGAAGTTCTGCTGAGTGCAAAATGTACTTCCAGCTCCTCCTTCCTGCCCTCCCCCATCAGAGCTTCCTGTGTGGTGGCAACCGGGATAGGTAGGCCGGCCACCGGAAGCCTCCAACCTCCTGTGCCTAGCTCCTTTCCAGCCACTTTGGAACTTCTCACTCTTGGTGCTATTTTAAATGTAGGATGGCCCATTTGGCTGCTCACTAGGGGGCCTGGCCTAAGCCACTTGATAAGGACTGTAGCGTCCAATGACCAGGTGTGAAATTCCTGAGTCATTCCCATACGTCACCAGAGGTGGCGCCACTGGCCTGTTGGGAGCTGCATAGAGTGAGGCTGCCTACTGCTGGCCACCGTAGTGGTTTTTATAGTGCTGGTGACTCAGTGTAAGAGTTTGAGCATAGGAGGCAAGCATCCTACCCCTGACTTTGATCCTCAGCCCTCTTTAGACTTTAGCTTTGAGACAGGATCTCACTGAGTTGTCCCTAGCTGGCCTTGAACTCAGCCTCTAGTTCAGACAGGCCTTGAACTTGTATCCTTCCTGCTTCAGCCTCGCAAGCCGATGGGATTACATGCCTGAGCCACCCAAGCCCAGTAACCTCTTTCTGGTTGTCCCGTGTCATCCTGTGTCCTGTCCCCCCAATCTGCCCCCCCAATACCTCAAGCGTTCTCTCTACCAGGAATGGGTACCTCTAATGGTTCCAGTCTCATACCAAAAGTCTCTCTGTACTTGGGACTTAGGGGAACCTTCAGAGCTCCTGGGGTTCATGATCACAGACCTCGGGGACTTGTTCCCAACCTCACCCATGGCCCTTTGGATTTGGCTACTCAGGAAGATTTTCTGACTGGGTTAGGAATCTCTCTCCCTCCTTCTCTTCTTCCCTCCCTCTCTTCCTCCTCCTTCCCTCCTTCCCTCCCTCCTTCTCTCCCTCCCTTCCTTCCTTTCCCCTTTCCCTCCCCTCGCACACGCACCACTTGGACAGGGTCCCTTGTTTCTCTCCTAATGATGTAGAACAGCTGGCCGTGCTTGCTGGCTGAGATGGCTGTCGCGTGTCTGCATCTGGGTCTTGTGCTGTGTTTCTTATTTCACAGTGATTTCTTTTGTTCAGTGGCTGTGCCATTACCAGGGATCCTTGTGTCTGTGTCTGTCTCTTACCCTCTTTTTTTCTCTCCCCGTCTCTCCTTTCCCTGTGCCCTGTGTTTCACGGGGCTGCCTGCCCAGGGTGTCAAAGGTCAACCAGGCGAGAAGGTGAGTCTTCACTGCCCACTCCACTTTTAACCCAGCCTTCTCTCTCTCTGGGAGGCTTTTAAGCTAACATTCTCCGAGCCCTGGGATGGAGCCCTGGGATTCCTAGGCAAGGCCTCAGCTGTCCCAGCTCAGTAAGTCTGTCCTACCTTACCTTAACCACATGCAAAGGGCCCCATTGCTCTGATTCCTAGTTGTGGGCTGTTACCCACCCCCATGAAAAAGAAACTGACTTATCACTGCTGTGTAGTTGGGACTATCTAGGGGAACCCCAGAGTCACAGAGAGGTCCCTCTGCCCTGTCTGGGAAGCCAGAAGCCAGGTTGTGGAGGGGGGACAGGGGAGGAGACATCCTGAAAGAGCAGCCTGGTGGGTTCTGGAGACTTCAGGGCATATCCAATCAGAAGAGAAAGTAAAAGGTTTGTCTGGAGTCCCCACCAGTAACATGAGCAAGTTCCTGGTCCTCAGCTTTTCTTCCCTCCTCAAAGACACTGGGCATGTCAATATTGTCACTATTGTGTATTTTTTTTTTTGTTCTGCCTTTAAAAAAAATGGGAAAGGGTTTTGGTTTGTAACCTAGGCTAGCCTAGAAGTCATTGTGTAGCCCAAAGTGACATTAAATTAACAAAGATCTTCCCGCCTCTACGTGCTGAGAGCTGGAATTGTAGACAGGAAACCCCCCCTCAACACACACACACAAACACGGCACAGTTACTGCACAGATACTGCAACTGATTATCCCGTCTTTAAAGGAGTAAATGCTAACAGTAGTGGCTGCTCCCTGGTGGCGGTGGACAGGCTGTGAACATTCTTTTCTGCCGGCTCAGGTAATGCTGACAGCCTTTTCTGGAAGCTTTACTGTTCCTCTGAGCATTAGGCCCAGAGAAGAGAAGTCACATGCACATGGCTACATAGGTAGAAGGTGGCAGAGCCTGGAGAAGAGCCCTGTGTGCTGCGACTCCGAGGCTGAAGCTACTGATAATACGACAGGGCGGTCTTCCAGGTGGATATTGGTCCCATTCTATAGGGTGAGACACATCACCTTCCCCAGACCACACAGTGATTTTTAAACACTTTCTAGTCTTATCCCGTGAAATTTCCATATGTTAGGAATGTTTTCCCTGCCAGAGTTCAGGGAATGGACAAAGAACTTAGTAAGCTTGTCCCAACTCATGCAGCTGCTAAGAAGCAGGGTTTCCCTTCAAAGTATCCATTTTGCCTTAAGCCATGTCTACTTCACGGTGCTACAGTTACTCGTTCCAGATCACTGCTAACCTGTATCTGAGGTAGGACAGTTTGAAGGACGGCAGACATTCCAAGCTCCAGCTCTCGGGCAGGCTGTGTGAGCTCAGAAAGCTGCCATGACTTTAACTCAGGGCCCTGGGCTTTTTCATTCCCCGCCTGCCTGCCTCTGCTACAGATTCCTACGCATCCACACCCTTCATTTATCCAGCTGGCTCAGCCACCTGTCATAGCCCCCAGGGCTTCCAGCCAACCAGCTCCAAGCCGTGCTATATGGGCTCAGATGGGCTCAGCCTTCATCCTTTTGCAACATTCCTTAGGACATGCAAGAGTATCATCAGCCTTTGGCCTCAAGGCTGCTGGGCCCATATAGCCAGGATATTGGATGTCCTGGTCATTCATTTGTAAGGCGAGCCGCCAGGTGAACCAGCTGGAGTGTCACTGCAGAGCCTGCCTTTCCTTGCTCCTCAATGTCATGGATGCTGCTCTCTTGCACTTCCAAAGCCCACTGTCCTTTCCCATCTGCTACTCTTCTCAGCTCCCCTGTGACGTTCCAATGACCATCTTCGTGCTCCCCATTTCTGACTGATCTCTGGCCTCCCTTTGGTCTACGGGGGTTGGCATCCTCCTTCCTGACTGCCAGTTCCCCCACCCCCTTTTACATCTTTCCCCACCAACCCTCCCCCATCTACCCTCCCACACACCCTCTGTCTCCCCACAGGGTGCCCCTGGAGATGCGGGGATGTCCATCATCGGGCCTCGAGGCCCCCCTGTAAGTTGCTGATGTTATGGGGCGGGGGGGGGTGTATAGAGGTTGGAAGAATTAATGAAAAGAGCTTTGGGGGAATAAGGGTGAGCCTTGGCAGGGGCCTCTGGGTGTGGCCATCCCATGTCCTGTGGTCATTCCTGTTGGATCTCAGCATTGCTGTTGATGTTAAAGAAAGTGGGCTGACTAAATAGACCTAAGTTACCGCCTCCGGGGAGGGCTCCAGAGCCTAGCCTTTAACCACAGAACTCCAGCAGCTGGGAGGCGGGAAGGTGGTTGATGCTGTTTACAAGAGGGAAAAGTGCCGTCTGCCTTGAGTAAGCACCTCGGCTTTTCTTTGGAACTAATCTTGGCCTCCCGAAACCAGGAGCAGATAGCAAAGTCCAGGTTCACTGACTCCAGCACCCACTCCTGGCTCTGGTGAAGCCCCAACCCGCCCTCTCCATCCTCACTGTCAGTACCAGGTCCTCTGAGTTACCTAGCACCTCCTGACTTCCCTCTGGCTTGCTTCCTTAGGGACTGCCTGGGCTGTGGGTGATGGATCCAGCAAGATAGCACAGCTATGCGTAGGAGGACGAGTGGGGTCCCAAGGTACCTGGTCACACTGGCTTCACACAGTGTCAGTGAGGGAGCTAGAATTATTCAGCATAGCCTAGATGGTCGCTCTCCATAGAGGAGAAGGGGTGTGGACAGGCTCTTGTGTGGCCATGGACCTCTCTTGTTCTGATGAGGATTATGAGGAACCTGTCACAGGGAGCACGGTGAGAGAGGGGGATGCTGGGAAAGTGTAGTGAGGTATCTTCTACATCGGTGGCTCTCAACCTTCCTAAGGCTGCGACCCTGTAATACAGTTCTTCATGTTGTGGTGACCCGCCCCCCAACCATAACATTATTTTTGTTGCTACTTCATAAGTGTAGTTTTGCTAACTGTTATGAATCGTAATGTAAAGATACGCAAGATACCTATGTGTGACCCCCCCAAGGGTTTGCAACCCACAGGTTGAGAATGGGTGGAGTAGAGGACCAGGAGGTCACAGTGACAGGCACTAATTACATGCTAGGCCTCCAGCACAGGCAGGAGGTGTCCTCCCCCAACTCCCCAGCACATCATCGGAGGAACCTGGGAATCTCGTGCCTGTTTTGATTACCAGGCTCCTGAGTGATAAGTGCAAATTTTGTCCCAGTAGCCCCTTTCAACTTGAAGTGTCACTGTATATAAAGGATATATACATCTTCGGGGGAAGACAATGGTCCTTGTTGATGTCTCCAATGACTCATGACACTTGGTGTCCTGGCCATGCCCAGAGTCCTCTGACATTGGCCACTTGATCGTCAGCCATATGGTCAAACCACCCCAACTGAGTGACACCAAGCTACCCCTCAGTTGCCCCTGCTGCCCCCAGCCTGGTGGGGGTGGGAGATAGACAAACAAAAGGTCTTCTTGACAGTAAGAGCTGAGGTCAAGTAGACAAGCCCTCCGTGGCAGCCGGACGGACACACAGGAATGTGTAGCCTGGCTGAGAATAAACATTGCTCACCAGAGCCAGCCTTGTCATCCTTAAGGGCCACCTGCCCAGTCTTCTGGAGCCTGATCAGTAGTCCAAGCAACAGGGGCCGTTCAGATACTTAGAGAAGGATGACTCCCATTCCAGTGGCACAAGGGGTTGGGACCCAGTGTCTAGGTGTCCTCATGGGAGCCCCATGAAGCAGAGTGGAAGGCTGGACTCCAAGGGGCACTAGGCAGGTCATGGCTAAGCTCAGGGTACCTGCATGTCGAGCTGCCCCGCCCCGAGCTGCTCTTCAGAGACTGATAGGAGGGAATCTGAACTCCATCCCTTCAGGTAGCTACACCTGCTGAGTGTGTCAGGAACCTAGCTCCTGCCAGGCACAAGGGAAATAATAGAAGCCTGACTGCCCTCCAGGCCCATGATGGCAAATCTCATTGGCCATGACGGTACAGATAATGGGTGTTGTGACAAGAAGTAGTGGGGACATGGGGGAAGGGAACCACTGGGCTCAGATCATGTCCGGACGGAGAGGCTGCAGGAAGAAGGGATAACTGGCCTACTTTCAAGGTCAGAGTCCACCCAAGAAAGGAGGATCAGGAGGGGTGCCAAGCTCCTTAATAGGGAGAAACACCTGGAAAGGACTGGACCGGAAAGCAAGGGTGAGGCAGGAAAGGCATCGAGGGCTTTGTGTGATAGACTCAACAAGATATCCAGAACTGTATCCCTAGGCGTGCAGGCCTTCGGGTTGTGTTGAGTCGATGAGGGACGTAACAGAATGCACCTTAGAGAGAGGCGGCTCCCTGTGCTCAGCCAGGAGCACACTGAAGGGAAGTGACTGGTGGGTGCTCTTTAAATTCCCAGGGCCACAAAATAGATATTATTGTGTTTATGCATGCACATGCATAAACATGTGTGCATGCACAGGTGTGCATGCACAGGTGTGCATGCGTGTGCAAGTATGCAAGTGTGCCTTGTGTACATGTGTGTGTTCGTGTGCATGCACGCCATTTGGAGGTGACCACGGGTGAGTTTTGGTGATGATAAAAATAGATTTTAGAAGCGAGAAGTCATCTTGGACACGCCACACTCCTGAGTCACACAGTGCATGGCAGTGCTCTGCCCCAGAGGAGGAGCAGGTGCTGCCAGGGGAGGGACGTGCCTTAGAGCAAGATGAATTTCAGAAATGGGTGGATGAAGTTTATTTTCCTTTTTCATATAGAGATCCTTTATCCATAAATGTAATGTGTGTCTCATCCTGGTGAACGCTTACGGGTTGTTCCATCAAATGCTGAAGTTCATTCAGGAAAGAAGTAAGTTCATGACTAAAGAACAGGGCAACTGAGACAAACAGCTAGATCAGAAGAGAAGGACCAGAAGCAAAGCCAGACGCCGGTGGGAAGATGGTTTGTGAGAAAAGCTTCATTTAAGAGTAGAAAGAAAAACCGGGTGGTGGTGGCGCACGCCTTTAATCCCAGCACTTGGGAGGCAGAGGCAGGTGGATTTCTGAGTTCGAGGCCAGCCTGGTGTACAGAGTGAGTTCCAGGACAGCCCGGGCTACACAGAGAAACCCTGTCTCAAAAAAACAAAACAAACAAACGAAAAAAAAAAAGACAAACAAAAACCAAGAGTAGAAAGAAAACCAGGCAGCAGTAGTGCACGCCTTTAATCCCAGCACTCAAGAGGCAGAGGTAGTTGGATCTCTGAGTTTGAGGGATTTGAGGCCAGCCTAGTCTACAGAGCCAGTTTGAGGATAGCCAGGGGTACACAAAGAAACTCTGTCTGGAAAGACATAAACAAAGAGAAAATAATAGAAAGAGAAAGGTGGATTGTTCTGGAACGGGACAGGCCTGTGGGAAAAAGTAAATGGAAAGTTTGATTCTATGTATGGTGTGTGTGTGTGTGTGTGTGTGTGTGTGTGTGTGTGTGTGTGTACGAGCGCATGTATGCACACATATGGAGATCAGAGGACAACTTCGTGGAACCACTCTCCCCTTCCACCTTTACACGGGTTCCAGGGATCAAATTCAGGCCATCAGTTGCATGCAGCAGTGAGGGCTTTACCCACTGAGCCACTTCCCCTGCCCTCAATTTTTTCCTGATCCTGAATCTATCCATCCATTCTATCAAGACAGATTGTCAGTGACTAAGATACTAGGTGTAATCTGGGAGTGGTAGTGTGCACTTGGGAGATGGAGACAGGAGGGTCAGGAGTTCAAGGCCGTCCCCAGCTATATAATTGGTTCCAGGCAACTTGAGTCACATAAGACCCTGTCTCCAAAAACTAAACCAAAACAAAAGGAAAGACTAACAACAGAAGACTAAGATGTCAAACGTGAAGCCATAAACACTGGGAGTATACTATGAGCAAGTGTTTTACCACTCCCCGTGAGAAGGCCTCTTTGAACACGGCAGAAAATCCAAAAGCCACAGGGAAAGTTTCTCTGTATAAACATGACCATCCTAGGGGACTGAAAACATACTATGACATACTTCAAAGACATACTGTGACATACTTCAAAGACAAAAGGTGAGTTAGCCTTAGCTAGTTGGGTGCCCTCTGCGAGGAGCTGTTCTTAGCAGACAGCATTAATCAGACCGGATCAGAAAGGATAACCTAATGGAGAAGAATAGGAAAAGCCAGACATTGCCTGCCATCCCAGCTACTCGGAGGCTGAGGAGGGAGGACCACTTGGACTCAGCAGTTCAGGGCCAGCCTGAACAACATAGATCCTGTCTCAAACATATTTGCCTGTTTATACTCTCTATATAATGCACTGTTACATAAATAATACATAATACTAGGATAGCATATTAAATATACACCGTAATAATACGTTGCCTCCAACAGCCAGTTCCGCAGCTGGAATCGGCTTGACCAGTGAGCACTGGAAGAAGCTATACGCTCAGCATAAATTGAGTTGTAAATTACAGTCCAGTTGCAAGACTCCGCAACTGCCTTCTCCCCAACCTCTCCAGGAAGCAGAATCCCATTTCCCTGTGGTCGATGACAGCATCTCCCGCCACCTCCATCCCTCCAGTCTTGAAAAAGCCCTGGTTAGTCCCGGACTTGGCCCTGGCTTGGAAGGATGCACCCTGCTTACCGGAGCAGGCACTGTAATTAGTGGACCATGTGATTATCTTAGCCACATAAATATCAGCTGAGATGGCTATGAAGATGCTTCTTGGAACCCTTCTCTCCTGACCTCTTCCCCGGGCCTCTCCGTGTCCAGAGCAGTTACAGGAAAGTTTACATTGGGAGGTTTCAGAGATTACATTGCAATGGTTTCCGGGTTTCTCCTTAGGCCTATTCTTAGCACCACTTATCCTTGAGAGGAGAGAGGCCAGAGCCCTCTGACATATGAGTGGTGTCTCCGCTCTTTTGCTTTTGGACACTTGCCACAAGTCCATCCTGAGCCTGCAGCTGACTTTAGCTGGTTTTCCTATGGACCGTCACCCTACCCTCACATGGCAAAAGGTCCTCCTATACCACCTGGCCAGAAGGGTGACATGGTTTCTGTGCCGAGGTGTCTGGACACTTCCATCCACAGATCCAGAAAGGATCCAGCAAGCCTGGAAATATGTCAGGGTCACAGCACATGAGTCAAGAGAAATTGTCCCCTGAACAGGACCTTGTTCCTGACCTTAATTAAGATGTCCAAGGATCCCAAGACACCCTGGGGAAATGACTCAGAGAGTGAAAGCAAAGAGTGAGCCCCTGAGTTCAGGTCTCTAGCACGAGCATTTAAAACCAGGCCCTGTGGCACGTGTCTCTGACCTCAGCACCAGAGATGGAGACAGGAAGATCCCCGGAACTCACTGGTTAGCCCAGCCAAATCGGTGAGCTCTGGGTTCAGCAAAGAGACACTCTGTTCTTAAAACTTACAAGAACAGTAGAGTAAGCATTTGGCACTGGCCTCTGGCCTCTAGGTTCATACCTGCATATACATGGGCACACACACATGAACATGTTACACTCATGTTCCCTAGCCTGATAAGATTACATAGTTATTCCCATTCTAGGGATGTGGAAGCTGAGGTGTGGGTGTGGGGAGTTTGGACAGTGGCTTAATGTCACACAGTTGTTGATGAAGGCAGGATTAGAACTCAGCCTGCCAGACTCAACAGTCCATACTTGCAAAGAGGCTCTGTTGTGTAGACTGAAGGTATCTCAAGCTGAGAGCTGACATGTCTATCAGGAAAATCGGGTGAGCCACTATTCCCGAGCAGACAGCAGAGGCATAGAGGAGACAGGAAGTGAGGTAACCAGGTCTACACAGCGACGCAGGAGAGGATGGCTTTCTCTTTGTTAAAAAATTATGAAGGTATAATTGTATACCCCTTTAATTTCAGCACCTAGGAGGCTGAGGCAGATGGATTTCTGTGAGTCTGGGGCTAGCCTGGTCTACATAGTGAGTTCCAGGATAGTCAGTTATATAGTGAGACCCTGTCTAGAAGAAAAAAAAAAACCAAATTTGTATTACATGGTGTGTGTGTGTGTGTGTGTGTGTGTGTGTGTGTGTGTGTGTGAAAGTCAGATGACAATTTGCAGAGGTCAGTTTTCTCCTCCTAGTGTGTGTGTTCCAGGGATCAAACTGAAGTCCTCAAGCTTGGGGGCAAGTGTTTTTACCTGCTGAGCTGTCTTGCTGGAGCCTTGGATGGTTATGAGTGTCGGGGAACTCTTGCTGGATCCTGAGGAGAGAGGAGTGATGGGGCTTTAGGCTTCTCCTCTCTTTTCCCCTTGACCTTCCGGTTAGCCTCACAGACCTGCAGCCACAGTTTGGTGTTGCTTGGGAATCTAATCGTTAGCCCCTGGGCTGTGACCAGGAAATACACTTCTAGTCTCCAACTGTCTCTACTCTGCAGTCTAAGGAAATGAACCTGGATGTCTCTCCTCTCAGAGAGACACGGGGATCCAGAGAATGCTCTGCTGCTGGGAGAAACCTGAGGAACAGGAGCAATCTGGCCCGTTCTAGTGTGAAAACATACATGTTGAAGGTCTAGTGCTGCAGACTTTGAAGCCATCCTTAGAGTGGTGGCCATGAGAAACGCCTGTAATTAAAGAAATGGACCCAAGTTTGTTCCAGGACTTCTGTGCAGTTCAGAGTAAACCGTTCATTGTCCTGGCAAGTCCCATGATGGGTCTGTTGTCTATTTACATGTCAAGGCTCAGCATGCCCAAGCACGGAGAGCATCCCAGGTCATGTCTAGAAGTAGGTTCAAAGGATGCAGGCTGTTAGCATCCCTCTCTCCAGCCTGCTCCCTGCAGAAGCTCTGCTACATGGTCCCTTTCTGTCCTCTCTGTCCTAGCCAGCTCACAGGTGATAACAGAGAATCAGGGATGGGATGGGCCCCACCCCACCCTTCCTCCCTCATCCTCTATGCTCTGTTCTTTTCAGGGCCAGCCTGGTACCCGAGGCTTCCCAGGATTCCCGGTAAGTGAAGAGAGCTTAGGTTAGCAGAGATAGGTAGGTCCCGAGCCCGGTTGGGTTAAAGTGTATCACCAAGATAATCTCTGAGGCCACATTTCCAGATTCCTAGCCACTGAGGACCAACTCTATAACCTTTCATGGGCCAGTAGCTCAGGGCTGGGCTGGGCTCCTGCTACAAGAAAGGATAGAGACATCCATATAGATAATAGTAGTGGCCGGGCAGGAGCTGAGTGAAGGAGCTGATACATCTCATTTGATGCCAGGATACAAACATAGGCCTAGAAAGTAAGCTGACTGACCTCTGACTGTCAGACTCTGAAAAGAGAGAGGCCTATCATGGAAGCAGTAGTACAGTGGCCACTGTGGCAACCAGAGTATCCTTTTACCCTTGACAATGGAGCCTTAGACTCTTAGGGGTGGGACTAGGGGAGCAGCTGCTTCAGTGCTGACCAACATTAGCTTTCAAGAAACACTGTGGGGCCAGGAGGTGGTGGCACACGCCTTTAATCCCAGCACTTAGGAGGCAGAGGCGGGTGAAGCTCTGAGTTCGAGACCAGCCTGATCTACAGAGGGAATTCCAGGACAGCCAGGGCTACACAGAGAAACCCTGTCTTGCAAAACCAACAACAACAACAAAAAGATAGATAGATAGATGATAGATAGATAGATAGATAGATAGATAGATAGATAGATAGATAGATAGACAGATGATTCTGTGCCCAGACTGCCTCCTGGGCAGGGGTCCCAGGAAGCTTGGTTTTTGCATCCAGCCTTTGTATTTACAGGGTCCCATTGGTCTTGATGGCAGGCCGGTAAGTAGACTCTTGGGGTAAGTAGACCCTTGGGATGGGCTCTGTCCCACCTCTGACCAGCTCACTCACCTGGGGCTCCTGGTCCTTCTACACCCCAGATTATCGAAGGATATTTTCCCATAGAAAGAAAACTGTCCAGGATGGCATTGCTAATGGGAAGGGAAGAGGAACGATTTGAATAAGTCACCCCTAACCCCAAGTGGGCAATCACTGTGGTCAAGCTGGGTACCCGGTGTCCAGAGCAAAAGTCATCCTTAGACTGTGGTAGCTCTGAGTGGCTCCGTGAGATCAGGGGTCTGGAAGGACAAGGAGGCAGCAGGAACTGCAGCAAGGTAGACTGGACCAGGCTGTCCCAGGACCACCAAAGCACCAAGGTATCTCCTATTCTCCTCAAAGTTGGGGTCCTCTCCACAGCCAGGGCTCCACGTGCATACCTGGGTCCCCCTCTGGTCACTATATCCCTTTGGGCCTGGTGTCCTGGTCCCTAGCATTCATAGGAGTTGGAAGATGGCTGCCTCTCCAAAACTCTGGGAGTCCCCACAAGTACAGGCTCTGGAGATATAATGTACATCTCTCAGCTCTTCCTCAGATAGGGGGTGCCATCTCAAGTGGGCACCTGCTCACCTGCCCAGCAAGCCACATGTAGGCCAGAGGCTACAGTGGTAATGTCTTCTCACCAGAAGGTCAGGTATCACCCCCACATGCTGTCCTGGGTATATGGAGTGGATGTAGCTGGAGTCCAGGGAGACACTGTCACCTCTGCTCGCCTTTGAAGAGCAGGTGACTACAAGTGTGTCTGGGAAAGTGAAAGGGGAAATGGTCCCTCCCCTGGCTCAGCCAGCTTGCAGCTCTGAGTGAGAAGTGACCATGACCGTGTGACCCCGTGAGAGGGGAGAGAAGCTAACCTCAAAGATTAGGGAGGAGCGTGTTGGACCAGAAGGGTGAGGGACTCAGTGTTTAAATAATGTACCTTAAACCCTTTTCCTTCCAGGGCCACCCCGGACCTAAAGGGGAGACGGTAAGCCCCCCTACTTCCTTTCCTTCACACGATAGGTAAGGGACTAGCCTTGTCTGACTCCTACAAAGGGATAGAGCCTGCCTGTCACAGATCCTGTCACAGAGCAGGCCCTAGATCCTCTCACCATACAGGGAGACGTGGCAAGCCTTGTCTCTCCTGCACAGGGGACATCCAGGGTATCAGGCAAGCCTTTTCCAACATGATGATATAACACTCTCCAGGTTGAGAGTTGGGGGGTGTCCGAGGAGATGGTGGCCTTTTATTTTCCCCAAGTAGCTTCCCCTAAGCTGTTCTAGGACTCTCCAGCCCTGCCACTGTGAGCCTGATCAGAGTGTCCTAGTTTCAAGGTAGATCCAGTTATGAGTCGAAAGCAGGAGAAGGACCCTTCTCTATATCTTACCTTATAGAGGTCACGCACACAGATATCCAGGGGCCCAGAGACTGGCACTCAGGTGGTTCCCCCCAGGCCAGCATAGGCCTAAAAGCTACCTCAGAAGCTCAGGCAAGGGTTCGAATTTACAGTGTGTTAGACTGGAAATGACCAGCCTTCCACGGCCTCACCCTGAGCTATATGTGAACATTGCTGTTCTCTTGGCACTGGGAGGCAGAGGTGATGCCAGCCCCTTCTCCTCTGGCCCAGCGAATGTCTGCAGAGCCTACCCTAGAGGGGCCAGCCCACACATGCTTCTGTCCCTGTATATCAACATGGGCCTCCTTAACCAGGGCTTTGGTGCAGTCTCCTGAAAGCTTACCAGTCACTGAACCCTACTCTTCTGTAGAACCAAAGGATAGGACAACCTTGACAGAAATGCCAGGTCCCATGGTACCTCCAGGGAGCTCAAAACATGGGTTAGGGGGTCTGTCACGGCTTCCTGTCTGTACCACAGACCTCACACAGTGTGTCTGCAGCACTGGCCTAGCCTACCCATGCCCCCAAGCCTTTCTGACTCAGCAGCCAGGAGACCAGGAAGGAGGCTGTGCTGGGGTCTCCTGGTAACCCAAGTGAAGGATCTAAGGTCCTTCAGAGAAAAACACCCCAACACCCACACCCCACACGAAGAGGGGTCTTTGAGATGTCAATGACTGGAGGAAAAGGTGAGGGGAACAAAGGGCGATTGGCCACACCCACTGAGACTTGGCATAGGTCACTCCATCTTAGATGAGTTTGACATAGTTCGTCATAACCTGTGGGATTTGGGACAGTCTGAGAAGCTCCTAGAAGCCCCGGATCTACCCCCAACCCAACCAGGCATGTGTCTGTGACCTACCCGCCCACTGACACCTGTTGTCTTTCTCCCACAGGGCCTGGTGGGTCCTCGAGGACAACCGGTTTGTAGCTCCTCTTCCTTGTCCCCAGCAGGGAGGTCGGGGACCGTGTGGCCTGGGATTGAGCCCTAACAGTCATTTCCTTCTCTTTGCAGGGACCTCAGGGACAAAAGGGAGAAAAGGTAAGTGCCATTGAGGCTTCCTCAACCTGCACCCCGGGCCAAGCCTTCTGTCAAGCAGAAAGGGGTCATGGTAGGCACTTGCAGACCTGAGGTTTTGGGTTTTTTCCCAAAAGATGTATTTATTTAGTTTATGTATATGAGTGCTCTCTGTGTGTACATGGGTGCCTGGGTGCCAGAAGAGGGCATCAGATCCCATTACAGATGGTCGTGAGGCACAATGTCATTGCTGGGAATTGAACTCAGGACCTCTGGAAGAGCAGCCAGTGCTCTGAACTGCTGAGCCATCTCTCCAGCCCCTAGACCTGAGTTTTACAGAAACCCCATAGGTGACCAGTATGTAAGAGAAAAACAATGACACTCCCCTCCCCAACCTATCAGTCTTGAGTCTGAAGACCCTCGACCAGTTTGGTCCTCTCCACCTGCCATCCAGCTGGGGCCCTTCACTCTACGACATGAACTTACGACCTCACTGGCCTGACTTTTCCTAACCTCCTCCATATGCTGTTGTTCACTTTCTGATAGAGACTGGTAGCTTTACCCCTGGGCAGTGGGGCAGGAGCCTGGGACTGTCGGCACAGGGAGGTATTCCCAGAGCCCTGCTAGCCACAAGCCATCATAGAGTCTCTGGACCCCTCACCCCCAAATCAGGGATCCTCTCTAGAGTTGCTGGGTGCTAACCCAGGGGTTTGGCTGACAACGGGGCTGGCTATAATTCCTAGCCCTACCACCATGGCAGAGGGCATGTGGAGGGGGTCCTATCCCTGCACCCCATGGAGCCTCCTCTGGTCAGGCCCTAGGGAGTTCCTCCTATTGCCTACTAGAGACAAGGGAAGGGGGACCACTTCATCTGCCTCAGAGGGTCAGGGCAGATCAGTGGTGCCATCCAGTGAGGAGCTGCATGGTTTGCTATGGGTGTACAGATGCCCCTAACGAACGCCTAACACCTCTCTCCTTCTCTCTCCTCCCTAGGGTCAGTGTGGAGAGTACCCACACAGGGTAAGTGATGCTTCAAGCCAAGGGTGCTCTGTGGGCCATCCTGAAGCCCAGCCACTACCAGGGTTGGAGGGTGGGAGAGTTGGGGGTCAGGGAGTTGGGGGAGGAACCTGCAACACTGTGTAAGGCGTTGTCTGCTCTGCCCTACAGCTAAACCATGACTTAGTTTCAGTACTGTGTCTGGAGGTCGTTGTGTCCATTTGTAATGGCCTTGTTTGTCTGCTGAACAAGTGTCCCAAGAGTCTCTTGAATGTGTGTGTCACTTTGCCCTCTGTTGGCTGGGAGGGGTGCCTGGGTCTGTGTTGCCTCTGCCCTGTGTGTGGTGTGTACTTGGGGGGGCAGGGCAGTTCTGAACAATATGAGGGACTTCTGAGTCGTGGTTTCAGATGCCCCACATCTCCAGGAGGGGAGATCATCTGGCCAGGCATCCTTTGGGGGCAGTGTGCATCTTCCCTGTTAAGAACACAGGAAGCCTGTCTCAGCAGGAACATTATGGTGGGGGTAGGGTGTTTCTGGACTGAGATGCCTCCTCCCCGACCCCTCCTGACCCTGACTTTTCCTGGCTTCATCTAAGCAAAGGGAACTCAAGGTTCACTTGTGTACTGACACCAGAGCATTTGCTGGGGACAGAGAGGGACAGAGCCCTTCCCTGATTCCTCCCTGAAGCCTCAGTGGGACACGGTGAAACAGCCTGTTGACCACATGTATCACACTCAAGCCTGGGCAGCAAGTATGAAGAAGAGCATCTTAGGTGACCTTCCATCCATAGGGACCTCAGTGTACCAGAAACATACAATCTGTTGTCCTGGCTGCTACTACAATTGGGCAGGGAGAGCTTAGGGGTGGAGTCCACCGCAGACCCCTCACTCCGCCCCTACCCCCAACACAAACCAGGCTCAGGGTCTCTGGAAGTTGTAGCTGTATGGCCAGCCTCTGCCCAGCCTCTCAGAACACAGACAACTATGCCAGTCTCTGACATCTGGGTCCTTGGATCAGAGAGAGGCTGTGCTTGGTGTATAAGAGGCCTCACAGGCAGAAGTGGTTTGTCAGTGGGGTGTGCTTCGGGACTGCAGGACCCTGCTGTTCAGACCAGCCCGATCCCGATACAGCACCAGAAGGCCAGCTGTGTTTATTTGAAATGGTAGTCTCGCAAGATGGTTTTATTATCCAAAAGAAATACAGCATCCCCCCCATCCCTGCCCCCACCCACCTAGCTCAGAGACAATACAACTGCTGGAACTTCTGCAGTGTGCCATCCAGCCTGTAGGAATGCTCAGGTTGGGGAAAGTGGGCTCCTGCCCCTCAACCCTGCACAAGAACAGAGGAGACAGTGATAGAAGGTTCCAGAAGCATAGTCTGAGAACTGCATTCAGGTAGGGATAGAAGATCTAAATACCCAACTGGCAGGCAAGTTGACTTAGAAGAAACTGAGTGGGGAACCTAGCAGGTATGCAGAGGTGGGGAGGGGGGTGTAGGTAGAAGGGTTGACAGGTCTCTAAAGAGACTGGTCAGTCCCTACCTCTTGTCTAGCAGGAAAGGAAAGGGCTAGGCAATGAATGGGAAGGCCCCTGGTATCAGGCAGGGTTACTAGGAGGGTCTGTGGTCTTTCTCTTGGTCCTTGTGACTCCATCTTTGCTGCCTCCCAAACCAGGAGTACCCAAGTGGCACGCTTGCAGCCCTGCGCTCCAACCCGATAATTCCCCTAAAGGTTTGTCGGTTCTCCATGGGCTCCAGCCCCTCTTGGCTGAGACGCTTCCTGGACACAGAGCTCAACACTGTGCACGTCTCTGGGCCTCAGCGAGGGAGGATGGGGCTCTGCATGGCTCAGTGTGTGGCAGCTGCCCGTAGAGGATGGATCGGGAATAACCTCAGGAGGACCCCCAGATGGGTTCCTAATTTCCAAGCTGAGTGTGTTCTCAGCAGAGATGGATGGTAGTTCTTAACATCCAGCCCCACAAGCCTCCGGTGAACTGGGGGGGGGGGGCTTAAACACGGGTGGTTGAGCCCAAGGTCTTTGTCTTCATATGGGTTTTAACCGTCAAGTCATGTTCCTAAGTTCCGCCTACCCAAGCAGGAAGACAAGCAGCAGCAGAGATCACCCGGGAAGGATGTTAAGTAATGTGATTGAAAGCTGCCTGTGCCCCTAGAAGTGGTTGGCCGTTCCCAAGGCGTCTTTTACTGAGTGTGCCAGTCCCCAAGCAAAGCCTCAGCAGCACTTACTGTGTGCTACACAAGCCGCACCCTCAGCCAACCCAGCCCCGGGAGCCAGGCTTAGCCTCCCTTGACCATGGGCCTCAGATTCGCTGACATCAGCCTCTTTTTTTTTTTTTTTTGTCCCACCAAAAAGGAACCCACAGGGGACCACACGCCAGCCTGGCTCCACGAACCAATTTAGCTCATTCTGTGGGCTCTAGATGCTCAGCCCAGTAGCCGCTGTCCACCCAGCAGGCTGGGAGGGGCAGTGCAGTGTTGGGTGGTATATCACCCGGCCTCGAGTAGCCTGGCATGGTTTCAGAGGTGGGCTTGGCCAGGGAGAGACCCTCTTCTGGAACACACAGGGGCTGAGAGCCAGTATCCAGAGCTGAGGAAGGATGCTTATAAGAGAGCCAAAGGCAGGATCAGCATTGTGGTGTCTGTCACTTGAGGGCACCTCAGGGGTGCCCTTCCCCCAGTCTATCCTACTGCCATGTTTACACTGATCTCTCCTCCTCTTCTTCTCTTCTCTCCACTTGGCCTTCTTGGTGACTTCCCGCATCGCTCTGAATACCTGTGACCTCTGGCCTTTGCCTTCTGGCCTTCCAACTCATCTCTCTCCTCAGCTGTTGCCTCTCCTCAATTCAGTGCGGCTGGCTCCACCCCCAGTCATTAAAAGGCGGACCTTTCAGGTAGATACCATATGGGGCTTCCCCAGGGCTTGACACAAATTGGGGGTCCTGACAGGCCATCTGGGCTACCCATTATGCTAGAACCTGCTGCTTCTTACGGTTACAGTAAATTAGAGCGACATCGCTTGGGTGATGCCATAAATGTGGGAATACATAGCACACAGGCCCCATCACAACATGACACCTGACGGGCACCAACTGCAGGCATTCCGACATCCGTTTTGCAGGCCGACTTTAAGTCTTTCAGTGGGTCGCGAGTCAAGTGCCACCGACTTTATTGCACAGATGTGGAAATAAAGGCTCAGAAAGGTTCAGTACGTTGCCTGAGGTCACAGCCTGTAAACAGAATAATAAGGATTTACACTTAAGTTCTCTATCTGTTCCCCGTGTCCCTCAGCTCTGGAAAATAAGAACAGGCACGGTGACTGTGATAAAATTGAGGCTCGCAGAACGATTCCCCCAAAGTTACAGGAAGAGCGAGAGGAACCAGGTCTCTGGTGCCTACGCTCACACTCTCGGTGGGACCTTAGACACACAGCCTAACTGACCACGCAGAACCTGGGTGTGAGGAAGGAGGGTGTTTGTAGAGCACCTTGACCCACACCCAACAGGCCAACGCCTGCTTTCCTATCTTCCTGCCTTGCTGCCTCCGAGGAGGGTTAGCCAGGAGCAGGTCTCCAGGGACAAGGGGCAGCTTTGTCCCTACAGTCTGAGGTCACATGAGGCCAGGGGCTGCCTGTCTTACTTTTCATTTGCCTTCTTTGGCTCAGGTGTCCCTAGGGCCCAGGGAGCAGGGAGTGGCAGGGTCTTGAGCTGCTTGCCTGTTGAGTCCCTATAGCTCTGGAGCATGGATGCTTACGTACCTGACTGGATAAGACTGCAAACTCACACCAACCATCAGCTAAAAATACAGAGTCACGTGGTCCACGTGCAGCCTATTAAGCATTCGGCCCATTCCCATGGGCTATGGATCGAATTACCCACCAAATCCTCGAGAGCCTCCGAGGACTCCGAGGGCTGCTCAGGAGGCCGCTAGCTGGCCAGGCCCGCTGACTGCTGCTCATCCTGCCCTGCTTTTAGGGACACTGAGGTGGTGCTTCTAAACACGCCCACCCCACACTCCGGACACAGCTACTGTATAGCCCTGCGTGCACTGGCCAGTCTTTGTTGCACATTTACCGAGGACTCTGCCTGATGGGTTGTTAGGGGTAGCTCAGCTGGTAAATTGCTTGTCTGTCAAGCAGGAAGACCCACGTTTGGATCCCTAGGCACAGGCTGGTAATCGAAGCCTTAGGATAGGAAAGACTGGAGAATCCCTGGGACATTCTGACCAAGCCACTTTGGCCTAACTAGTGATCTCCAGGTCCCAGAGAGAGAGAGAAAAACCCTGTCTCAAAAGAAATGACAACAGCCCCTGAGGAGGGACACCCAAGACTGATGTCTGTCTTACACACACACGCACATGCACACACACACACACAGACACATACACATACACATACATACATACAAGAGCCATGCATGATTAATCACATAAACTGTATGCCAGCTCCCTGTGGGCCCTAGTTTTCATTTCCAGTTAGTAGAGGAAGACCCTGGAGCAGTGGCTCTTAACGTTCCTAATGCTCTGATTAATACAGTTCCTCGTGCGGTGGTGACCCCAACCATAAAATTACTTTCACTGCTACTTCATGAATGTAATTTTGCTACTGTTATGAATTGTAATGTAAATAGCTAATGTGCAGATAGTCTAAGGCACCTCCTATGAAAGGGCCATGCAATCCTTGTGAAAGAGTCATTCGACCCCAAAGGGACCACGACCCACAGGTTGAGAACCACTGCCCTAGAGGGTCCAGAAGTAGATCTGGCCACCCCCTGTTGCTATATCTGTGTCCAGGATATAGAAATGGTCATGCCAGAATTTTCTGTACTGCCCTGATCTGGTTTCCAAAGCAGAACCAGCAGGTGTTGACCTCATGGCTGCTACAGATTCTCTGGGGAGTAAGGGTTTTATACCACCAGCCATCCCGGGACATGAGATGGCTTACCCACTTCCTATGGATAAATCTGTATTGATTGTATGCGTTATGCAGGATGGTCTCAGGTCAGCAGAAAGGGGAAGCTTGTGTAAGAGCGGATGTGTTTAGCAGATGGTGCTGGAACCCACTTCCAAAGCGCAAGGAGCTGGCTGACGAGCCCTGCTCCAGTGAGCAGTGAGCCAGATGAAACTCAGTGGCCTCTGACCTAGGGTCTCACTTGATCCCCTGGAACAGACGATCAAAACCAGCAAACGCCGAGACAGGAAACAGGGACCCTGTGCTTCTGGGAGGCCTGGGGCTGAGGCAGATGATGGACTTGCTACATTAACAGAGAGATAGAGGCAGGGTGCAGACCACTTGGGCTGAACTCTGGCATCAGGCCAGGCTTGGAACGGGGCTTGGGTGCAGGCTAGGGGTTGTTTCTCACTCACTGTCTCTGCCACTGCTGCCAGGCTCCTGCTCTGGCGACCATGTGCCCTAGAAGCCCCACAGCTCAGTAACTCCATGCCTTGATCCTCTTCCTGCTGCCATTAGCACCTGCATGCATTCACTGTCACTGTCACAGCAGCAGCAGCAGCCGATCACCGCCCCACCACCTTCCGAGCGGCTTCCACAGAAGCCTCAGGAGATGCATGGCACAGGGGGGCAGTGTGACCGCTGCTCCCAGATCTTCTCTCTAACACATGTTTTCTCTAACTTCAGGGGGAACAAAGCCAAGCTGGCATCCAAGGCCCTCCAGGGCCACCGGGTCCCCCAGGACCAAGTGGCCCTCTGGGACACCCAGGACTGCCAGGGCCTATAGGGCCACCTGTAAGTATCCCTCCCTCTCTTCTTCAAGATTTGCTCCCTAGAAATCTCCAGAACCCCCTAAACCTTGAATAGCAACCCAATGACAGACACATTTTCTCAAGGGCCTGAACACGGGTGGCCTATGCGAGAAGCTATCCATCCCTGAGACTCTACTCACCTGTTGATAAATCTGTATTGATTGTACACGTTCCCAACTCTACCAGCACACCTGCAGGGATATGTCAGTTGTGACCTCCAGGGGACAGTCTAATAAGTTACCACCTTATGTCACACTACAGAGTACCTGGAAGAAGTCTCAAGGGACTTTAGCAACTGTCCCTGACCCTGGCTTAGGAAAACAGGAGTCAGGGCAGTGGATTCCGGAAAGGTTTGAGGGGTGTGGCCTCTGATGACTGTGTCCATCAAGGTAAATGCAGGATCCATGCTACTGGGCCACCTTCCAGGCAAGCTGCCCAGTCAGTGGGGTCCTGCATCCTGGGACCTGAGGATTGGCAGCCATGCTGGGGACGGGTGCCATAGACACCCCCCTTCCAGTGACACAGCAACCCCCAACTCACTCATTTGCAAACTCTGGTCAAGACCATGTCCTCTGAAGCTGTAACAGCACAGAGAACATTGTGCGTAGAAATAGTGTGTCTGACAATCTCTCAAGTTCATGGCCAGGTTCCCAGATGCTCTGACCTCTAGCTATCATGAAGGGTCTCTGTGAACTGGACAATGCCTCTACCCACCATTATCTCTGATTTGGCCAGGAGGGTTGTACTGTAGTGACAGCCTGTGGTGCTCAGAACTGGCTATACTTAGTCCCCCAGAGGCTTAGTTATAGTATTCTCCCTCCTAAGGAAATGGTTGGTCTTGCCTCTATCAGTCGGGAGATGGGAAAGTAGAAAAGCTGAAAGGAAATCAATGTAGAAAACCGAGCAAAACCAAGCTTTCAAAGTACCAACTACTACCCTCCGACCCAGTCCTGGGCTCTTACTCTTTGGATGGTAGTTAGCCGGACTTTTCCTATGTTTGTTTGTTTCTTCTTAGTCTGTTTATAAAAGAATGGACCCACAGTGTCTTTTACACCAGTAAAACAGACTAGACCTAAGCTTCATGGTTTTCTTCAGCCCATGTTTATTGCCCAGACCTCCGCCCAAGACCACAGGATCCAACTACCCCTGGCCTCTCCCTTGGTAACCACAGGCCCCTGTGCCCACACCAGCTTACCATGGCCAGCTGCTGTGGTAACCCCCAAGGAGGGGGGGCAGCAGGCTCTTTTTCAGGGGTTCGGGGCCTTGCTGGGCAAGGTCAGCTTTCCAGCAAGGGTCTTCAATTAGGAGGTACGTGGGTAAAGCCACGTTGCCAGTTCAGCCCTAGGCCACTGACCTACTTTCCAGTGAGTGAGCACAGCAGAGTTGCCCACAGTACCCACATAGCTCTGATCAGAGATGTTAGCCTGTTGTCCCCATGTGCCCTCCCTAGGTTTCAGTTACACCCCAGGACATCCCGGAGCTATCCGGGGGCTCTCTGAGCCAGCCTCCACTGTGAACATGGCTAGCCTCACTCCACTCACTTGCTTTGTACTTCCACAGGGTTTACCTGGGCCTCCTGGACCAAAGGTAAGTGTTTCCCTGGGTGGGGATGGGAGTGTTCCTGGGGTGTCAGCTGACGGGGGAGCTCGGAGGGGCGGAAGCAGAGCGATGGATTAAAAGTGGCCCATTTTAAAAACATCACCTCCTCTTATGAACTGTTTTTGGTCCTAGTGAAACCTCTTTCTTGGTTACATTAGATATTCAGACTGAGCAAGCTCTGTGGTTGTTGGGATAGGAAGTACAACATATGGAGATGTAGTGGTTGAGTGTTTGCCTAGGATGCATGAGGCCCTGGGTTTGAATCCCCAGCGCTTCAAAAAGTGTGACGGCTTATACCCTGTACCCAGAAAGTGGAGGCAAGAGGAACAAGGAAGGAAGAAGTTCAAGGTTACTTGTAACTACATAACAAGCTAGAGGGCCAGCCTGGGCTACACGAGACCCTGTCTTTAGGGGGGAAAAATCTAAGAAAGAACAAGGAAAGCAGAAAGCACAGTCTTGCTAGCCTCGGAGTTTGTGTTCTAGCTGGCAACACAAGGCAGACAGATGCCGTGACACGGTCACAGTGTCTCAAAGCTGTCAAATACAGGAAAAAAACCTCCAAAGTGATCTGATCGCTTGTGAAATTTTGCCTGGAAGCCCATGATGACAAAGACGCCCTCCCTTTGAAGTCAGAAACCCTGGGGACCAAAGGACATAAAGCACTGGTGGTGGCCACCACTTTATAGATGTGAAGGCAGAGAGCTGGGGACTGGCCGCAGACAGTACTGTTTGCTAGAACCCAAACTGGATGTCTTGGGTCTCTAACAAGCTGCTCCCTCCCTGCACCCTTCAGCCATCAGAACAGTATCTGGGGACCTTGGCTGGCACCGAGAGCTGTCCCTGCAGAAATAGCTGGGTTTAGGGGACCTCCAGAGAACAGGGGTGTCATGGGGAGGCAGAAGGTGGTATTGTGTAGCAAAGAACACCAGCTGGTCTGGCAGGGAACACCATTTGGCTTTTCTTTTTTTTTTTTCCCCTGCCAGGGAGACCCAGGGATCCAGGGCTATCATGGCCGCAAGGTAAGCAAGAGGGGGAAGGGAGGACACTACTTCTTCCTTGGGGAACCCAAGAGGGGCCTCATTACAGGGGTGCACACAGGTCAGGGCTGGGTGGAGAGCAGTGTATGCTCACATGTGTGCCAGCCATGTGAGCCTCAGTATTTATAAAGCTGTCTGGATACTCAGGAACAAATGGGAATTGATGGGACAGGACTTTGGCAGGTTGGTGGCCCAACCCAACCTTAAGAAAAAAAGTTCTCTCTTATTGATCTGGATGGCTGTGACTGGTATCTGGACTGGGTGAGCCAGAATATTTGGGCTCCCTCTAACACAAGCTCCATGCTGAACCTGGAGGGGGATATAGACAAACCTAGCCCTGCTCTCGGACAGTTCTCAGGCCAGACAGACAAGTATTCCTGCACAGATTGCCTTACTGGGCAAAAACAAAGCAAAACAAAAAACTGTTAAGTGCTACCACTACAAAGCATGCTAAAAGCAGGGTAAAAAGATAGACCCCAAGTGGGAAGAGTTGGGGGAGCTTACTGGGAAAAAACAGCCAAGAGCTCAACCATGTGAGTGGGTGTGTGTATCAGCTAGCTAGTACTGTGTAACAAAGTATCCCAAATTGGCTGGCTTAAAAATTATGATTATTTATGTTCCTGTGGATTGGTAGCCTGGCGTTCTGTAGTTCCATCTGGGTTCAGAGGGGTAGAGGCTTATATGATAGCCAGGAGGCCAGAGATAGCCTATTCAGTCCTGTGGCTGGTGCTGGCTTCCACTCTCCAAGTGTCTTTCAGCTTCCAGGAGGCTGGATGGGCTTCCCCGCAGCAAGGCAGGCCCAGTACAGCCTTCAAGGTGGGCAGGTTCAAATACAAGAGTACCCTTCCAGTGTCCTCACCTACAGCAATTCCTAAGACCCTTCTGCTCAAATGGGTCACACAGCCAAGTTACCTTCATGGGAAGAGACCTGGCTCTGACTGCTTGACTGAAGGGGAAGAAAAGCTTTGTGGACATTTCCTGTCTGTCTCTGCAGTCCTTCAGCAACTCTGGGAGGAAATAGCATTTTAGACAAGGAAACCATTTGAGCCAAGGCCGGGAAGCAGTCACTACAATAGCCATAAGAGGGTAGTACTTTCATCGGCAGCCGGTGCTTACTGAGTGCCAGCCGTGGGCCAAGCACTATCCTGCAACACAACCAGAACTGTTTCCAATCCTATAACCCCTGGGGCTGCTGAAATTTGCTTCCACCTAGCAAATGGAGAAACTGAGGCTCACCCAAGTCTCAGCTAGGAAAAGTCAGAACAAGAATTCAAGTCAGGCCTGGGTCCTTCTCATGGTACCAGTGTTACAAGGATCCCAGACACTGGCTAGGAAGCTCCAGAATCTTCCAGAACCTTCCAGAATAGGAAATTCAGCAGGAAGGAAAGGTATGGGTGGGGGCGGGGGCGGGAGAGGGGTCTCAGAAAGAGACTCACTCAGCCAGGAGTGCACGCCTCACTCTCTGGAGTCTGGTGGCTGCCGTTGCTGTGGTGTTTTATGGGTGCCTGGTGGGGGAAACGGTAAGACATGAGAGATCTTTAATTAGTTCTGCATAAACTGAGAAGCTTGCACTATGTCAGGAAGTGGAAATTATAGCCCCCGAGGTTGCTTCCATTCTCTCACCCGGACTCACAAAATTTATTGCCTCCTGATGCAGCAAGGGTCGGTTTTCCCATTAGTAGTCAGATTGGCTTTCATGCTGTGAAGGGGCGGAGGCCCTGGCAGAGGAGTCCCCGGGGGTCATAGTGATGCCCTTGGCTGGGACTGTGTTGAGACGGGTGATGTCTGCCTCTGCTGCAAACCAGAAGTCCAGTACCTCAAAAACAATCCAGGGAACTGTTGTCCCGAGGCTGGAAAGGGCCCAGCTGTGGGGTAGGGTGTCCTGATCCTGGATCCCTGTGCGTGGTCATCCTCTAGCAAGGTTCATTCAATCCAGGAATCCCTGAATTTGCAGAGGACCAGTGCAGTACCACTGAGGGAGGGGTGGCTCCTGGGGAGGAGGCAGTGGGCTCAGGCACAGAGTATTCTCGCCTGATAGAACAGGACTGTGCTGCTCCCCATGGTGGCTCTCCAGAAAGAGCTTCCTAAGGCCAGGTGCGAGAGAGAGAGAGAGAGAGAGAGAGAGAGAGAGAGAGAGAGAGAGAGAGA
>NW_021604714.1:2950159-3007869 GCF_004785775.1 Grammomys surdaster | reverse complement strand
AGAGAGAGAGAGAGAGAGAGAGAGAGAGAGAGAGAGAGAGAGAGAGACAGAGAGCGCACACGCCAGAGGTATGGAGCTACTGGCCTAGGCCGGTCTACAGGAGTTGAGGTTACAATCCCTTCTTGCTCAGGGAAGCCAAGTTTCTTCTCATATAGTCTCTACTAGTAACAGCCATAGCTGCCCCTTCGACCTCTCTGGGCCTTCACCCCTTCCAGCCACCTCCCTGGTAGCCTTAGTATCCCACATCTGTGCTTCTCCCCCTCTTCTGGTACCCTCATCCTAGCACCGATGCCTCAGTGCGTCCTAGTCCCCCAGCAGACTGGTCCCCTGCAAGGAGACAGACGCGTGCTTCCTTCACAGTCCTGATGTCAGACACTTGTCACTCATATATGCAAAGTCAAGCACACCATGCTTCATGTCTTAGTCTAGCCAGCTTGCAGTGGCACCCATCTCGCTCCGTCCTTACCGCGGCCGGGGTAGAGAGACCGTTATCGCCCGGGTATTAGCTCTTCGGCTAAAGTTGCACCGATAGTGACAGCCATGTTGGAATCAGAAGGGAGGTCCACCAGCCTGTCCAAAAGTGCCTTCCCTCCCTGTTGCTTCTCTAGGAGAGGAAGGCTGAATGATGTCCTCGCCCCATTTGTACCCCTCAATCCTCCCTCTCTCTCTTTCCCTCCTCCCACTTTGTGCTTAGTGAAGGTGCAAGGAAGAGAAGTTAATTTGGAGGGGGAATGGACATAAGTGCCAAAAAATGTTCCCCCTCCCCTGGTCAGGGGAGACGACCAGTGATGGTCACACTGAGCTGAGATAGCTATGCAGCTGCCCCATTGTGGTCACAGTAAATGGGTGGGGGGTCGTCCTTAGTGTAGCAGGTGGACCTGCCACATGAGCTCTGTCTCTTAGGCATGGCGCACGAGGTGTTTAGTTTCTCAGCTTATAAAGTACAAGAAGGAGACACTCCCTCCATCACCCCCACTAGCTGTATCTGATGTCCACTTAGCCAGGCCTGCCACTCTATTGGCTCCTTGAGATCAAAGCCCAGGGTGGTTAGCACCTTTATGTATCCCGAACACCTGCCCGGGGCCAACCCTCCTGCCTAGACTTTGCAATACCAGTGTGCTACCTGCTTGATTGACCCAGATTTTATGGCGAGCGTCTACCTTAACTATACTGTACAATGCAAACCACTGTCTCAAACACCACACATCACACAACCTCAGATCTCCTTCAGACCACTGTGGGTCACAAACCTGATGGGAGCACATCTCCTAGTATTAAGTCCAGATAGTACTGTGTCTGGTGCACCTCATATTATCTGCAAGGGTTTTTTTTTTTTTTGTAGAGGACCACAACCTAGGTCACACATTGTGAAGGAGGCAGAGTTCTGTGGAATGAGAAGCAACATTGTTATGAACCGCCTGCATGCCGGGACAGGGTACCAGACACTCCACAGGAATCACCTTATGCCCTGCCCTGCTTTCTGAGCCCAGGCTTACCTTAAACCCATTTGGTAGTTGAGGATAACTTTGCACATCTGTTCCTTCTGCCTTCCTGAGTGCTGGGATTATAGCGGTGCACCCCCTCACCCAGGTTATGTGGTACTAGGGATTGAACCTAGCATTGTATTGTCTCTTGTTCAAGTCCCCCTCAGAAAGATTATTTTTGGGGGGTAGGGGTATCTCTAGCAAAGTGTGGATATCAAGTTTGTCTCCCCCTAGCCTAGAGCTGAAAGAGGGTGACACCTGCTCTGTCTGACTCCAAAGCTTTAGTTTGAATGACTTTGCTAACTGTGTGTTAGTGTCTCCAAGGGAATGTAGTATTCTGAAAAGCTTCTCTTCTTTCTTCCCTGGGAAGAAATGAAGTAGTTGTTGACATGTTCTCTTGTGGATTCCGACCTTGCAGGTCAGAGGATGTAGGGGCATGGCTACCTCGTTTAGATGAACTGAGAGCGTACTTTGCCCAGTGGAATGGCCCTCAATAGCTGAGCTGGTGCTTGCTTCTAAAACAGCCTATCTCGGACCTCAACGTATTCCTGACAGATCCCTGTGGCCCCTGGCCCACGGAGGGTCCAAGTGACCCGAGTTCCCTGTGGCATTTCCAAGCAGCAGAGGGCACACAGCATTTTCTGTCAATGTTGGGAAGGCCCATTGAGGACATTCAGACTCCTGAAAAGGATGCAGATAAGAACAGGGAGACGTGGGCTCCAGATCTGTGCCCTCGAGGGTACTGGCCCCACCCCAGCCCCCACTCCATGACCTCTGGGCTCTGTTCTGCCCTCCAGAGACCACAGACTAATGAGAACTGACTTCTCCTTTGGGACTAAGTACATATCAACAGATCTCAAATTTCCATTACAAGCCAGCCGTCCTTCCAAAGCCCCAAGCCTTCAATGGGGCACCCGACCCAGAAATTCCCTAGATCACTTCCTGCTGGCCCTAATTACCGGAGGACCTAGGATTTCCAGGGTTCCGGTCCCTGCTTCTGGGCAGAGAAGCAGGAACTTTTTCCAGGAAGGACACACCAAGAACTCTTGCCTGGGACAGAATGTTGTGTCTCCTACACTAGTCCTTCCAGCTTTTCCAACCCAGTCCTCTCAGCCACTCAGCTGGGCAATCCCCCATCCCCCGCAGAGAACAAAGATGGTGTTTCACTGACCCCTTGTAGTAGAGCCCTGGCCTCAAGTTAGGGAAACCCATTCATCTCCACAGCCTGCCGGGCCCTTTACTTGGCTACAGAGCTGACACTGAGGCCCCACCCGGACTCCTTCCAGACAGACCTCTTGCCAAATCCCTGTGCAACTTGTTCAACCAACAGTAAATCACCAATTAGGAAGCCACACCCCCCAGCCAAACTTGTACCATCCTGTCATCTCTAGAAAGCATGGGTCCTCCCACTAAGAAACTTCAAAGGACAGGGGACCTGTTGATACTGGGGGTAGGGAAACATGAAGGGGCTCTAGAAGCTAGGGCAGTCCTTCAAGGTCATTTAGTGAAGCCCCTTCCACCCATTTGTCTCCTGAGCCACAGTGACAGCGGTGTCCTCCCCCCACCTTCCCCCCCCCACCTGAGGCTTCTGTTCATTGTTTCTTGTCACTTATATTAAAGAGCCAGTATCCCCCCTCAAGGGAGGCTGACTGCCTGGGAGTCACATCCTTTGCCATCATTTTCTGGGCAGAGGGGCTATGACTCCTTTGGGACACTTGGAGCACCCACTTGCCTAGCCACAAGATGGTCCAGAGGAGTTGTGGAAAGCCCCTCTAGGATGCCCACTGGGAAGGCAGAGGCAGAGAGGATTCAGAACCATTCTGATAGGCCTGGATAGCTAAGATCCAAGCCACAGAGCCAAGTGTGGTACCCAGCCAGCAGGGCCAAGCTGAGCACAGTTCCACCTGTGCCTTTGGAACTGAAAACCTAGAGAGGGCAATAGAAGAGGAGGCCCTAGATCACACAGAGGCATGTCACAGCCTCAGTGAGTTGCTTTCCTTCACTCGTGGCCACGCCAGCCCCTGGGAGAATGTCTTGTATCCCGAAGGGTGCCTCACCACCCCATCCAGGAAGCAATGCTCTCTGGCCTATCCAGAGGTCAGACAGGGCAAGCCCCTAGGCTAGAGCTGAGCAGTGAGGCTAATGAGAGTGGAGAGAGCCCTGGTGTGGGGTCAGCCAGGCGCCCCTGCTTCCTGCCCAGCAAAAGGACAGGAGGGCAGCAAGTCCCGAGGCCAAGATCAACTAAGGGGGATGGGAGCAGGAATAGGGGAGACTCAGCCACCCTACAGAGGGCTCCTCCTAGACTTGTGTGTTTTACCAAAAGCTAAGACTACCTACAGAGAGCCCTTTTTCTGGAACTATGGACCCAGCATCTCCTCTCCAGTTCTGGCTAATCTGCCTCCTAAGAGCCATGTGGGCAGCCAGGGCAGGGCTGGGGGTGGTGGTGGTGGTGGTTATAGTCAGAGGGAGAGGTTGCAGGAGAATAGATCTAGACTGAGCTCACTGTACTGCACAGACTCAGAGAGGGAAACAGTCAAGCTGACACCTAGCCCAGCTCCGCACAAGGAGACAGGAGGGAGTTCAGAAACATTGCAGAAAGCTAAGAAACCAACAACAACAAAAACCAGGAGAAGAGAGACAAACCAAAGCCTCTGAGCTGCCAGGACCTCCCAAGGTAACTTCTTTCCAACATCCCTCCACACACCAGGGGACTCTGTCTGGGGACTTTTAGCTGGGTCAGCATGGTGGAGTCCAATGAACTGTTATCAGGGGACCTGCTTTTCTAGAGATGCGTGACACCTAGGCTCCTGAGGTGACTTTAAGACCACTGTGGCCAAGATGGCGAAGTTCAGAGTAGGTCCTCCTGCACCCTCTGCTGGCCACAGAGCAGACCTGCCTGTGCTGGCTGGACCCCTCAGGCACCCTGAGCAGGCCAGGGTGGAAGAGGATTTACTTGGTGTCTGGACATAACGACTGGGGCCTTCTGTAGAACTCAGGCACTTGGCTCTAGGAGGGTGAGCATGTTGTAAGGTCTGTCACAGACGGGTGTGAGCGTGTGTACAGATGCTGAGAGCAAAGTGGCTGAGGCAGGAGGATCCCGATCCTGTCGGGGCTACAAAGTGAGTTCAAGGTGAGCCTACACTGCTTGGTGAGAAGCCTGTCTCTGAATTAAAAGACAGCTCATGAAGTTGAAGTCAACAATTGCCTAGCATGCATGAAAGCCCTGGGTTGGATCACTAGGGGTTCAGGACACAGAGTGGTCCCTGCTGGGTGGGAGACCCAGCACCGGGACATGGGGACAGTAAAGCATCTCATGAAGGCATAAATATGGCTTTGCACTGAGGAAGTAGCAGAGAGCCATGAGCCATGAGTTAAGTGGCTAGCGTGTTTAAGAACACAGTGGTTTATCTGCACTCGGGACCTAGGATGGAGGCAGACTTCAGAGCACAGCATCCCCGAGTCTTTTATCTCTGGGCAGCGGAGACTGTGAGGTCGGGAGCCTCATTATCTCGCCACTGTGCTGGGGGACGAGACATGGAGACTCCAGTGAGGCGGGCTGAGCACGGAGGAAGAGGGTGGGAGTCACTCCAGCCTTTGTCTGGAGAAGGGAGGGCAAAGTCGTTCTCTGTGATAGCAGGGCTGAGTCTGGGCATACAGAGCATACAGGTCAGGTGGGAGTCCGTGAATCTGGGCTCTGGATAACCAGCAGCAGCAGCAGCAGCAGCAGCAGCAGCACAGCCGAGGCAGGCGACTACAGGCTGGCAGGACACTGCTGCATCTTTATACTGGGGTACCATGTGCATGAGGCGAGACAGTTGGAGTCTAGCCTTGACTCACACTCTGTCTGCCCCCTTTTGTCTCCTGTGACAATCGATGGTATGAGTGCCTTCCCAGTGCTCCTTCTTCCTGTAGATCTAGGATTGTAGGGGAGAGGAAGACATTGAACGTTAAGAGGGACAGAGTTGAGAGGCACACCTCCGCCCACAAATCCCAGGAAAGCCAGTGTGCTGCTGTGTCCAGCCCGGCAGGATCAGAAAGAAAAACGAACAGCTCACAAGCCCAGGGAGCTTGGGAAAAAGAGGCCCGTGGATGAAAGTAGAGAGAAGCTCATGTCTGGCCCAAGGCACTAAGTGCCATGTTAGCAAACCTAACTAAAAGTGGGGGTCAAAATGGGGCACAGGTGGGAGGAGACACCCATAGTAGTAGGTAGGTAGTCACATGGCTGTTCTTGCCACAGTCTGACTCAAGGCCCAGCATGGTGGAGGCAGGAGGGTTAGTTCATATAGAAAAGAAGGCTATCCCCTGACTAGGTTCTAACACCACTGGTGCATGGATATGTGTGCATGTGTGCGTGCTTGTGTGTGCGAGTGCGTGTGCGTGCTTGTTATTTTAAACCCTCCAACCCCATCTCTTTGTCTCTCTTCCTTTCTGCTCTACACCCATGACCTAGGACTTCCTGCAAGATGGTGTCACAGAAGTGAGGGAGTGGCCCATGTCACCCCTGCCATGACAGGGTCCTCGGAACTCACAGGACAGGGGCTTGATGCTCAGGCTCAGGCCCTAACTCTGAGTCTGGTCCTTTCCTCATGGTTTCTCTTGTTTCATTTTCCAGGGAGAGCGGGGCATGCCAGGAATGCCAGGCAAGCACGGAGCCAAGGTACCCATGCCTCTCCCAGCCTAGTCCTCTCCCCAACCCTGGGAATCTCCGTTCCTTCCTGGGCCCTTCCCTTCTCACAGCCTGTGGGGAACATGGGGGACACACTTCCTCCTTCAACCCTCTGCTTCCCGTATCTGTCCGTCCTTCCTGACATGAGCAGGTGGGGTAGTGTGATGTGGCTCCCATCGCATCCTGGCCTTTCTGGATCTTTCTGGATCATAAAATCCTTCTCGGCTATCAGCTCTAGTGTGATCCTGAAACACAAAGAAAATCTGAGAACTCTATGAGTCCCCATTATGGCTTTTCTAAGTGATGCTTTGAGCAACATTTTTACCTCGAAGTATGCGGTCTTGAAGGGGGGGGGTGGAAATGAATTTCATACACCAGATAATAGGAGTGCACACATGTAATCCTGGTACTTGGGAGGTGGAGGTAGAAGGATCAGGAGTTCAAGGCCATCCTGGAATGTATATCCAGTTCAAGGCCATCCTGTGCTACATGAGATCCCATCAAAAAAAAGGGAGGGGGTGGCTCAGCAAAGTGCTTACTGTGCAGCAGTGCAAGTGTGAGGACCTGAGTTCCAATCCCCAGCATCCACATAAATGAGACGGTGCGTGCTTATAATCCCAGCACTGGAAAGAAGAATCAGGAGGTTCCTGTGGGCTTGCTGTCAAGCCTGTCTAGACAATCAGTGCATCCTGGGATCAGTGAAAGACCCTGACTCCAAAAATAAGGTAGAAAGCAATGAAGGGCGAACCTGACCTTGACCTCTGGACTCCACCTGTGTATACATGGTTATATATCCCTGACCTCTGGACTCCACATGTGTATACATGGTTATATACCCCTGATCTCTGAACTCCACCTGTGTATACATGGTTATATACCCCTGATCTCTGAACTCCACCTGTGTATACATGGTTATATACCCCTACCAACACATGTGCATGCACACATATACCACATACAAGAAAAGAAGGGGTGGGGTTTACTCCCAGTTCATGAGGACAGGTCTGGAGAGCTGCATAGACATAACCCCACCTATCCGCAGGGGTGCACTCTGCTTTGCTGAAACCAACCCCTTCCTACAGTGTTACCTGCTAGTCCCCTTTGACCTCACTGTCTTAGAGTTTTATTGCTGTGAAGAGACCCCATGACCACGGCAGCTCTTACAAAGGAAAACATTTCATTGGGATTGGCTTAGAGGCTCAGTCCATTATCATCATGGCGGGAAGCAGGGTGGCACACAGGCAGACAGGGTGCTGGAGGAAGAGCTAAAAGTTCTACATCTTGATCTGAAGCCAGCCAGGAGAAGACTTGTCTTCTACAAGCAGCCAGGAAGAGGGCCTGGATCACACTGGCTAGACTTGTCCCCGCAGGTGCATGCATGCTTGCTTGCGTGTGCGTGTATGTGTGTGTAATGAATGAGACCTCAAGCCCTGCCTACACAGTGACAAGGCCACACCTCCTAATAGTGCCACTCAGCTTGTCTCATTCTCCCACACTCTGGGGAGTTGCCAGCTATCAGTCAGCAGAAATGAGTGGATCTTAAGGCCAGGCAGAGCTGGGCTGGCTCAGCCAGATAACCTCTGACCTCAGAGACCTTCATGCCTTTCTTTTCTCTACCAGGGGGTTCCTGGGATTGCCGTGGCTGGGATGAAGGTAGGTAAATCCTGTCACTGTGTCAGGGGCAGGATAAGAGGGTGTCAGGAAACCACGAAGCAGGGGCTTGGGCTCAACAGCATCGTAGCTGGATCAGGGGAAGATGTGTTTCAGCCAGGTCTCCAGACTCCACTCAGGGTCTCCCTCATCTGCCACTGAGAGAAGCCAGCTCTTTCCAAAGACTCTGAAAGCCAACATCCTTTCCCTGAACCCCTAATCAGGACATGGGGTACCCTGGCAGGACAGATGCCCAATGGTGATCTTTGCAGCAGCTCTGCTCACTGGGAGCACTGCCCCTGCTCACTGGGAGCACCACCCCTGAAGTGCTCCGAACCTTCCCATCCTTCTAGGGCAGTGTTTCTCAACCTGTGAGTTGTGACCCCCTTTGGAGAAGGGTTTAACAACCCTTTCACAGGGGTTGCCTGAGACCCCCCCTCGCAGAAAACACAGATACTTACATTACGATTCATAACACTAGCAAAACTGCAGTTGTGAAGTAGTAGCAAAACTTAATTTTATGGTTGGGGAGTCGGCACAACATGCAGAACTGTATTAAAGGACTGCGGCATTAGGAAGGTTGAGAACTGTTGGTCTAGGGGAAGAAATGAGACCCTCAGAAGTCTCTGTCCTGGGGTGTCCCCTAAGCAGAGGATGTACCTCTCTTGGAAGGCAGAGGGCCCTTGTTCCTGCTTTGTCTCTCTCTTTTCTTCACTGCTGTCTTCTTTCCCACACAGGGTGAGCCAGGGACGCCAGGAGCCAAGGTACTGGTGGAAAGGGAACACTGTGGGAGCCTTAGAGAAATGAGATTGGCTGGGGATGAGGCTCACAGGCATCACCATTTTGCTTCTGTTCCCCCCCTGGGGCCAGATGTGCATGCATGTGCTTGCATGTGTGTGTGCATGCATACATCTGTGTATGTTGGGGGAGCTGGCTGAGCCCTTTCATCAGGAGCACACTGCAAAGACTTGCCTCCTTTCTGGTGCTGCCCCTATGTATGGCAGCTGTGGGAGATGAAAGGGGGCAGGCACGACACAGTCCCCTGCTCTTACAAGTGTTTCTTCTTAGCTACAACAATAAAGGATGCAGAATAACAGAAATGTCAAACAAACTTGAAACAATGTTTCCATGGAGCCAGGCCAGGTAGCCCAGGCCTAGCATCTTGCCTACTTAAAGGTCTAAGGCAAGAAAATGGCGAATCACGTCAAGCCTGTTGGACTTAGCATGACCTTTTTCTCCAAGGAAATGGTGTAAAAGGGCCAGGGATATAGCTCAGTGGTAGTATACTTACCTGGCATGCAGGAGGCCTTAAGTTCAATCCCCGGAACACAGACTTATTTGATGCGAGCCTTGGAGGGCGGGGAAAGGGAATATTCTACATGTGTACTGGGAAACCCTTAAGATCATAGTAACATCTGTATATTCACCTGAACACCTCTGTTTAAAAGGAGCCTGAGAACAGCTGTCTGGGAACTCTGGCCTCTGACTGACCCTCGTCCTCCCTGCCCTGTCTGCCTGGCAGTGACTTTCTCCTCTTATCTCTAAGAGAGAGGCAGGGAAGCCAGGGCTCCTGGTGTGCTGGGAAAGAAAAACAGAGGCGAGGTCAGGCCACCTCAAGGGACACTGGTCCCCAGGGCTCTACCAGGTAGCTACTGTGCTGGATAGGCATGTTGTAGAAGAAAGGAATATGGCATGGACCAGCAAACCTGGGCACACACACCCTTCCGGAAGTCTTTGGCTCTCAGTGAAAAGCCAGGGGACCAGGCTCCTGCCTCAGCATCCTTGTTACCAAGCATCCCTGTAGGCGGGACCTGCATCTTCTGCTGTTGCTATTGGGGATGCCGTGCTAAAGCCCTCTCCAGGGGCAGCATTTTCCCCATCCTGACTCTACTCACCAGGCTCCTGCCTGGCTCTCTATCTGTCTCCTTACCTGTCTCCACGGCCATGTTACCAGGCAGCCTATACCCAAGGGCAAGTGACAGAGACATGATACCTTAAGTCGCTGTGGTACTGTTCATGGCTCCAGATGGAAAGACCATTGACGTTGTAGCCCCAGAACCCACAGATCATTTTCTTGAATGTAGGAATGGCATTCCCACACTCAGCACTGTGGAGGCAAGGGTTCTAACAGCAGCCCGGGTCAGACTCCCTGCTGGTGGGGTGCACTGGTCACTGCTGTGGACTGAATTGCCCCCTCCCAGCTTCATAGGCTGAAGCTCAGAGCCCCAAGGGGTCTGCCTTAGAGGGTAGGGCTTTTAGGGGATAACAGAGGTGAAGTGAGGTCACGTGAGGGAGACCCTAATCCGATGGTGTTGATGGCTTCACCAGCAGAAGAGAGATAGCATTCCTCTTTGACAAGTGAGATGGCTGACAGAAGGCAGCCGTCTACAAACCAGAAGAGCCCTTCCTTTGTCCCTGGCACAGGCGCCCAGATGGCAGACTGGCACTGTAAGAGACTGGGCCTCTGTTGTCTCAGCCACCCAGGTGTGGTACTTTGTGATGACACCAGTGCCGACTCATACACACCACTGCGGAGGCAAAGGGAGGGCTGTGCCCTCATAGGACGACTATGGCAGTCCTCAGTGAGACTGGCTCTGCCATTAGCTCAGCAAGGGTCCATCTGCTGCCACTTGGCTCATGGGGCAGGCTGGCTCTAGCTGTGAACAGAAGCTTGGGTTCACCCAACCCTTCCAAGACTCAGTGATTCCTGCCTTAGGGACCAATAGCTGAGTTCCTCGGTATAGGACAGGGCTGGAGCAGGGAGCGCTGCACCAGCGAGCCACAGACCGAGTGTACTGAACAGTAAGACTTTCATCCTCTCTCAGCTCCAGAGGCCAAAAGCCTGGTGGGGGAGGAGGGGAGCGCCATCTGAGGGCTTTGGCTGCTCGAGTGGTTTACGACCATCATCGTGTTCCCTCGGCTTGCAGAAGCCTGACCTCATCTGCTGCACATAGCCTCTGTGTGTCTGTGTGTCCGTCTGCTGCCGGTCTCCAGACTTCCCTGCTCTATAATGTCCTGGGAACACTGGGTTCTGTCGACTCCAGCAAGATCACTTTCATATTTGATCTTAACTAACCATCAATGACCTTGCTTCAAAAAAAAAGGAAAAAAGGTCATTTTTTTCTGACGTACTAGAAGTTAGGACTTCAACACCAAACTTTGCTGGAACAATATTTAGCTCACGACACAAATTTCTCAGAAAGGATGTCCTGGTGGATAGGTGCCATCCAAAGGCAGGAAGAGGTGAACGAAAGAGACAATGCACAATGCGGCGGGGTGGGGGGTGGGGGTGGGGGACAGACGTGAAGAAGAGCAGAGTGGAATCAAGGGGGAGTTCCCAAGCTCTTGCTTTCCAGACTGTTCTTTCCATACCCACTTCCAGCCTCACCTCCAACCCCGGGAGAGCAGGACTCAGCTGTGGACTGTGGCCAGTGTTTCTTCTCCATCCAGGGAGCCATGTGCTAAGAGGGTAGGGGTGCTGCCTCCCAGATGTCCTGATGAGGTTGTTCTTTAACCCTGTTCTCCCCGCTCCCTGCAGGGTGAGAAGGGCGCTGCAGGCTCCCCTGGCCTCCTGGGGCAGAAGGTAAGCGGACACACATTTAATGGTGGATGGTGGGCTCTCTGCTAGCCTCGGTGTCCTCTTGGACCTTCACACTCCCAGACTAGGGGAAAATGGCTGGCGTACACAGCAAGGCTGAGGCCACCCTTGAACTTGTGTTCCAAGCACTTTACTAAGTTATACCTGCTGAGGTTCCTTTATGTTATCATTAAAAGTTAAGTCATTTTTTTTAAAAAAGGCTTGGAGGTCCAATTATGTCTGGGGAGAGGTACATTAAAGGTCCCCCAGGAGAGCCAAGACCAGAGGCCATGAGAATTCAGGACTGAGGGGACAGGCAAAACTTGCTGTCACAGGGCATATTTTCTTTCCACACAGGAGTGCTCATTCCTTGAGAGCCCAGTGTAACTTGTGCCCCCGACCCCTGTGTCTCAATCACCAGTATTATGTTGGTCCCACAGCAGGGTTGACCCAGAAACACCCCCAGTTTCTCAGTGGCCTTTCTGTGGTCAGCCTGGTCTCAGGACTGCATCCTGACTGCTGCTCTGCTTCCTTGGACGGGAGTCAATCAACCAGCTCTCCCAGTTTGGGAAGCCAGTGATAGAACTCTACTTTCCATCCCCAGGGAGAAAAAGGTGATGCCGGCAATGCCATTGGAGGAGGCAAGGGAGAGCCTGGCCCCCCAGGGCTTCCTGGACCCCCTGGGCCAAAGGTGAGTTTTTGCTGGCATCTGCATCAAGAGACCTATGGAGCCCCAAAGAGGCACAGATAGCACCAGGAAAACAAGGGGCTAAGTGTGTTTCTGCCTTCCCAGCATCCTAGAGAAACAGCTCCAACCTAACCCAGCAGGGGCTGCGGAGTGGCCAGAGACAACCGTAGCAGCAGCACCACCACTCCATGCTGCCCCCTGGGCCTGGGGTCATAGGTCATGAGGTTGCCACAGCTTGGGTCTCAAGGGGGATGTAGGGATGCCTGGCCACCATGGGAAGGAGAGTTAGAAACTCTGGTCCACCTTCCAGGACCACCAAGGAAGTGCCAGGTTGACCATTACCTTCATTCTTCTCTCTGCACATCCTGTCCTGGACTCCTGGGGACTCTCTTCCCCCAATTCCCAGGGCCTGTGTCCTCTTCTGGTGCCCGGGCAGGCAGGACCTGGTATAGATGTCTTGCCAATGAACTCCTGGCTCTATAGCAGCTGACCAGGCTGCTCTCTGTGCCTTCACCTCATCTCTCTTCTTCCCAGGGAGAAGCTGGTGTCGATGGCCAGGCTGGGCCCCCAGGACAGCAAGGAGACAAGGTAAAATCCCCCACAGTCAGGAGCAGCAGGATGACAGTGACCTTGGGTGTTTAAACAGAGCTCAGAAAGCCAACCATCCCTAGTCTGACTGGACCCCAGAGCTGACCCCAGGCTAGCCAGCTACACTTCCTGCGTTCAGAGACAGTGGGCATGAAAAGCCTGTTTGGAGACTGGGACACTTAGCTGGCTTCTAGAAGCTTCCCACACCACAGATCTAGACAGAGAACTCCCTTCCGCCTCTACCTCCAACACAGGCACATGATAACCAAACTCCTGAGGTGGGAGGGCCCCAGGGCAGATCCTCGGAGGGACAGCGGCAGGGTCATCTGAGTCAGGCTGACAGAGCATTCAGTTTCCCTTCCTCTTTGACTTCGTGTATGAGTCGGGGTTCTCTAGAGTCACAGAACTTCTGAATATCTCTGTATATGAAAGGAGATTATTGAAAGGACAGTCTGTAGTCCAACTAACCCAACGACAGTCAGCTGTGAAGGGGAAGTCTAAGAATCTAGTAGTTGCTTACTCCCACAAGGCTGGGTGTTTCAGCTGGTCTTCTGCATAAGCCAGAATCCTGAAGAAGTAGGTTCCAACAGATGTGCCGGGAAGTAAGTGCAAGCAGGCAGAGAAGAGTGAATCTTCCTTGTACCATTGTCCTTATGTGGGCCTCCAGCAGAAGGAAAGGCCCAGATTAAAGGTGTGTACCACATGCCTGAACCTAAGCTGTTCTTTAGTTGGAACTTGCTCTGTCCCAGGCTGGCCTTGAACTCGGAGATCTGCTTACCTCTATCTCCCGGGATTAAAGCATGTACCACCATGCCTGGACCTAAGCTTTTCAAGGCCACATTCCTCAAGATCTGGATCAAAAGCCCATGTCTTCCAGCCTCAAGATGTGCTCTTCGTTTCTGGAGTGTAGTTCATTCCAGATACAGTCAAGGTGGCTCTGGGAATAGCCATCACAATGTGGTGTTTTGTCTTCAGAGTTCACATTATCCCAGAAAACTAAGATGTGTGGTTTGTACTTTGATTGATGATGCCACTAACCTGTTTCCACTCCAGCCCCTGGCCCACCCTCTAGCTGCTCCCTCCTGACACCCTTGACCTCTAGGTTGCACCCTGTGCTCCCTTTTGACCCAGGGAGAGTGGTTCCTGAAAGGACCACATGGGCTGCCTGTGGCCATCACTGAACAGCAGGCAGTGAGCCCTGCTGGCGGTACAGAACGGGAATCAGACGAACCAAGGGCTAGATCCCTACTACCAAGGATGAGACTGGTTTGGGGAACTGGGGAAAGGTGGCCAAGGGGACAGACAGGAGTCACCAACAACTAACGCAGTAGAAAAGAAGGGACAACATTAAGTGTAAAAGGAGTAGAAAGAACCCCAAGGATCTCAAACTCAGAGGAAGGAGAGTGAGGGCAGGTGTTAGGGATGTTTCTGGAAGGGAGAGGCACTGGCACCGAAACCAGCAGGAAAATTTGTTCTGGTGGCTTGAGCCAAGATAAATAAGCCCCTTGGCCTCTCTATGGCCCTTAGAGTATAGATCCCCCAAAGACACTGGGTGTTTTTGTATCCACTCTTACCAACCCATTTCACTGTTATCAATGCAACAGGGACAGCCAGGAGCAGCTGGGGAACAGGGACCCGCTGGCCCCAAGGTACGTTCATCTCCCACCTGGAGTTGTAGCATGAAGGGGCTTGACTCTGAGCTCTTAGAGGGGTGGGAAGGGAAGGGCGGGCTGGACCCTAGGAGGGATGTCTGCATGGCCATGGTGATTGGACTCCACCATCTCTGAGCCTGGCTAGTCCCATTTGGTCTGCAAAGCCTTGAGCATCTTGACGAATAGCCCTAGATGCTCTGCTACTCCGTGTCCTGGCAGGTACTGGTACCGCCACCATGGGCTTCGGGTCCTCAGGCCCCTCCTGTCCCAGGCTCTGGCTGAGACCTTCTCTGCTTTCTAGGGTTCCAAGGGTGAACCCGGCAAGGGAGAGTTGGTGGATTATAATGGGAGCATCAACGAGGCACTTCAGGTGAGTGGGCTCTCTACTCTGGAGGCTGGAGATCTGCAGGTTCCGCTGGACCTCAGCCTTTACCGCTTCTAGTTAAACTTCCAGACAAAGACTATCCCCCTTGCTTTCTATTAGCCTCTGTGGAGCTTCCAGGCAAATGGTCCCATTATTTGGCATCAAGTGGCTCGATGTCTTGTCCCATCTGGTTAATACGTGGGGCTCTAGCTAAGTCAAGTGCCATTGGAAGTACCCTGGTTTTCACAAAGTGCCACTTATCAAGGCTCTGGGGACACGCCACTCCTGGGCACCCCCCTTCACCTGGTAGGAGCTGCCTCCCTGAAAGGTGTCAGCTTTCTGTCAGTTTCTCCTGTCTCAGACTACGAGCCCTCATCTTTTAAACAGGTGCCTCGACCTTGGGCACAAGTCATTTGGATCATGGTGGTGGCCATGAGGCCACCCCATGTTCTGAAGGATTTTTTTCTTTTTTTCTTTTTTAAATATTATTTATTTAATGTATATGAGTACACTGTAGCTGTCTTCAGACACACCAGAAGAGGGCATCAGATCCCATTACAGATGGTTGTGAGCCTCCATGTGGTTGCTGGGAATTGAACTCAAGACCTCTGTAAGAGCAGTCAGTGCTCTTAACCACTGAGCCACCTCTCCAGCCCCTGAAGGATTTTTCTAGCAACGTCACAGACCTCTAGGCTGGCAGCACCCTGTTCTTAGTGAGGCCTGCCAGGCAGTTCCAGAGTTCCCCTTGAGGGCAAAACCACACCAGATTGGGAGTTGCTCCTTCAAACCATCCAAGTGTGTGAAGCTGTGTGGAGTGTGGGAGTCTCTGTTAGAGCCAAGGGGTCATCTGCCTGCTGAGCAGGGTTCTCTGGCTTCTGGGAGAAAAAGAAAGAAAAGGGGAAGCCCCCTTAGTGCCAAGGAAGAGAAGGGGTGCTGTGTCCTTCTGCCTGTGGCTAAGAAGTTGCACACCACAGTACGCAGGTCTAGGCTGACAAGAGTAGCCTGACAGCATCCAGCTTTGGTGTGACCTCATCCAGGTGCAAACCTTTGGGTGGTGTGGGAGTGACATAGGGCTGAGAGCCACAGAGTGCATCTGGGAGGGTCTTCCTCCACTCCACCCCTCCAGAGGGACATCACTGCAGAGGGGACCTGGCAGCTGGAGACTGTAGCTCTCCAGCTAATTGTACTGTATTGTTGTTTTCAGGAGATCAGGACGCTGGCCTTGATGGTAAGTCGCCCCCCTCCCTGGTTTCCCTCAGGCACTGGGCGTGGAGAGCACAATCTAGAGTTCTGACCTCTGGAAGGCCTGTGTTGAGCTCCTGAGCCATGCCAGGCAGAGGGGCCTCCAAGCCTGAGTAGGGGCAGGAGCCGCATGTCTCTGTATTGGAGCTATCTGCGGTGACAGCCCATCTACCAAGGCTCACTGGAGCACAACATGATCTCCGGGTTGTAGTTACAGAATCTCCAGAGGCACAGCCAGCCCCCCCACTTCTGAAAAAAAAATGGGTAACAGCTGTCTATGCAATCTCAGTATCTGTTCCTGGAAAAACCCTGGAATTCCATGCTGGGTTCTGCACATGTGCTGACCAGTGACAAACACGAAGAAAACATTTGTAGTTACAACAACTGTTTCCAACTTCAGCCTCCACAGTGAAGGGCAAAGGGATCCTAAAGTTCTGGTTTGGAGGGAGTCTCACTTCCTATAATATTGGGGACCTGTACACAGCAGGATGACACACAAGTGGCTCACATCCATAGTCCTCATAAGGCACTCATAAGGCAGAGGCAGGAAAGTCAGGAGGCAGAAGTAGGAGGGTCACCCCAAGTTCAAGGCCAATCTAGTCTATGTAGTGAGTTCTGGCCCAGCTAGAGCCACCTACAAGACCTTGTCTCAAAAAATAAACTATTTCCAGGGACATCTCATCCCTGGACACTGGTATAAACCACAAGGTTCTGGAACCAATGGACTTCATTTGGAAACATTAAAATATGTGATATTTAAAGGGCCATCAGGGTGAGGTCCCCACAGCTGTCAGTAATGTGCTTGCTGGACTTTTGAAAATGAGGATCCAAGTTTGATCACCAGAGCCCAAGTGTTGGGCCAAGGAGATAGCTCAGGAGGGAAAGGTGCTTACTGGGCAAACCTGGTGACCTGAATTTCATCCATGGAACTATGGGGGGAGGGGAAGAAATTCCATAAAGTTGTCTCTCTACATTAATGCTGTAGCTTGTGTGCATGCAGAAGTACACACACACACACACACACACACACACACACCTTTTTTTGAAGTCAGACATGGTGGCATAAACTTAAGAATGACCTCATATTCCCAGCTCTGGGGAGGAGGAGACAAGCTTTCCTGTTAGTTTGAGAAACCCTGAGGGTTTCTGGCCAGTCAGCCTAGCCTACTTGATGGACTCCAGGCCAATGAGAGACCCTGTCTCAACAACAACAACAAAACAAAACAACCCACCTAGCAAAGACACCTAGGCTTATACACATGCACCCACCCAGACACCCATCCCCCACCACAGTGGACACAGCAGCTGTTAGAAAGAAAAAGTTACCCGGAAGTAGCATATTTTCTGAGGTAGCTTACAGGAAAATGTACCAATTTCAATGTGTAGTGTCACTCAAGAGCCACAGAAAATTCCCCAGGAGCCATGAGAGTTGTCTTGCACTCACCCATCTTACACACACCATAAATGGCTTTCTGTCAGTGTAAAGCAGACTTGTGTTTTCTATAGTTTCACAGAATGGAATTACAGTGTAGGCATGTAACTCTGGTTTCTTTCCACAACATAATGTGCCTAATAATTGTTCCTGTCATTGCCTGGGTCAGAACTGGTACTTTCCCCTGCTTATTGGAATGCCATCATGTAGACAATTCGACCCTTACTGATACTTATGTTGTTGACTCTAACCTGCCAGGAAAAGTCACATTCTCTCTCTGTACTCCTAGAGAAAAAGCTGTTTGGCAAAGAGCTCTCTGTACCCCTAGCTACAACCCAACACCCCAGTGCTCGTCTATTTGCATGTTATTTGCTTTGTCAAGACCCCAGAGGCTTATGGGATATAGTACAGTTGGCTGAAATCTCATCTACTATGCACAGAACCCTAGGTTAATCTCCAGTACCACATAAAAGCAGGCATGTTGGTGCACATATGGAGCCCCAGTACTCAGGAGGTACAGGCAGTAGGATCAGAAGTTCAAAACCAGCCTCAACTATATAATGAGTTCAAGGCTGGTCTAGACTGTATGGGACCTTATCATTCAGACATACACATGCACACCACACACACACAACTGAGGAAATTCTGTTTGAAAGTGACTGACCCCTGTAAACCAGCCCCACATACAGCCCTCTGGTGACAGCCACTTCTCTTGCTAGGAAGTTCTTCCTTTCCTTTTTTAGGGGCCTCCTGGTCTTCCTGGACAAACAGGCCCGCCCGGACCTCCAGGGACTCCAGGCCAAAGGGTAAAACTTGCCCCAATGGAGGGTGGGAACTGGGGAAGTGCCTGCAGGGGACTGTTGGGCGGGAGCACGGACAGCGTAAGGTGTTTAAGATGCTGAAAGGATGAGACATTCTGAGCACATAACCCTAGGGCTGGCTCTCCATATTCTACGGCCCCTCATCTTCCCAGGACCATCACATTCGCCTGCCAGTCATTCCTCTCTGTACCTTAGGCCCATCCCCCCACTCCAGACCTCTTACTCCCAGCCTTAAGCACTCCCATAATTCCCCAGTAGTTAGACTTGGGTCTTGTGCTTCAGCGAATCCCTCAGATACAGTGAGATCTGGAACATACCCCTGGTCACAGCCACCAGACCAGGTTACACCTTTCCCACTCTGAACGGCCTCACTCTGTGCCTTTGCCATTATCTTAATCCTCCGCCCACCCTTTCCTCTGCTTTTCTTAGAAGAAACCTTGTGTTTTCCCCTCTGCCCTCTGCCTCTGAGAGCTTGCTCTCCTCCAGGTATCCTTCTCTAGAAAATCATTCCAGACACATCCAGCAGAACTGGAAGCCTCTGTTTCCACACCCTTGCCCACTCCACTCCTGATGTAATTGAGGAAGGTTGTGAGATTGCTGTAAAGTGGATAGGAGCCCTGTGTAGGCAGTGAGGACAGGATGGTTGGGCTAAGATGACCAGGAGCAATGGGATGTGTAATGCTCTCAGAGATGCCATGTTGAGACCATGGCTAAGACATGGTCACATGATGCTTGGCTCCCCTCACCACTTTACTTTGAGATCCTCATCCATGACACCAAGGCAACCAAAGGCGTGCCTTCCAGAAGCCCTGGGGGCAGGGTACCAAGGAAGTGGGCGTTGGTGTCTCTGTTCTAAACCATTTCTGTTGCCGCTGCTGCAGGGGGAGATTGGACTGCCAGGCCCTCCAGGACATGATGGGGACAAGGTAAGCAACAGTGTCTACAGCAAGGATTCTGCAAGGGGTTCTCACCCTGGGAGCTGGGCAGGAAGGCTAAGGAGCAGGCCCAGCAGGGCCAGGAAGAGGGGTTCCAGCTGTACCCTGGCAGAGCCAGCCTGGGGATATCTGTATCAGCTTTCATCCAGTACCAGTGAGCCCAGTCCTTGGACCACCAAGCTTTTTCTGATCTCCTTCCCTCCTCTTTTTTCCATTACTATCCCTAAGAAGTACCACTGATGTTTCTATAGGGGCCTCGAGGAAAGCCAGGAGATATGGGGCCCGCTGGTCCTCAAGGACCCCCAGGAAAGGATGGGCCTCCAGGAATGAAGGGAGAGGTCGGGCCCCCAGGAAGTCCAGGGGAGAAAGGAGAGACAGGACAAGCAGGCCCGCCGGTAAGTGTCTGGGTGTCTGGCATCCTGCATGCACCACCTCCATCCCAACCCAGCCTCTGCATGCCGCCAGCTGCTCCAGAGTTCAGAGAACCAAGAGTCGCTTGCAGCTACCTGCCATGCTGCTCACCTTATTAGGGCTGGTATCCTATAGTGTCCCCACTCAGGAGACCTCATCTGTGTCCTTGGGAAAGTCACTGTGCCTTGCAGGGCCTCAGTTTCTCATGGCCTGTGGGAAAGCCACAGGTGGGACTGTGAGCCTGCCTCTTCAGAAGCATGTGGAAGCCCTACATTAGAGGAGTTTGCATGAATGGAAAGAACTCCTTGCCCTTTCCAGCTAGGCTGCTGACTTAGCTGAGGAGTTTTCCCTGAGCCTCAGTAGTGCCGTCTGTGAAATGGCACCACCCTCGGATACTCACCCTTGGAGGAAGGGAGTTGAGCATGTATGCATGCCATAGGTGGCACATTTTCTCAGTATGCTGACTAGGAGCTTCACTGACAGAGCTCTTTGTCGATCTATAGGGTCTAGATGGCCCAACTGGGGAGAAAGGAGAACCAGGTGACGAAGGGAGACCTGGAGCGACAGGATTGCCTGGGCCCATCGGGCTTCCGGGATTCACAGTAAGGCGAGAGGACCGGGTGTCAAGGGTGTCCGTGGGCAGCCGCAGACGAGAGCCCCGGGACAAGGGGCTCCTCACTGGGGCCAACAGCCTAAGAGTAGCCAGCACCATACCAGGTTTACACTTACCTAGGACTGTCATCTGCCCTGGGCTCCTGATTGGGCCCAGAGCTCTACTCTCTTCAGTACACAGTGTGGTGGCTTCTATCTCCAGGTGCTACTTAGCTGGAGGGATGGACTCAGACTTGGAATTCCACCCCCCTTAGACCTAGAAAGAGACAGGCATGCATGCCACAGAGGGACACATTTCCTCAAGGGGTGTGCAGTTCAGCCAGCCTAGCCACAGCACTGAGCCCCAGGTCCCAAAAATGGGGAAAGAGCAATCAAACGAGGCAAGCAGCTGGGGAACACTTGAGGTTGACATCCTGCCTCTACCCACACCAACACACACACACACAGAAACACACCAACATGCCCACACATACCAGCATACCCGCACACACAAACACACCCCCACAGAAACAACACCTGTACAGAAAGACACCAACACAGAAACAACACCCATACAGAAACACACCAACCTCCCACACACCAACATGCCTATGCCTACACACCAACACACCCATACACACAAACACACCCTCACATCAACATACCAGCCACTCCCACACCAACACACCCACACACACAAACATACCCTCACACCAACATACACCTACAAAAACACACCAACCACATCCACACACCAACACACTCAGCAAACACATCCTCACAATATACCCCTATAAAAACACACCCACAGCCGGGCAGTGGTGACGCACGCCTTTAATCCCAGCACTTGGGAGGCAGAGGCAGGCGGATTTCTGAGTTCGAGGCCAGCCTGGTCTACAGAGTGAGTTCAGGACAGCTAGGGCTACACAGAGAAACCCTGTCTCGAAAAACCAAAAAAAAAAAAAAAAAAAAAAAAAGAAAACTAACAAAAAAAACCACCCCCACACAAACACACTCACACAAAAATACACCAAACACCCCCACACAAACACATCCACACACCAACATACAAACCACCCCTACACACAAGCACACCCCCACACCAACATACCCACACATACAAACACAAAAAATAAAAAAGAACCTCAGAGGTCAGATGCATGACTCAGTAGACCCCCGATAGTAGACTATCTACCCAGCTGGCTCAAGCCAGTTGGTGGTACATAGCCTTTGCATGTGCCTACTTTCCAGATGAAAGCTGAGCCTCTGGGTTGGGTGTGGTCTCTTCCTTATCCACCTCCACCACTGTCCCCACCCCCCAGGCTGTGAGATCTGAGCTATACTCACGTTCTAGCAGTATACCATAAACCTTCACAACAGCAGCTTAAGATGGCCCACCTTTATCACTGTATGTTCTGTGGCTCAGGAGCCTGCCATAGGTGGGGTCCCCAACCAGGGTCTCCTAAGGCCTCAGTCAAATCAGTGGTCATCTGTGTTCTTACTGGAGCCCATGATCCTCTCCCAAACCACATGCCATAGTAGGACCAAGTTCCCAAGCACCTACAGTCTGACACAAGGCCCTCCCTACAAGGGACAGTTCACCTCATATTAGCTTACTTCTTAAAGAAAGGGCCTTTCTAGTGTCTAGAACTAGCAAGACAGAGCCATGTGCATGCATGTGTCTACGTATGTGTATATCCACAAGTCTTAGCGTGTGTTATATTTTCCTATGTATAACACATGCATGTGATGATGTGTAACAGTCACAGGAGTAGCAGGCATCATGATGCCACAAAGTCCCTTTCGAGACTGAGAAACAAGTCACAGTACCACCCTGCAGCCTGTCAGCCACAAGACCCACAGTACTAACCCCCACACACACCAGAGCCTGAGATCTGCGAAGACAGTTGTCCCACGGCCATCTTAGTCTGCTGTCCTGCAGGCTGGCTACCTAGGTAGCCTCTCCAGGAGCAGTGCAGTACCTTGTAGCTTGTCACAGATATGAGGGTGAATCTGTGGCCAACCTCCTGGCTACCAGCTCTCACAGTGGGATGGTTTTGTCCCCACAGGGAGAGAAAGGAGAAGCTGGGGAGAAAGGTGACCCGGGAGCAGAGGTAGGTCAACCCAGCTCTTCTGTGTGCTTGTCTGACAAGGGCATCAGTAGAAATACCAATTTTTCTCCGAGTTGCTTAGCATCTATGACTGGCGAAAGCCAGAAACTGGGCAGCCTTCGGGTTCCAAGCCCCAGGGTCACGCAGTTTCTGCAGGACTCAGAGAACATCCTGGGGCTACAATAGACACAGGAAGATAAATACAATTGCCTGGCCCAAGCCACAGAGGTCGACACTGGGCAAGTTCTGAATAGACATGTAGGACTTTGTCATGAAGTGTCGGGGGTACGCTATCCCAAGAGGCAGGGTTCTTTGAGAGACACTGCGGGAAGGGGAGAAGATTGAGGAACAGGAAGTTGCTATGGACATGGGCTGTGCAGAAGATGGATAGCCCTATGTATATTTACACAGGGGAAGCAACAGAGATCTTGGACATGGGAAGGGAGGATGTTTGGTGAGAAGGCCTGGGCAGTCCGGTATCCACCGGAGAGCAAAGCAAGGGACCACCAAGTTTCGTAGTCCCCCATGAGCTCTCCTGGCCCGTCACCCTTTAATGTCACCAGCCCCGGCTGAATCAAGTAAAACGGACTTAATTGTATGCTACCACTGTTGCTTATTAAGAATGTGTTGCACCCTGAAGAGCTGATCCTAGATTCTGGAAAAGCATTAGACACACAAATGTTCCTCCCAGAAGTATTTCAAGTCCAAATTGGAAACAGACAGTGTCCCTAACAAGAAGGAAGGGATAAAAATCCTTAGGCTAATAAGCTAGTAGTAATAGCTTTGTCCATGGCTGAGGGCCTTTCTCATGCCAAGAGCGGCTTTCAGCCCTCTCCAAGTAGGCGGCTGCTCTCCTGCAGAGCGGCCAGTGTTTCCTCGAGGAAGGGGGCTCACAGAGGAACACACCCAAAAATAGAAAAATCAGTTTTACATCAACCAGAAAAGGCTAGAAAATCAAATTATATTTATGTATTCTTGTAAGTACGTAACTGGATTCAGCAGTAGCTGAGATGTCCAAAAAGCTAGGAGGAAACCAGGCAAAAAAAATATAAGCAGTCCTCTCAATTAAATATGACAGAAATACATTGCTTTTCCTCCTTTTCTCTTTCATTTATAAACAAAGTCTGTGTTAATTTTAAACATTTTAAGTTGCTAGATAGGTAAAATGGACTATGGGAGAGTATATAGATGTTTAAAACACATTAAAATAGCAGTTCTCATAAGCTGGATGTGGTGGCACATGCCTTTAATCCCAGCACTCCAGAGCAGAGGCAGGTGGATCTCTGTCAGTTCGAGGCCAGCCTGGTCTACAAACAAAGCCAGTTCTAAGACAGCCGGACAGGCAGGGCTGTTACACAGAGAAACTCTGTCTCAAAACAAAACAAAAAAACCAACCAAACAAAAGTACTTTAGTACTTTTGGCACTGTTTGTTTTTCTTGCTTTGTTCGGAAACACAGTCTCACTATGTGGCTCAGGCTGGCCTTGAACTCACAGAGATCTGCCTGTCTCCCTAGGGCATCACCATGTTCAGTGGAGTGTGGATTTCTATATGCGCCCTTACGATCAGAACTGTACCTTATTTATTTATAATAAGAACAGTATGTGTGTGTGCGTGTATCATGCATGTGTGAGTTCTGCTGGAGAGAAAATCTAGAGCTTTCATGCATGCTAGCCCAGTGCTCTACCACTAAGCTACAGCCCCAGTCCAAATGCCCTAGTTTCATTTCTGTTGCTGTGATTAAAAATACCCTGACCCCCTACCAAAAAAACAAAAACAAAACCAAAAACTTGGGGAAAAGATAGTTGGTTCCATTTAACTCCCAATTCCAGGCTTTGTCCACAGATGCAGGGAAGTCAGGGCGGCGGTAACCTGAATCCGCCAGTCACATCACATTCATAGTCAAGAGCAGAGGGCAATGCTCACTCACTCACTCAGCTTCCTTTCTCTACCCATGCAGTTCAGGTTCCCCAGCTTAGGGAATGGCGCTGCCCACAGTGGGCTGACTCTTCTCATATCAGTTAACTTATTAACCTTCCACAGTACGGTCCCAGGCCAACCCAAGGGAATAAGCCCTCACTGAGAACAAAGACTGTGTTCTCTACAAGGAGATCACATGGAGCAGAACCACCACAGTCCAAGGGACATTGGTGTTTTCTTACTCGACCTAAATCCCTTTTGCTGTACCTGCCCTCAAAGGAAATACAACCATCACTAGCCTATCCATTACAAACCTGGGGCAGAGCTAGTCTTAAAGAATATTCTTCAGGGACATCTCAGCCTCCTCTGGCTTCAGATAACCAGTCTCAGCTCCCTTAAGCCAAGGATCTCAAACTCGCATGTCTGCTGGGTCCAGGCAACAGATGAATGCTGAGAGGCCAGAGTTGAAGACAGCAGGGGGTGCATGGCACAAATCCAGTGCTAGCTAAGTGGTGTTCCAGGGCAACCTGGAGGAGTAGGTGATCTAGAAACATTTCCTGAAAATGTTTTCTGCTCAGCACTGTGGGATGCCAACAGTTTGCCCTGAGTTCCTGTCCTAAGTCTCCTATAGGGTGTGTACTGTCCTGATCTTCGGTGGCAAATCTCCTCCTGTGACCTTAGCTGGACCAGGACCTTAACAGAGCATAACACAACTTCCCTTTGGCTTCCAGGTTCCTGGGCCGCCAGGGCCAGAGGGTCCTCCAGGACCTCCGGTAAGTGTCAAGGACTCTGTAGCTTTTCAGCCTTTGTGGTTGGACCGACAGTGTCCCCTTCCTTGGCAGTCACTCAGATCAACCTCATCCTCCCCCCCCCATACTCCCACCCCAGAGAGATTTTCACTTCCAGAAAATCCCCCCCATACCTCATCCCTCTCACTGTAAACATGTCATCCCAGTAGGTGACACACCAAGGATCCCGGACACTGCCTGGTTGACTGGCATGGAAGCCACAGGCTTGCTCTGTCGTGCGCTCTGCTCAACATTTATTTAACCCTTTCTATCAGATGGTTGTCCTTACCCCTTCCTCCTTCCTCCTGTTACCAAGAGGATGCTTTTTAAAGAAAGTGGCCCATTAAAACTTTTCCAATTGGATGCGAACAGAAGGCCCCAGACAGCTGGAATGAGCGGGTGTTGGTCTGCGTCTCTTCATGGTCCATGATGCCTCTTACATTCTGGGTCATCCACTGTACTAGCAGTGATACTGAAAGTGGACACCATTTAATGAACGTTCCATGTCTCACATACTAAGTGCTTTGCATAGTTCCGTTCTCACTGATACCTCTCTCCTCTTCCCTTCATGAGACTCAGAGGGATTTTGTAACAACCCCTGGCTGGGCAGATGGTTCTGACTCCACCCCAGGAAGTCCAAGCTTAAACCACGCCCACATTCCCTTCTACCCCCTCAAGAGCTGAGACTCCACATTCCCGACCCTTGTTCGTCTGTGGTCACCTACACATGCCATTCTAATGTTCCTTGTTCTGATCCCAAACACAGGGCCTCCAAGGTGTTCCTGGACCAAAGGTAAGGAAAGGTCATGTGACAGATATTGTGGGTGGGACACACTTCTGAGACCTAGCTGATCCTTCTCCCTAAATGGCACCACCCCATAGGTGCAGCTAGGCCTTCAGGACAGAGTGAAGTCCAATAGTCCCTCTGACATCTACTACTGACACCTAACTTGCTTTGGGATGTGAAGTTCCCCATCTGCCTCTTGAATTCCTGGAGTGGCTTGCATACAAATGATCAGACTCTTGCCCCACCTCTCCAGACCCTTCCCTCACCCTAAGCATGGCAGGACGGCCACCCCTAGCCTTCAAGACCCCAGGGCAAAAGACGGCTGTCGGCAACAGACCCCTTCACTGACTCCTCCGAACGCCTTTTCCATGCAGGGAGAAGCAGGCCTAGATGGCAGTAAAGGAGAGAAGGGCTCCCAGGGAGAAAAAGGAGACCGGGGGCCTCTGGGATTGCCTGTAAGTACCTTGGAACCACTAGTCTGCTGAGCAGGGAGAAGAAACAGGGAGGACACCACTCTGCACCTAAAGTTCTGAGCATTCCCATGTGCTGGGTTCTTCCTTTCATAGTGGGGAAGGAGTTCAGGTCCACAGTGTCTTGCCCAAGCCTAGTTTTAGTGCTACAACCATGTGAAGCTAACTGAGGTAGAATCCACACCTGAGGAACAATCTGACCAATAACCAGAAAGGCCTGAGGCCAGCCGCAAGGCCTGCTGGTGTCTGACTTGAAACCATAAAGATGTGCTCTGAGGGGGTAAGCAGAGAAGACTTGAGGTTGTTGGTGCCATGAAGGTGGGCAATAGCTAGTCTCCTCTCCCCTATGTCCCCTGAATAACCCCATGGGAGACCTTAGCTCTGTTCTCATGGGAGTCACAGCACTCAGGCATGTTCAGAGTCAGCCCTGTGGTCCTGGCAGGCTGAAGCTCCTCCCACAGCCCTGTGCTCTGACCCTTCCAGAGCCGGAGGCCCCCTCATCAGCATCTGAGGGCTGCTTCCAAGCTTCTGCTTGTCTAGAGGTATAGCTGACTGAGTCTCCGTTGCATCCTCCCGGTGGCCTGGTAGCTCTCATCAGCAAACAAACCATCTTCTCATTTGCTGGCAGTCACTTGAGGCCACAGATGGTTAGTGGTCAGACTGAGCCTGAAGGTTGCTCATCCATTGAAACTACAGGGGCCGCTTCCTCTGTCTCCAGCTTCAGGCCAGTCCCTAACCCCAGGCAGCTGTAAACAGCAGAGGAACCATGGGAAACCAATACGGTCACAGCAAACACACAGCCAAGGCCAAAGGGACAGTTTCTCTCTCACGGGTGCCGGCGAGCGTAGGAAGCGCTGAGGAGCTGACTTGCTCGACAGACCACGGAAAAGTGATGGCTTTAGCAGATGTTTTCCCACATCAGAAGCCGTTGTCTGGAATGACTTAAGTACACACGGAAGCACCTTCCCGACCCCTTCAACCACAGGTCACCTATTGTGCACCTTCATGGCGCCAACAACCCCAATAAATATGAGAGGCTTCAGTTAGAGATACCCAGGCAAGTAACCCAGCAAAACCTACAAAACGAACAAAAAACCATAAGCGGATTCCTAGAAGGCAGTTCATGAGGCCTTTATGGGAAGCAGTTGAGATTGGCAGTGATTGTGGTACCCTGGAGATCACCTAACCCTTCCCAGGGGAAGCAATCTCTTAGCTTAGGAGACCTTATACCTTGGAGGGGAGAAGAGCCCAGCAAGTTTGAATCTTTTCAGCTGGATGCCTGGCATTTTATAGGCAGTTGCCCCATCTCCTGGGTGGGTATTGATGCCAGTGGCTCACCAAGGGTGAGAGTGCTTTGGTCCATGCCCCCTGACTCAAACCCCTCAAGCGCATTTGGTAGCAACATTGTATCTACAAAACCCACGGCTGTTCAGCTCCAGGCTGCTTCTAGGCTGCACCTGGGTGTCAGCATCTATGTGGTAGCAGGTAGCAGCCTCATCTCCAGGCCTGTCCTGCCGACATGCCCCTCCCCTAACCCATTTAGCCAGTACACTGTGGAGCCTGCTGGGAGCTTTCCAAACGTGCCTTGACCTGGGCCCCCTACTCTTGGAGAGTTATGCAACTGAGCCAGCATGGGCATCTGTATTGTGAACAGAACCCCAGGAGAGACGGCATGAGTGCAGAGTTCAGCCCCTCAGCTCTAGTTTTGGGGTCAAAGTCAGTTCCCAAATCTGTGGTCTCAACGCTGCGAACAAGGTCACCTGAGCCCTGGAGCCGCATCCTACCTAATAATACCCTTTCCCAAGGATGAGCGCCAGGCACTCCGTCTTCCGGTCTCTCCCCTCACCTACCCAACCCTGAGGCTGGTTTCTGAGTCTCAGTTGGAAGCAGTTTTCAAGAGGTCCATGCTTGCTGGCTAGGTGTACTCTGCTGCCAACCCCAGAGGCCACTTTAGAGCCTAGCACTAGGAAAAAAGTCCCCATTGCCACCAAGTGCTTCATTGGTCAGCAGGGAATGGGGAGGCCACAGGGCACGCAGGCTGAGTATGTCACAGATTGGCAGCTGTAGACCTCCTGCTAGCTTCTAAGCCTCTCTCTGTTGGTCAGAGGACACATGCGAGTGGACTAAGTTTGTGTGTGAACTGTAAACTGCCAGCGAAATGTCAAGCGTGGTCAGTATCATCATTCGAGGGCTAGTTCTGCCTGCCCAGATGGAGCAGAACTGAGTCCACTTCTACTAGGGTTTAGAGCTAGTGCTGGGGTCAGCGAGAGGGGTAAGTGGGTAAGAAGTACTTGCTGCTGAGCCTACAAACCCGAGTTCAGTTTCTGGAACCCACATGGTAGGAGAGAACCAACTCCTGTCAATTGTATACACACACACACACACACACACACATACACAAGCAATTCCAATTACTCCTAAGGCTTATAAGGTACAGAATGGCCTATCTCTATAGGGGTGCAAAAGATAGCACCCCTCCAGGAGCCCCTCTGTGCAGGAGGGAACATAGCTCTGGATTCCACTCCAGGAATCCCTTTCTGCGCCCCCTTCCTGGAGCACTGAAGCACCCTGGGAAGGGCGGTTCTTGTGAGGTGAAGGGACAGAAGGGGACAGGAGCTGTGGAGAGTCAGAGCATCTGTCCTCTGTGGTTCACGCCAACTCAGCAGCCAACCACAGCCCTCGGTGTCTCCGTGTTCCTTTCCGTCTCCGTGTAAACACACCCACTGTCCTCACCCGTTGTTGTTTATGGCATTTGTGTCTGTCTGGAGTCACCGCTTTACTCACCTCCCCTCCCCCATTGTCTCCTTTTTCTCCTCCCCTCCCATCCCTTTCTTTTGGTCAAACTGTGCCCTTCGTCCAGGGAGCTTCAGGTTTGGACGGCAGGCCTGGGCCACCGGTGAGTGTCATTACTCTATCGCCCCACCCCCTACCCCATCCCTGTCCGGCCTATGACTCCTCTTGTCTATCCTGCTGTGGCCTTGTTCGCTCCCCACCCCGACCCCTGCAGTGATAGGGACTGTGTTTTGTCCAGCCTTAGAGTCCCCTCTATGTCCACATCAGAAATGCCCTTTCAGCCATCTTGGCGGCCACCACGGATGAGCACTCAGGGACCCCAGGACATGCCAAGCACGGGGCAGTAAAAGTCACTCTAGCAACAGTGACCCTGATACTGAGACCAGCCTGGGAACCCTACCCTGGGGCTTGAGCCAAGATGTGTCCCTGGCAAACACAAGTGTCTGTGTGTGACCTTCACGCTGTACTGTTGTCATACTGTGACGTCTGTCCATCTCCTGTCTGCCTGTGAGCCTCCCAGTCATATGGAGTCACCCTTCCCAGAGTGTTTGCGCGGAGCATAGAAGGGTCAGTTGGGAGCCACATGTAGGAGCCTGTATCAGCTCAGTGTCCTGTGGGTGTGTTTGAACCACATCTTTCACAGTGGGTGGCATCCATGCCACCCTGGAAGCACAATAAAGGGTCCATGACAGAGCAGCTGAAAGACACCCAGACCCTCTATTACTCTGCCCCTCCTGATTCCAGACAAGAGTTCTCGCTATCGCAAATCCCTGAAGGGCCACAGGAAACGCCCCTCCACTTTACCTGCACCGAACACCCTGTGGAGTTGCCAGCATTGGTTCTGGGGTCAGGGCACAGGATTTCCCAGCTTGGAAGCCATGCCAGGGCTGTATGCCTGGCTCCTTGTAGCCAATCAGCTATGTCTTGATGACTGGTTCTAAGGTCCATTACCCAGGAGTCAAGGCGATTATTAGCTTCCTGAAGTGCCACATGGGAGAGAAGAAATTCAGACAGGTTGTGGGACGGGGCCTAGAACTCTCAGAAGCAGGAGAACGCCCAGGTGACAGTGCAGAGCATCATCTTACCGAATGCCAGTTCTGTCTCCTGGTAAGAGCAAGCCACGGAGCAGCCTGTCCTGACCGTCACTGGAGGTCACGTCCAGCATTTGCATTTTTATCCATGGAGGCCTTGAGACAGATTCCTTAGTTGATCTTCTAGACTTACAGAGGGGAACCGAAGCCCGGGTCAGTCTGTGGAGGCCTTTCAGGTCTGAGGAGTCTGGGCAGTGGAGGCCGGGAGCCTGCCCAAGGCCTGCTCTGAGTGAGCTGCCACTGTGGTCCCAATTCTATTCTCTTCCTCTTCACTGCACAGAGGACACAAAGAACCTCTCCTGGCTCTGTTTGTTTTCTGTGACAATAATCTGCATTTTCCCATATACTAATGTCCTGTTATCCCCAGCCATGCTCAGAGTACCAGACAGCATCCCGTAGGCCCAGCCCCACAGTCTGATCCGAGTAGAGACATGTAAATACTGACAGGCCAATAGACAGGAGGCTGGGAAATAGAGGTTTGGTCTAGTTTGGATGTGCAGATGGGAGCCTGGGAGAAATGCTTGCTGAGTCTGTAGCAAGCCCAGCTCTGCCTCCCAAGTAAACACCAGCGTACCACAGCGCCTCCCAGCTCCCTGGGACCCTCAAGTTAGGACAGAACCTGCTCCTACTCTCTGAAGGCCAGTGTGGCTCTGACATTGGAGGATACTAACTCATGACCCTGTCCCTCAAGCCTGGGAACCTGTGGGGTCTGCAGTGGGTTGGGGGAGGGGTGCTGGATGGCCCTCTCACGCCTGCCTCTAAATGTGTCTCTGCGGCAGTCTCTGTGGCATGAAGACCCTCCCGCTGCATGTGGAGCTGTGACAGCAAGGGGGTGCCGGCCCTAAGTCCCCCCACTCCTGGGATGGGGTCACCTCCCTCTCCAGTGCTTGTTGGTGGCAAACTAAGCTACCATTCTTCTGGTTTCAGCCTTGGCAGGCTCGGCTGCGATGTATCTGGCTCTGAGGATGGGGAAGGAACTCTTCTTCAAGGTCCCTAAATCCAAAATGGATCCTGGCCCAGGCAAACGGCCTCCTTGAACGAAGCCTGGCTTTGCCAATCCTGAAAACCGGGGCTCAGGCTTTGCACATCTTCAGTGGTGCATCCCATCTGGGTGGGACTCTTGGGGCCTCCCCAAGCAAATGGCCCTTTACCTCTGCTTTCTTCCACCTCCTCAGGGTACTCCAGGACCAATCGGGGTTCCAGGCCCAGCTGGACCAAAGGGCGAAAGGGTGAGTGTTCTGTGAACTGGGAGCTTGGGAAACCAGGAGGGGGGATTACACCAGGCTTGCTGATCCCTTGTGCCTGGGACACAGCCTCGGGGTCCTCCTCTCCTTCACTCATGGTTGCCCTCATAGCAGCCTGGAGGAGAGGAACCCCCTTGGGGAGATGGAGGCTTAGGTGAGATGGAAAAGCTCCCTCTCCTTGCTTGGCAAGGTGTCACTCAAGGATACAGGTCTGTGATGCTCATTTAAAGAAACAGTATGGAACAGAAGGGGATTTAGAATGTCCCCAGAGGACACCCATAAGTCAGAAAGTCAGGGTGTTGGGCAGAGTTCTCACCATTAGTGTTGAGTAGCCATGGCCAAGTCACAGGGTATTGGAAGTCCGACCGCACCCCCTCACAGAATGGGTGGGTAAGAGGATGAAGCAGGAATCAGCCCGGTATGGGAGGATTCTGTTCCCCTCTGCCAGCCAGGTTCCCCCACACCCAGCAGGATCAGTCATCCCTAGTGAGGCTCCACGCTGATCCACCCCCACCGAGCATCTGTGACCATTCTCTGGCTGTCCACACCTCCTCCCTCTGCCCTCTGCTATCCCAAGAGAGGCTTGTGGTGGGGAAGCGGGTGGCTTCTACAGAGATCGAGAGCCTCTCTGAGATCACAGGTCCCCCGGGGAAAACCAGGATAGCCACTCCAGGATGACGACACGGGCTTCAGAGAAGAAATCAAAGCTCTTCTCTTGCTATCTCTGGGCCCACTGTCTGGTCTTCTCGTGCTGCCTAGTCCTGTGAGGAAGCAGGCTGTACAGGCCAACAGAAGGACCCTTAGACCACACTGTGCCTCTCACACACTTCAGTTCCCTAGGGCTCCTGCAAGGGTCCACAGAGATTTTCCATTTTCCCATAGGGAATAGAAAGTGGGAAGGGAATCAACATGGCGGGCAGGGCTCACAGGGCATCTTTCTCTCTTTCAGGGCAGCAAAGGCGACCCAGGGATGACGGGACCAACGGGAGCAGCTGGGCTGCCTGTGAGTCTACAGGAACTAGAACACCCTGCTTCCCCTCCATCCCTCTCTCTAGAAGCAGAATCAAAGCACACAGCCCACATTCTGGAACCCATACGTGGGGCTGAAGGAGACGCTACCCAGAACTAACTAGGGATGAGCTAGAAGTTCCTGAGGGGCATTGCAGGGGACACATGCTCATCACAGGGACCATCACATGTGTAACAGCACATCTGGAACCTTCCACCGTAGCCCGTGTGCTGTGCAGTGGGGTCCCAAGTGGCTATGCCTCCACTTCTGCCATCCAGGATAGACAGCCTCAGATCCAGATCCCCCACAACCCAGAAAGGAGGTTCTGGCCTTGAAGCCTGAGCTTGGTTTTCCATCTGCAGTGCATTTGCCTGTAGCTTTGTTACAGAAGCCAAGCAGCTGTCTCACGGAGCCTGGATTTTTTTTCCCATCCACCCAAGGTTCATGTGTAGAGTGACTGAATAAGTGTATCTGTACCAGTCCACGCTTAACACTTATTCCCGTAGGGTATTCTGTACCTTAAAAGATGCTCGAAGGCACCGTGAATCCAGGGCCTGGCGAGATAGCCATGCATCCCAGAGTAGCCCATGCCCACCCCTGAACACAGCATAAAACTCACCCCTCACCCCATGAATAGTTCCCAGAAGAACACAGCTACCAGGCAGGACATGGGCTACATGCAGTGTAAGAAAATGAGAACCATGGGTTTGCTCATCAATCCAGTGTGCCTCTTGGTCAAATTCCTTGCTGTATTGGCTTCTCCTGCCCTTCTGTAAAATGGGAGTAATGAAACCCATCTCCACTGAACTGAAGCTCGTCAGCGACATTAAAGGAAGGACCGTACGGCCGTTTTCATGTTCCCTCATTAACACGTCTTCCTTTCTCTGATTTAACGCAGGGTTTACATGGACCACCCGGGGACAAAGGAAACCGGGTAAGTCTGAGCCCTCGCTCGCTTGCACTCTGGATCTGGTTACTAATGTCTTCATGATGGGACGGAATGATCAGTTGGAGACTCCTGACCTAACAGGACAAATAGTCTTTCCCTATAAATCATCCTAAATTGAAAGGCTTTCTAGCGAGGGGCTCCATGCCATACATGCAGGGAGCCTGAGGCCCAGCACTGCGGTTGAAGCCAGTATTTCTCCTCGTTACCAGCGATGGCCGAATGAATCCCTCGGCAGCCATCAGATTAGCACGGTCATCCAGTAACAGGAGCCTCTTGTCCAGCCGGCTCTACGTTGCCCTGATAACCGGCCCCTTAGTGATATTTTTAGATCTATTGTCACCTCATCTTTGCCCTCCTGAAACTGAGATTTGTCAGGCATTCCAGGCCACTGGCGACTGGGAAAATAAATTCCAGCTCTGAGAACAGCCAGCCAAGCCCTTTAAAAAAAAAAAAAAGAGAGAGAGAGAGAGAGAGTGTATCCCAGCTGCTGCTTCTTTTGGAGACTTGGCAGGGAACAGAATGGACTGCACCCTCCAAATCCTCCCTCCTCCCCTTGGCTCCTGTGGTCCTTAGAAGAATGCATTAAGTGTCCCTAGCACCGTAGGCGTGTAATGATCATGGCCATTTGGGTCCAGCAGCAATAATCTAACTACATCTGGCCAAGAGATAGCCCTTTCCATCACCTCCTCCAATGCCTGTCTGTGTGCAATGCACACGCCTTAGGTAATGGTTCTCAACCTGTGGGCTGAGCCGGTTTGGAGGTCACATGACCCTTTCAGAGGGGTCATCTCGGATCAACAGAAAATACATACTCACATGATTCTCAACAGTAGCAAACGAAAGGGGGAGAAACAAAAATAATTTTATGGCTAGCGGTCACCTCGACATGAAGGACCGTATGAAAGGGCCGTGTGGCAGTGGTCAGAACACGCTGCAGGAACAGAAGACATCAGAATCCGTATGCTTCTCTCTGGCCGCAATTAAATCCATCCTTCTTGATTTAAGAAGTATTACTGGGCACTTCTAAACCCCTAAAGCCTCCTCACTGGCAGCCACCCCAAAACAAGCCAACTTGTCCCCTAAAGCCTACGAACAAGTGAGAGGAGGCAGGGCCACCCTACCAAACTGTCAATGGCGGGACTGAGTGAAGTCTACTATAACGAACTGACCCACTCTCAGCTGTGTGGCTGGTCTCTGAGTCTACCAAACCTGATCGTTCCGTTTCTTCACTGGTATACAGACCTTCCTAACTCCTAATTTCCAAAACTTCCTAATGAATTCTAGCTCTGTTTACTACACTCAGTTCACATTTTTCAAACCTGTTTCTTAAGACTTTCTCCGTTGGCTGGAGGCACTGGGTCACTTGAAATGAAGGTAATGCTTCTGCCGTAGAGAGGAGGCAGGGTCAGTGAGGGATTCTTGTCATGGAATGGGGGAGGATGAAAAGAATGGACCAGGCTCATGCTAAGCCATCTTCCATAGAGGACCCAGGAATTGTGGGAAAATCTTTCTTCTCCACTTCCCCTTCCTGCCCTTTGATAGCTTCCCCGCAATCTTAAATATAATTTAGAATATGTCTCTTCATCAGAGTCAAATCCAGGCACTGAGGGTATAGCTCAGTTGGTAGAATTGTTTGCTTTGAGCCCTAGGTTCCAGTTTAATATTGCACAAAGCTTGGCAGATGGCACGCGCCTGCAATCTTGGCACCCAAGGCGGGATACACAGCAGGGGGAGCAGGGAGTCACACTCATCTCTGGCTATATATTGTCTAAGGCCCTACTTCAGAAATCCAAGAAACAGAAGGGCAAGTTCAGAAAAGCAATGAGGCACAGCACGGAGGGTCAGATGAATTGTCCCAAACAGCAGGCTTCAAATCAAAGAGCAACTACGTTTTCTCACCCAAGAGAGTCAGTTCTCAGGAAACCAAGTGGACTGGAAAAGGACACTCGGAACCTCAGCCACCTCAGCCAGGCCTCTGAGCCACCAGCCCTAATGGGGCCTAGAGGGAGGTGTCGGATACACTTTGATCCAGGAGACATGTCAGAAGTTGAGGCAAGGTTCAAAGTGTCACCGTTACTACCTGGGAGGTGACGCTGGAAATATCCTCCCCATTCACCTGAGTTTTGAAGAGCAGCTGCCACAGGAAGCCCTCAACACTTGCCCTCATTGAACTTTGCCTTGATCATGCCTGGGGAATCCATTAGAAACCTGTTCCACTTGACATGAACCAAGACACAACCTTATGATTTTACTGTTGGGCTGGCAGCGTGGCCTCGCAGGCAGAGGTGCTTGCTACCAAGCCTGACAGTCTTAGTTCAATTCCCCATGTGGTAGAAAGAGAGAACTGACTCCCACTAGTTATACACAGACACACAGACACAGATACACACACACACAGAGTTATCTATTACATGTCATGCCCAAAACTGGTCCTACACCTCTTTCCTGCTCATGAAATGAGGAAAGCCCTTGTTACAATGAGCAAAGACAGAATCCAAAACAGGAAGCTTGCTAAGGACACACAAGACCATTGAAAGGGTGCTCTACCCTTATCTCTAAGGGCACCCTTCCCCTACCCGTGCTCTACCCTGTCTCTAAGTGGCTCAGTGAACTTGGCCCAAGAGTCACACTGACAACAAAGACACTGGTCAGCGCCAGACACGGCCCCTCAGGCCGGTGATCCCAGCATTTGGGAGGCAGAGGCAGAAGGATCCGGTGTTCACAGTCCCCAGTTACACACCAAGTGAGAGGTTGGTCTGGGTTATAGGAGAAGTCTCAGTTGAAACAACAACGGGAAGGGGATCAAAGAGTAAGGTACCACCAGTCTGGCAACGTAATTACCAGGACATGGGTTGGTTGGTTGTTACTATAGAGCTGCCTGCAAGCCGGCCAGCGGAAAAAGTCCCAGCATGCCGAGCCGCTTCCACCTCTGCCTTGTGTGGGGATGGGGGAGTGTATTCGGGTTCATGCATGTCTTGCTTCCTGGGTCCTTCTGCCCCTCCTTTCTCTCCGTCTCCAGCCTCGCTAGCCTCAGCCTGTCCCTCTCTCCTGTTATTTCCTCCGCCTTCCTCTCAACATGTGCACCCACTAAAACCCCACAGCCCTCATCCTTCTGGCTTATGTCCCCTGAAGTCAGTCCCCCACATTCATCAGGAATGCGGGTCGCTGTCTACCCCTCCCCTCTTACCAACTGGAGCTGTGGGGGTGGGGGCATCTCTCGTATGTTCCACTCCGGGGTGGGAAGGAGGGGACATATAGGTAAAGAGTAGCTCTAGAATCTTCCAGAACACATGATGTATTTGTGTGAGCGGGGGTGATTCCTTATAGTGTGAGTGGCCCACACTCTGACCTTCAGGCAAATCCTCTTAAGGCCTGGAACCAACCCCTTAGCAACTCCGCCCATATTCTTCATTGGGAAACTACTCCTGACTCAGGATGAGGGCCACACTCCTAAGGACACCTACCTCTAAGGGGACACGGACATGGGTCTTCCCATTCCAAAGAGCTGGTGCCCCAGCTTGTCCACACTAAAGGAATCCTCATGTCCTGCCCTTTTCACTGGTGGGTGCGTCTTTGATCCATGGATTTCACTGCCTACGAACACACTCGTTAACACTCACCAGTCTGAAAACCCATTCAGAGTAGTGTGTGGACAAACTATAGGCAAGGACTGAAATAAAAAACAAAGCAAAAAACAAACAAACACACACTTGGGTTCATGTTCAAAGATTGGGGAAACAGAACTACAGCCACCTGCGGATGCAGAAACACCACAGACAGGACAAGACCCTCTCGGGGAGCATTTGTTCCCATACTAGGTAGGAGAGAGTCATCAGCACAGTTGGCTGAAACCACCCTCCATTACTGACTAATATGGCATCCCACCAGTGACCATCTCTTGTACACAAGGTCATGCAATCAAAGTGTAACGCACCCATTTTACAGGTGAAGAAACTGAAGCTCAGAGGGGCTCAAGGTTAGTAACTGGCAGAACTCGCCAAGCCTTTGGCCTCCCCATGGTGGAGCAGTCATATACAAGTCTCCAGGCATGAGACAATCCATTTCCACAGAGGAGAGTGTCTGGGGAGACCCTTAAGACACACGCGGCTCATTTTTAAAGGACAGAGACATATGAAAATTTAACTGCAAAGTCATTTCCAGATGATGTCATTTCCAGAGCCCTTCTTTAGATGAGCCCCAATACATAAAGACAGGGTTCATTTAGGAGGAGGATTTTCAGAAACAAATGGACTCCCTGAGCTAGGTGGAGCAAAGTGTGCCAAGATGCTCTTACGGAAGTCAGAAGACAAAATCACTTCTCTCTTCCTGCCACTTGGGAACTGAACTCAAGTCATCAGGCTAAAGTGGCAAGTACCTTTACCTGCTGTCACTCGCCGGGCCGTCATGACAGCCCAGCAGGACAATTTTAAGTAGTGATGGCATGAGACAATAATAAATCAGAGACAGACACAGCATATGAGAGGATCAGCCTGAGAATCTACACATGTGCACACGCGGGCACACACATCCCCATCCCGCTCACGTGTGTGCAGGCTGCAGTCATGTATGCACATGCCTATAGCGGGCTCTGACCACAGTCACCTTGCCTCCTAAGGAAACGCCATGTAAATGAGAGCTAATGTGTACTGCTCTTCCACGGGACTCAAGTTTGGCTCCCGGCATCCACGTGAGGCAGACTGCCACCACTGTGACTCCAGTTCCAGGAGGCTCTGACACCTCTGGCCTCCGAGGACACTTGGCACTCATGTGCACACACACATACACGTATTTAAAAAGAAAATAAATCTTTACTGGGACAAGAGGTTCTCAGCCCAAAGCTCTTCAAGATTAAATGCTCAAAGAGATAGAAGGTGTAAACACAAACACACACACACACACACACACACACACCACACAAATCATCCTTTGCTGGGCTTAAGGTCAGCAAAATTGGGCACCATGGTACTAAGTGGCCTCCTCTTCCACTTTGTCTCAGAGATGCCCCTGCTCCTTCCTCCCTCTCCTTTGCCCTCCTCCTTTGCCAAAATCCTAGGTACTTGGAGCTGGGAGGTGGATGTGTCCCATAATCCTACGGGAATTCTAACTTAATTAAGAACGTCTACTTTTCGCTCTGACCTTTTATGTATCATTTTCTCTCTCTAATGTTAACATGTGGATGATCCTAAAGTTTTGATGATGTGTTTTGTTGTTTCCCCGCCCCTTCTTACCTTGGACTAAACCATTGCTCGCAGGGGGAAAGGGGGAAGAAGGGCTCTAGAGGGCCTAAAGGGGACAAGGGGGACCAAGGAGCACCTGGACTAGACGCCCCCTGCCCGCTGGTATGTTTTCCGTTTCTCGATCACATTGTTCTGAGTTTTTTTTTTCCACAGAGTTGCAGGTTGGAAACAAAGAAAGCCAAAAGCTCTGTGGGGCGGCGCTCCACAGATGCCACCAAGCCTGTCTATGCCTTGGCAGTCCTGCCTGCCGAGGCTGGGCCTCAGAGCCACAGCTGTGAGCCATTCTGCTAAATCTCTAGTCTTTGAGTCCCTGTCCTTTGAAGACTCAGAACAATGGATGGGTGGAAGGAAGGAAACCCACAGGGTGCAGGGTTCGGGTAGAAGGTCTCAGGCTCTGTCCCCAGCCCTAGTGTTTTATGGCACGCAGATTTGAGACCTTTGTTGCATGGGCCACCTTTGTGGCCTGCAGCTCCAGCTGTCCTGAATCCTCGCTCAGGTCAGGATGCAAAACCCAGGTTAGTCTCCTGAGTTCTATTCTGTGCAGAATAAAATCAGACAAGGGGCTTTTCATGCACTGCCCAGCTAAGCATGAACTAGTATGCCCATGATCTTACCATGCCCAGTAGCCCAGCTAAGACCCAGGAAGCTGCAGACCCAAAATCAGTAGATAGCCCCAAGCAGTCTTCTCAACAAGCCAGCAATTGATGACTGTGGCACATCAGCCTGGCTTCTCAAGGGACCTTTCAAAGCACTAGAAGCTCTGAAAGGCTTGCTGCTGTCAAGCTGGGGTTCTCTGTGGTTGTGCCCGGAAGGGATTGCAGTGCAGAAGATGGCCACGTTCTAGCGATGCACTTTCGCTTACATGTAATAGCCTCAGGGTCTGCATCCTGGCCAGGGTAGGACTGGGCCTGTCCCGCTCCACAGCTGGAGATGGCTGACTCTGACCTTAGTAATCACCGCGGTTGGTTTTATGAACAGGGCCACCGAGGTTTTAAAGGAGAGAAGGGGGAGCCGGGGCTACCAGGGCTGGACGGACTGGATGCCCCATGCCCACTGGTATGGTGTCTGCCCCCCACCCCCGCCACCTTGCCTGCGTGGCCAGTTTGGGCTACCCTACATGTGTGTGGTGTGCACTGTGTGCCTCCTGATCTTGCTCTTCTCTCCCAGCTTCTCCTTACTGCTTCTTCCTGACGGAGAGTCACCATGCCTAGCTCCCAGCCATGCCCTCTTGCATGCGATGTGCCCAGTGGCATTTTCTTGGCATCCTCCTGCAACTGCTTCTGAAGCACCACCCCATCATCCCGCCCACCCCAAAGCTAGTCCCAGCTGCATTTCATCCTCATTTCCTGATGACTGCTTCTAGAACATTCTGGAAGCTAGGGAAGTGAATGAGCTGGGCAGGTTTCTTAGAACTGACTGCTTTGCCTCCATACAGTGCACTTAGCCCTGAATATATAAGCTAAGCAAACTAACAGAACACAGGAGTGAGCTGCCAGTCACCTGCCTCCCCCACCCAGACCCAGACCCGCCCCACCCCATAGTTTGGTAGGGGACACGGGGTACGCTTCTGGATAGAGAAGTTCTATAATGAAGGTGGCGGGAGAGGCCACCCTGTCTATTCTTTTGGACTAGATCCCCTGTGTTGCTACCCAGGTGTCACCATCAGGACTAGATTATGGTCCAGCGTCAGATATTAGATGCTAAAGACCCAGAAGGCTCTACTTGGTGTGTTGTCCTTCATCCTAAGTTAGCTCACTATGAAGTGAGAAGTGGAAAGGTCTAAAATGTAGTTAGGTGGTATCCAGGTATCCCTGAGATGTCTGGAGCTAACACTCGAGCTGGTTTCCCCACACCTAGTCTTGCTCTGGATGGTGACTTCCTAAGTATCTACAGGATCCTCCCAACTCACTGTAAAAGAGAAGGCAACACCTGACCCTGCGGGCACGGGTCCAGACGCTCCCGCTTGCCTTCCATTTCCTCAGAGATTCGGGGGCTGCTGTCACCAACGAATTCCCAGCCTCAATCCCCACCCTATCACACAGGAATTGCCTTTGGGTGAAAGATGGCGGAAGAGAGTAAGGGTGATGATACAGTTCCTTGAAGGGCCACAGAGATGTCTTAGGTCACAAGCACAACAGAGCCAGCGCAGGTCACGTGCATGGAGTGGCAAGCCTGCTGACACAGCTGGCCCGCCTTCACGTACCCAGTGTGCATGGCTGCCTTTCTCAACCATGGCCCCCAAAACACTTCCATTAATTAAAAATGGGTCTTTCCTGGACTATGGTTGTGCCCCGCCCCAACCTTCACACCCCCACCCTCACCCTCTCAGTTCTGCAAAGCACCTTGGCTTTTCTGCTCTCTGCCTACTTTTCCACTGCGCCCTGCCACCATCCCTGTCCCGATGGAAATGCCTGCAAAGGCCCCACTCCTTCCCAGAGTTTGTGTGCAGTGTGCCTTACCGTGGTGATGGGGTGACTTGGCATGACATGGTGGACTACAAAGGAAACAGAGGCTCACCATGAAACTGAAATGCATGCCCCCTACAGAGTCCAGAGGGGACATAAATCATTTGACTATTCAAAATGATATCTTTTCCAATAATGTGTCCTTTGTCTTGGGCTGGCGGAAATGGGGTACCGGAGCTATTGACGTAACTTGAGCCCGTGCTAGGTTTCTTTGGGCTGGGGCAATAGCTGCAGCATGCTGGGGGATTGGGCGGTCCCCTGCTGGGTGGGTGAAGGAGACCCTAGAGACTATAATTATAGGATGGGGCAGAGACCTAGAACTCTGAGGCACCACCTGGCCCTCCCTGCCAGCCTGGCCTCTGGAAGATGCCTGGACTGCCTCGAGATGTGCTAGAAAGGCCAGAATGCCCAAGCTTTGTGAAGTTCCCTCACACAAGCAGTGCCCTGAGGCTATTGCTGCCTTGCCTCAGAGAACACATAGTCAATTCCCACCCTGATACTCTGTTTCCCTCCAGATTCTAGGACGTAACAGAGGCAGGGCCAGAAAGACAACTCCAAATCATGTTGCAATCCCCTCAAGGCTGTCTGTCCCTTACTACCCCGTTCCTGCCCACCACTGACCATTATCTGGGACTGTTTGGATGACACCTCTTGTCATTTAGGGAGAGAAACAAGCTAAGGCAGGCGGGGGGGCCACGGAAACACCATCTTGTCCCCGCCAGGTTTGCAAGGAAGGCCGGAAGCCCTACGTGCTGACTGGCCTAAGTTCTTAGCACTCCACCGAGTCCAAGCCGTGGGCATCTGTGCTGGCCAATCCCACAGGCCACAGTAGACCCTCTTAGCCTTGCCCTGCAGCTACACTTGGCATTAGCCGAAGGGAAAATGGTAGCATTTAAACGCTTCCCTCGTCTAAGATTCTGACCCAGAGCAGGAATACAAGCAGACAGCAGTGGGTAGGCCATGTCCCACCGAGGCTATAGAAATGTTTATGTCCTGGTCTGCTCAGACAACCATCTCAAGAGCCTACGTATTCTCTGCCTCCTTGCAGGGAGAAGATGGCTTACCAGTCCAAGGCTGTTGGAACAAGGTAAGATTCCCAGAGGGCCATGCAGCTTGGGGTCAAAGGTGTCATAAAGTTGGCAGTTTCCCACCTGCTTTCCTGCAGATGAGAAAGGAAGATGTGGGTGGGTCAAAAAAGGTGCTACCTCACCAGCGGTTGGCTGGTGGGCGGGAGCAAGGCATTAAACATCTCACCGCACACACCTGCAGGACACTTAGAACCATTTTAAGGGACTAGGTACATAGATCCATTGATGGAGTGTTTGCTTAGCAAAAGCCCTGGGTCTGATACGCAGCGCTGCATAAATCCTGCATAGCGATACGTGTACGGAATCTCAGTACCCGGCACCAAGATATCACCAGGTTTAAAATGCTGTTGTTTGCCATCATTAAAGCTGCCAGTCTAATACTATAGGGCTGTCCCTCTCAGCCACAGCTCCCAAGTCACAGGACTCCCCAGCCTAAGGGCAGACCCCTACCTCAGTCCTCAGCATGGTCTGCAACTACATGGTGGGCAGCTGTGCATGTATGCCATCTCCCTGCACCTCCCCTCCCCCTCCACATCTTCTCAGCCCCCACCATCAGTGACTAAAGTTATCAGTATGTCCTTATTGTAGAGTTCAAGACCCCGACCCGCACTCACAAGACTTTGTACTTAGCCAGTCCAGCCCTGTGCCTGTAACTCAGAATTGCACAGTGAGATGGCTCTGCACTTTGCGCCCCAACACTCAAAATCTTGTTGATGTACAAGTCTGGGGCAAGTAGGGAGACAAACAAGCCGTCAGGCCTGGACTGAACACCTAGCTACCAAAAGCACGTACAAGCCAAAGAAAGGAAAAATTCAGCATTGAAGAGGCCATTACTACCCCCAAGAATCTGTACTCACTCAGCACTTCATCCAAGAATTCATTAAATAAGACCCTCCCCTGTCCCCAAAGAAAGATACTCCTGGTAGGCAGGACATGGACCATTTTGAGCTTAGCAAGGGAGCCACAGCTGCTGTCCAGTGCTCCAGCATGTGGGAGGAACATCTAAAGCAGCCTAGGTCTGCTGGTTAACACCAGAAACGACTTCTGGGCAGATGTAGTGACTAGCATGGTTTCCAAGACAGCATAGAGAGACTGCCCTCTAGTGGCCAAAGGAGGGAGTAGCTTCAAGGTGAAAGTCGGAGGAGGTTTCCTTCCTAGGGGTGGGCGTGTCTGACATTCCAGATGAGGGTTTTCCTTCTAGTTACTTTAAAGTTCCACACTTCCCTATCAGAGGTTCTGAAGAACTGAAGACAAAGTCACCTCCTCTCCTTCATGGGAGTCGGCATTCAGGGTTCCTGAAACTAACTGTCGGTTCTGGTTTTGTTTTGCAGTGATGCCTCTAACCTCGGACTGGCCTGTGTGTGTTTGTATATAGGATATTTATTTTTATACAGTTTTCACCTTTTGAAAAATGCCCAAACTATGATGCATCTTGCAGATCATTAAAAGAGAAAGAAGAAAAGCCTGCATATTTTGTACAGGAAATAACCCCTTTCCCTTTTGTTTACAAGACATGTTTGTATAAATCTGTTTCTAATACACTTTCTGTCTGTGCGTCTGCTTCTAACGTTGCATGATATTTGTGCACACTTATTAAATATCACAGCTTAATAAATTATTGTGTTCCGGTGCCGAAGGGAGCTTGCCAGCCCAGAGGTGCTGCAAGCTTATGTGTGAATTCACAAAAACGTGGAGGTCCGTGGTGTTTGCCAGACTACATGTGTCTGACAATATTTTAAACTTTAACTGACTTTCATTATTATAAGAAAAAAATAAAAAGTGGCAATTCATGATCCTGGTTAATCTCTAAATTAAATCCATTCTGTCTTGTGCAAGCAGAAAATCTCAAAAGCAAGAACCCTCAGAAGTGTGAGGCAATATTGGGAAATTTTAGTTTCAACAAAAGGACTTGGTTAGGACATTTTCCGTATGTCGTGGCCCAATCTCACTTGAGCACTGAGAGTTCAGCAATACCGGGACCCAGGGGCTGCAAAGTGGACTTCAGGTTTGGGTAGGGCTTCCCATCATTTGTTTTGGTTCCTCTACCCCCTGTGCCCTCTGAACTATTTCTGTTTCTGTGGTAAAATACCATAACCCAGAGCGGCTTAGAGCAGCAAAGGGTTGATTTGGGCTAACAGCTCCCGAGGAAGAGAGTCCATCAAGTCAGGGAGCGACAGGAGCGGGAAGCTGTTCACATTTCATCCGTACACGGGACACAGAAGGAGAACAGAAAGTGGGGTAGGGCTACAAAACCTCAGAGCCCGCTCCAGTGAGGGACTTCCCTCAGCATGGCGCTACCTCCTAAAGGTTCCATAACCTCTCCAAACGGCGCCACCAACTGGAGATGAGGGTCTGGCCTATGGAGGACATGTCCCATTCAAACTTTGAGCTGTGTGTGATCTCTAGTAACAGCTGCTTTAGAGCACACCGTTGACTTCACAGACGTCCGCAGATCCAAGCACAGCTAGCTGTGGGAGGGGGCTTTGCCTCTCGTGACATTCTATTCTGGCTAAGGATAAATCACCCCCCCACACACACACACACCCACTAGATCTCAGCCGCATCGAGTTGCTTTCTTTTGTAGGAAATGGGGGTGGCTAGAAAGGTGACTCAGTGGCTTAGAGCGCCCCCACAGTGCACAACCATCTAGAACTCACATTCCAAGGCATCTGACCCCTCTTGTGACCACTGTGGGAACCAAGCATGTATGTACTCCCCATACATACATGCACATGTATGAGTACACAGAAAGTAAATGAGTGTTTTTACATTTCTCTTTAAAAGAAATGGAGCTGTTGGGCTTAAAGATGGATCTGTCGGTAAGGTGCCTGCCACACAAGCCCGTGTACCTGAGTTCAAACCCATGTTAAAAAGCTAAGTCTTGAGGTACATGCTTGGATGTCCAATGCTCAGATGTAGATCCCCTAGCCTTGTTAGCCAGCCAAGTAGCTTAGGCCAATCAGAAAGCCTCAGGCTGGTGAGAGACCCTGACTCAAAAAACAAGGTGGATGGGTCCCGAGGATCAGTGTCTGAGATTGTCTGCTGGTGCAACACATGTGTCCATACACACACATATATGCATATACATACATATATATACATGCACATACATATATAAAAGCATACATACATACACATATGTATATAGCCATATATACACAAATACACATAGAACACATATATGCACATATGTATATAAATATACACATACATATGTATATAGACATATACACAAATACACATACATATACAGACATACAGACATACATATATACACACAGATACACATATACAAATACATATACACAACATATATACATGCACATACATATGTAAATACATAAACATGTATATAGACATATATACACAAATATACATATACCTACAACATATATAGGCACATGTATATAAGTATATACATACATGTATGTATACAGACATATACACAAATACACATACATATACACACAGGTATACAAATACATATATAATATACATACATATGTGTACACATATACATATATGCACATATACATATGTATATAGACATATATACACATGCATACATATACACACAACATATACATGCACATACATATATAAATATACATATATACATACACATATGTATATAGACATATACACACAAATACATACACACACAAAAATAGAGCTGCCAAGAGGCTGAAGCAAAAGAATTAAAATCTAGGGCCAACTTGGGCTGCATAGTAAAACCCTGTTTCAAAAAGAGAGAGAGAGAGAAAGTTACATTGTTTTCCAATCATAGTGCCTGCTTGGTAAAGATCTCAGGAAACTGCTTCCTTATTATTTTTATTTTGTTGTCGTTTCTCCATTCTCATATCCGTGTGTAGTGTGTGCATATGTGCATGTTTGCATGTGTGTGGGTACACACGTGGGTGCCTGTGCACGTAGTAGGTGTGTGAGCATGTGGAGGCTCCAGGTGGATGTCGGGAATCATTTTTGATCCCTCCTCCCTCATATTCAAAGGCAGAGTCTCTCCATAGACTGCAGAGCTTCCCAATATGACTAGTTTCCGTAGCTAGGGTGCCCTAGGGAATCTCATGTCTCCGCTTTTTTCTGGGAGCCTTCATGTGTGTTCTGGGGACCTGAACTCAGAGCCTCACTCTTGCTCTGCAGATGCCTTAATCAGCTTCCAGCTGGTCTGATGAGCCCTCTCAGGATGGCCCCATGACCCCGCCCCAGCATCTTCCCCAGTGGCAGGGACTCTGGACACATTTTAATTTCATTGTGTTTACACTCTGCAGCGAAATGTAACAAAGACTCCAGCCAGCAACACATTCGTCTTTCTACCAGCAGCCACAAAATAGAACGTTCTACATTTTTATGGAGGAAGGAACCCACATAGCAAAAGTGCCCAGCCCTCCAAATTCAGACAGCCCATCTCGGCTTGTCCTTTATTGAAAATGGCCCTCACCCTGACTTGGGGGTTACCCAGTTCCAGCACCAACTTCCTCACTTTCTAGTGAAGACCTGGGAACTCAGAATGTCACCGGGTTCTCAAAAGGTCACTGTCTGAATGGAGTCACAGCTCAGCGATAACATCACCAGAATAAGAGTGGACCCACACAGGAATACACCCCTCCCATTGCCACTAATCAGAGCATTAGTGAGACTGGAGCCTGAGGATAGAGAATCTGAGGGTGACACCGATTACAGTCTCTTGTCTCAAAAATAAAAGAAATATATATAATATATTTACGAATATATTTTAATTATTTTGATTAAATAGCTTAATTTTAAGAAATATATATATAATTAAAACTAATAAAGAATTCTATTTAATTAAGATTAGAATAATTTAATTAATATAACTAATATAATATATAAATGAATATATAAAAATAACATTAAAAATAAATATATAAAGAAAATGGAACTATATGTAAAAGGGGTGGGGCAGGCGCTGTAGCTGAACCTCAAAACCCACCCCCACAGTGACGCACTTCCTCCAGCAAAGCCACGCCCACTCCAACAAAGTCACGCCTAACTAGTGCATAAGCACACTGCCTTTCCATGTCACTGTGCGCACGCGTGCGCGTACACACACAGACACACACACACCAGTGCCCCTTGGCTAGGAACCCCCTGATCACTCCCAGGCCACTGAACTGCACCTGAGCCCTGATTCCGAGCAGATGGGCACAGTCAGGAGAAGGGCGGATCTGGTTTCATGGAGACTCTGGCGTTCTGCAGGAGCCATCAGAAAAAGGTGATTTCAAGCCTAGGGTGTAGCTCAGTTGTAGAGCGCTTTGCCTAGGACGTGCAACTCTCTGGTGCCTTAGTTCCGGTTCTATTACTGTGAGGAGACACCGTGACCAAGGCAACTCCTATAAAGGAAAATATTTAATTGGCGCTGACTTACCGTTTCAGAGGTTCAGTCCATTACTATCATGGCAGGAAGCATGGCAGACATGATGCAGGAGGAGCTGAGAGTTCTACACTTTCATCTGAAGGCAGCCAGCAGGCGACCTGTCCTCCCACAGGGAGCCAGGACAGACTCTCTTACACTGGGTGGAGCTTGAGCTTAGGACCTCAAAACCCAGCCCCACAGTGACGCACTTCCTCCAACAAAGCCACGCCTACTCCAACAAGGTCACGCCTCCTAACTAGTGCCAATTCCCATGGTCCAAATCATATTTAAACCACCACTCCTGAGTTCAGTCTCTAGCTCTGTCTAAACCCAATCTGGTTGGTGCAGGACTGGAATCCTAGCGCTTGGGAGCATGGAGGCAGAAAAGGAACCCAGAAATTCAGGGTCATCATCAGCTATATAGTACATTTCAGAATAGCCTGGGCTACATGAGACCTTGTCCAAAAAAATGCAAGGAATGGGAAAAAGCAGCGTTTGAGGTGCTTACTCTCGGAGCTGAAGAGCAGCTCCAGCGGCTGCCTGCCCAGTGCCTTTGCTCTGTGCTCCCTCCGCCACAGTGGATATATTATCTGGAATCATCTACGTAGGCGCGACCGACCGTTTAACACAGTTCCTCGTGTTGTGGTGACCCGCAACCATAAAATTATTTAGTTGCTACTCCATAGCTATAGTTTTGCTACTGTTATGAATCGTAATGTATATATAGGATATGCAGGATATTTGATATGCGGTCCACGAAAGGGTTGTGACCCACAGGTTGAGAACCACTGGTCTATGTGGACCTGTACGGGAAGCTCCACATAGACCCAAGTGATCACACTCCCCATGACTGGTGACTTAAGCAGAAAGCTGAAAGAAGCCACGCCTTGCTCAAGGAATGGCTAGCCCCTCCCACATGCCCACCTGACCCCATCTCTGACTCATCCTGCATCCCACTCTTCCCAGCATCTTGAACGACAGATAGAACACGACAAGACAGTGACCTGACCCAGCTTATATGGACTGGCCCACAGACAAGGCTTCTGGTCCTTTAACCATTACTGTCCAGTCTTGAGTAGCTCTAAGCCATGATAAGTCCACGTTTCAGATGAGGAAGTTAAGTTTGGGTGATCTCTAGTGATTCTGTCATATCTGACAGCCCAGAGCCCTCAGATTCCACTTCTGGGTTAGCCCGGGGGTGGGGGTGACTGTAGACCCTGGGCATCCTGTGTTCCCCACTGCCTGGAGTCCTTTTGGCTGCAGCAGCATCATGCATGGAGCCGGCTTTGCAAGCTTGAGGTATGCCTGTGTTCTTAACCCTGGGTAGGGACAGGCCACTGTGGAAGGCACAGCCCCATTCTCCAGGTGGTAAGGACAGTCATCAAGGCAAGAGCACATGTGCTAAGTGCCCAGCGAGGGTCACATCCAACCAGGGCTCATGGGTCCTGAGGACAGAGGACATGAGGGGCCAACATGGTCTGAAGAAAAATCTTTAGCAGGGATTTATAAAGCAGAGAGGGAGGAGCTAGTGGCTGCCTGAAGGTAGTCCCCCTCCACTGCGGTTTCTTTCTATGGGAGAATCTTCAAATGAGCTCACTACCTGTTGGTTCTAAGTCTGAGAACACACATGTGATTGCAGTTGAAGAGAGAGGCGGAGAGGGTCCATCCCAGCTGTGAGGAGCTGGTGGTCTGGCTATAGCTATGTGGGAGCTGGGCTGGGGAGATCTCTGGGCCATCAAATGTGACAAGTCTCCTTCTCAAATATCCCCTTCTCTATGCCTTCTCAAGGGCCAGAGTCCTTGGCTAGTGGCCAAGAAGTGAAGGCAGCCCTGAGCCATGGGGGAAAGCGCCTAACCTTGGCAGAGGCCCAAGATGGAGGATCTATCCCTGCACAGAGGTTAACTGCAGAAGCCTTCCTAAAGGCCTGGTTTGAGGAGCTGGTCAGAGTGTGGTGTGACCGCAGGAGAGCAAGGCACCCCCTCCACACACAGGAGCTCAGCTAGACCACCTCAAGCCACCAGACCAGCTCCCTGAAGAGGTTCCTGGTGCTCTCTGCAGCCAGGTGGGCTAGGGTAGCTCTGATTTCAAGGGCACCCAGATTCTTCTTTCCTGCAAGGACTTCTGGTTCTTTGAGCAACCTGTCTACATGAGGGGCAGTCGGCAGCTTCCTGTCCTGACCCTGGGAACCCTTCCCAGGAGGCTGTGGCCTGAATCCTATCATCTTTCCCAGCTCCTTCAACTCTACGTGGCTCTTCATCTGTCTTTTGGAGCTGCCACCATGAACCCTGTCAGAGCACTAGCCTCAGGAAGGAAGCAGCGGCAAGTGATTGCACTCATGAGCCATCAATGGTAAGTAAGCAGCTGCCTGGCCTGGCCCTCAGAGCCAATCACCTCACACGCATACATCTGTGGAACATGGTGCACAGCCCCAGCTGCTACTGAGCCAACACTGAAGAAGCAAGGCCACGATATCAATAATGTTTCAAGACAGTCTGGAATTAACTCCATTCCTCTGGCAGAACTGTTAGAAGCAACGGATCACCTCACATCCACCATCGCCTGCCTGCTTCGCCAATGAGCAAAGATGCTTTCCAGTGAAGGAGGGCAGCCATGCTACCTATGCTGTGACAACAGATGTGGAAGTCACACTGACAACAACCCAAACGCTAAACTCAGCCTTCAGTCCTCGGCACATCCTCTTAGTCACAGAATTGCTGGCCTCAGGTGTCCAGGCAGCAGGTGGACATTATATAGGGGACAAAGGTCCCCTCACCTCTGACAGGGAGGTCAAGCTAGAATATGCTTCCTAGGCATGGAGTGAAGACCACTGGAAGGCCAGTGAAGGGGCAACCGCACTCAAATGGAAAGAAAAACAAATTACCATCTCAAAGGAGTCTTGCCCAAGACAACCAAGATGGAGCCTCTGAGATGCAGGGGAGTTCTAACTTTGAACCTGTAACAGCATCTTTCTTTGATGCTTTTGAACACAGTTAGGGGGTTTCCCCCACACTCACAATGTCTGAACTTGAGGGGTGCCGGTCCGATCTTCATGTGGCAGCTTCATTCTTCCCCCTTTTTTGGGGGGATCTATTTGCCCAGTAGTGAACAGTGGCCTTTTTTTTTTTCCACGACTAGGGCTACAGACAAACCGCATGGATTCGTCTTAGATTCCTATTGGAGTCAAGGGTACATGCGTGTGTAACTGGGCATGGCAAAGGTCCCACTTAGTGATCTAGACATGACACGGGGCTTAGTGGGTATGCTAGGATTGCCAAAGCCAAAACATCGGCTATCCAACCCTCCCGCCATTCCCATAGCATGTGAGAAGTGAAAGACTGCAGTATCATTTGCAAATGGCTTTGAGGGTTATGGATGGCTTGTGGGATCCTAAACATTTGTACATAGTTGGATGAAGTCTCTACCACCTGTCATCAGACCACTGGCTCAGCATCAGTACCAGTGGAAGAAGATACATACCGTCTTGGTCACCTTTTCTGCTGGGTCCCACGGCTCCTTGTAAGAAAGACTGTGAAACACTTTTAAAAGAGACATTTTGGCCGGGCGGTGGTGGTGGCGCACGCCTTTAATCCCAGCACTTGGGAGGCAGAGGCAGGCGGATTTCTGAGTTCGAGGCCAGCCTGGTCTACAGAGTGAGTTCCAGGACAGCCACAACTATACAGAGAAACCCTGTCTCGAAAAACAAAAAAAACAAAAAAAACAAAAAAAAAGACATTTTACGTGCATTCCATTCATTCCAAAGACTGTTTTCTCGGAAGCGGCTGCCAAAGTAAGCATCTGGAGATTCCTGCAGCCAATGAGAATGTGTCCCCGCCCTCCGGTAAGGTGCAGCCAATGAGAATGTGTCCCCCCCAACAGTCCCCCCAGGATGACTCTGTGTTTGCCCTGGCAGCAGCTTGCTATCTAGGGGGACACTGGCTAAGAGCCTTCATAGTCTGAGGACCAACTTCATTATCTCACAGGCTACCTGCCTTCAAATGACAAACGACTAGCTCTGGAAAGACTTGTGGAAGATGGAAAGAGCCGTACCGGCGGTGGGGTGGGGAGCAGTAAATATTCATATTTAGAAGAAAAAAAAAACAGCTTCCCTTTTGCAGACAAACTTGACTTAACTTGAATCTTCAAGGAAGGGTGATTAAATTTTCTGGTGAAACTGGACTCAAAAGAGGTTCTCCACGCGTGCTCGTAGAAGCTTGAGGGTAGAGCCATTTGGATGCTAAGTAACCTGGGCTATAGGATTAACAGGGCCGGTTCTAGATCGGACACGAGGGTGAACTGGCCCCTATGAAGTTGCTTTCTCAAATTAAATTCCATAAACGTCCTCAGGGTTCCTTTTCCTGAAAGAGAAAAGTAAACAACTTACGAAATGAATATCTCTTGCTTTAAAATTCCAGTTACCCAGTTAAACGAGGTTTTCTCCTTCCCTGGCTACCCAAAGGCTACCTTCACCCACACACCAATATCAACTCACCACCCACACACGCACACACGCACGCACGCATCCACACCCCCACTCCCCACGAATGCTGCTTCCTGAACGCCAGCAGCTTTCCTCCTTTCAGTTGCCCATCTGTGTCCTCTTTAGACACCTGGGCACATTCTCCAAGTGACTACCCTGATGTCTTAAGCCTGAAAAAAATCACCACAGAGTGTCAGTAGGTCAGGTTCCATCACACACTCCAACCCCCAATGTCTTGCACTGCAGTGCACTAATAAGAATTGGGTATATTTTCTAAAAAAATCAGAAACTAATTTTCAGAATGGCACCAAGAAAGCAAGAGGCTTACCTTGGCTGGCTCCGAAACGTCAGCTGGTAGGAATAAGGTTTTGAGAAAGTCACAGGCAGGTCCAAATTTCTAACATTGTGACACGTTGTTATCAACTATAAAATTCAAACATGAGAATCATTTGTCAGTTCCCCCCCCCAAAAAAAGCAAAATTTCTCATAATATTTTAAATACGTTTATGATTTTGCATTGTGCAAAACTCAAAACCATCCTGGGCCACAAGCTGCCCAGGAAGCTGCAGGTTGGACCCTGATGAAGATGAATTATTTGTTAATTTTGTTTTTTCTTGTGGATCCACCCACACTGCAGGCAGTGGGTCTCTTATGTAAATGAAAAGGTCATTCACTAGAATCCAGTTTTCTGGCGCCTTCTGTGTGCCTGTGATGTCTATATTGACACTCAAGCAAAATAATCTTTTCGTTTGTGCTTTGAATGGTTTTTCCTCTGATCCTCCGTTTTCATCTGCTACACCACCTTTGAAACCATTTGGTACTGAGTCCCCTGGAGGAAAACGTGGCACTTTCCCATCGATGGCTTCCCAGAATCTACAGCTGTCACCTCCAGAACTGTGTGGACCCCCACTCCTATCCCCAGTGCTTTACCACAAAAAGAGTTCGCTTGCCAACACCCAGAACCCCTCCTGCCTGACAGGTAGGTACCTGGACACCACCTTTCGTTTTAACATCCATACAGAGCCCTGTGGCTTGCTTTTTGTTTGGAGAAAATGAATAGTCAGATTGCTGGGAGGGTTTGTATCTTCCTGTGTTGCCCTGGGTCTTCACCAACTGGTTACAGAAACCCTCAGCAGTCTCTTTCCCATCACCACACCCTCCAAAGAAGATGGCCCCCAGGCCCTCAGTTCAGATGGTCCCTTCGCCCTTGCTCTCTCTAGCTCTGCCCCTGCTCCCATCAGCCCCTGGTGGTTTCTTGCCTCATCCTAGCACTCCGCCCCCCCATTTCCATTTTCCAATTCTCTCCCCCCCACCCCCCCCCCCGCAGCTCTGCTATACTCCCCAGCGGAGGAAGAAGATGCACTGTCTGAAAGTTGTCTGACCTTGACCTTCCCCCTCCCGCCCCACCTTCCCGGTCCCTGGCTCTTAGACTCTGACATATCTATTGCTATCTGTTCTCCACCGGAAAGAAATCTAGATGCTTGTGTTTGCTTTTCCATTGGGTCTCCATTCTGAGTCTGATCTGCTGAATAGGGAAGAGGTGCTCTACCTTGTCTTTGTTTTGGCCTCGTGATTAAAAACAGAGTCTAGAGTCTTCCTGTAGGTTTTTAATTTTTAATCTAAACAGACTCCAGGTCTGTGACACTATCTCCACAGAGGAGGGTGGCCAACTTCAGAGCTTCGATGAAAAAGGAACACTGGATGTAAGATTCAGGAACTTTTCCTGTTGATTTCCTTCCTATTTCTCCTTGCGCCTGTGAGTTTCGCTGTTCAGAACCATGCAATCAGCCGGGCCTTCAGATTTAAAGCTGAGTTCTTCTCAGGTCAGCGCCGATGCCCTCCGGCTTGCCCACCAAAGCACGGTGGAAGACCGTGAACAAAGGTCGATTGACTATACCCTATGCTGGAAAAGCCTCGCAGAACACTTCCAGATGTGTCTTTGTTTTTCTTTGGGAATGCACCCAGTTTCCCTCCGGTGCACGGGCTGTTGGGATCCGGAATTGCGTTTCTAATAGAGAAGACTTAAAAAGCAACTCTCTGGTTTATTATTTGACTAAAAACAATCAAGCTCTGTAGCCATCGAGCCCCCATGAAGTGTCCCCAGTGTCTCCCATGAACCACTGGGATTCTGCAGAGACCCTGGCCTCAACGCCTTAGTGCTCAGCGCATGCGCTCTACAGAGGAAGAAAATAGTCTATAAACGGTTGGATGAAACAGCTTTCTGTGCAAAGGAGAGATGTTACCATCGGTCCATGTGGGTCTCTCCGTGGGTGACTGTTAGACGTCCGAGCGCAGCATAGAACAGACCACACCAGATCAAACGGTTCCAAGGTGGGGGCTGGTTTATTCAGGAGATAGGGCAAAGGTGGGGGGGGGGGGGGTAGGGGGAGAAGTAGAAGAAAAAGATGGAAGAAAAGAGCGAGGTCAGGGGGCTCTGCCTGTTTTATATGGGCGGTGACGTAGCCTCTCCCAAGTAAAGCTGAGGTAGCCAGGTGGATCCTGGTAATGAATAGTGGTTGCCTTGGCAACGATGTGGGGGTCGCCTAGATGTGATGTCACTGGGTTCGGAGCCTGATACCAACAGTAACGTCTCTGGGAATATGGTTGGATTTAGACCACGTTATAAAGCAGGTGTCATGTGAGCCTTCGCCCAGGAGCAATACAGACTGTGTGAAAGCTGCTGGCTGGTAACTTAAGAGTCTGGTGGCTTTCGTTGGCATCCCATGGCCCTGGGCTCAGCCTCAGTCTCATGACACTGGGAAATGTGGCCTCCTGGGAGAAGTCCTGTGCCTTCCACCATGGCCTTCTCCATCAACTTGGGTCTACAAGCCTATGTGACTAGACTAGAGCTCCCCAGGCACAAAGTTACCCTTGACCTCTCTAGCTAAAGACATTTCATGATTCCATGTGTCTGAGGGCTTGATTTTTAAGAAAGATGTGGCGCCCCACAGCCTACTTCAGTGAGATAGCGAAAATGCCATTCCACCAGGCAGACAGTACCAAGAGAAAAAGCTGATGGTTTCCAACAATCCCTCTATAAACTGTACACGCATGACCGACCCGGCGCCCCAGGCGGGTCTTCCCAGCTGCTAGTGAAGCATCCGGTCGCCACACAGCTTCTCCCTGAACTGTCCTGTTGAAACATTTGTTTTCCTATTTAGTGCATTTGGTACAGTATTTAAACCAGCATTTCACTTCGTTGGTGAACTTGACTGTGAATTGACTTTCTGTTGTTTCTCATGGACTTGGCGAGCTGGGATTTTTGCCTCTGTCGGTGCCCAGTGTATGTCTGTCGCTCTGCCTGCTGCCAGCTTCCCACCTGCCAGCACCTTTTCTCTTGTCCTGATGTTTTCAGTTCCGTTTCTTTCTTTTATTTTGTTTTATTCTGATCCTCTTCAGTGTAGTTTTATTATATTCTGCATTTTGATTCCCCTAGGTCTGGTATACTTCACTTTTCTTTTAATCTGCTGGGATACACGGAAAGTCAGTTCTTTTTTGTGCTGACACAGGAAAGCACTTTGCTAATAGATGCTGACTTCCAGGACTGGCCCTTTTCAAGGTCTCAGATGTTTCTCTCCACACCAGGTGCTGTTTTAAAAAGCCTGGGCTCGCCAGGCGGTGGTGGCACACGCCTTTAATTCCAGCACTTGGGAGGCAGAGGCAGGTGGATTTCTGAGTTCGAGGCCAGCCTGGTCTACAGAGTGAGTTCCAAGACAGCCAGGGCTACACAGAGAAACCCTATCTCGAAAAACCAAAAACCAAAAAAAAAAAAAAAAAAAACCTGGGCTCCATGCTGGGTTTTCCCTTTCCGTTTCTGACTTGATTTCCGGTTGTCAGTGGTTCCATTGGCCAGAACTGAATGCTCCAGGTCAGAGACAGGCACTTCCCTTTCTTTGTCCAGTAAGCTCCAGGTTAAATGGCCAGAGGGGCAAAACACCCCCAAGTGGCCAGGGTCAGCATTTCCCGAGTGCAGGGGACACTGTGTCCCCAGCTAATATAAAACTTTGACTGTTTAAAATACCCAGCTCCTTCTCGTCTCCATGGATTAGAAGAAGTCTATTGCCTGCCACACTCCAGGGCCTGCTGTGTGGTCTCTCCCCAGCTGTAGAAGTGCCGTAGGGGTCTAAGGTCTTCCCAGAGAACAGAGGATTGCATCTCCAACCCTGTTCCAACCCTCAGTTTTACAAAGTACAGGAATCAAAGTTCAGCATGACTGGAATGTTCCAAAATGGGGGGGGGGGCTTACCATGAAAATTAACTCGTTCTTTGAAATATGATTTTGGCATGGTGCCCAGAGACGTGTACCACTCTCTTAAGTAAATGGATTCTTCTGGAAGAAAAGAAGGAAGAAAAACAATTAACCATATTTGGGCTGAGTATGTAGCTCGGTGGTTGAGTGCTTGCCTACCCCTCGCAAGGCTCTGGATTCAAACCCCAACACTGTCAAAAGGAGAGAGAGAGAGAGAGAGAGAGAGAGAGAGAGAGAGAGAGAGAGAGATTGAACTCAGAAACCCACTGCCCCCACAGGATGAAGCTGTGGGAAGGCATTGACTCCAACTATACCCGTGTCATCAGTGTCCCAAATGTCAAACTTCCAGATGTCAACCAAATGTCAACCTGTGGGTCTCAACCACTCTGGGAGGTCATACATCAGATTTCCTGCATATCAGGTATCCATAATATGAATTATAACAGCAGCAAAATTACAGCTATGAAGTAGCAACGAATTTTGTCTGGGGTGGGGGGAGTCGCCACCACTTGAGGAACTGTATTAAAGGGTCACAGCGTCAGGAAGGTTGAAAACCACTGCTCCAGAAAGGTGTGGGAAGATCTGTGACTAAGTGTGCTAGCCAAAGGCGTTTGGGAGAGGCCTAGACATACCAAGAGGAAACATTATAACCACCTCAATCAGCAACAGGGGCAAGAGGAGGCGGTAAAAGCAAGCTGGAGCTCCCCACTGAAACGCCAGCACATCTCTGACAGCCTTGAGTTTCATGTTACCATTTCCTAGTCTCTCTGGAGTAAATATTTTCTACTGTAAAACAAAACAAAACATGTAAATACTATTTGTATATTTTGTTCTTGTCTTTTCTAAAGTGGAAGTTGATCTGGAAAATAAATCACAAGTCATCTACATCTTGTTCCTTTTTCTTTTTTTCTTCCCCCTTCTTTTTCTTCTTAGAAATCATATACTTTAATATCTTTCAGGAGGCGAAGGCTGATTAAAGAGGGCCTTCATTCCTGACTAATGGAAGGAAGATGGCGCCAGCCAAGGAGAGGGGGGATTAGGCAGTAGGAGGACAGATGCGCTCTGAGTCTCTCTTAACAGGTGTGGACCCTGACTGGGCCTCCTAACCTCTTGGGGCTTCGTCTAAAAGAAAACAGCTGCCGGGCTTTTAAAACAACCGAGTGGCAGATGCAAAATACTTTGGAAGGAAAAAAATTACATTCAAAGGCACCAAACTGCAAAGTCTCAACTGTCATCGACTCTATTTCTTGGGAGACAGACACTTCAGAGATGGGAAATCTCCACCTATTTCCTGTAATTTTTCGCATGAACTCAATTCTGGAACAAAACCAGTAAGAGACTGAGTGCACTGTGGATTTCTGCTACTACCTTTAAAGAGTCGCGCTTAACAGTCAAAATTATTTTGTGCACTTTAAAAGCACTTGGAGAAGAAATAAGGGCTTTCTTGGTGTGTGTGTGTGATTTTATGTGTGTGTATGTGTGTGTGATTTATGTGTGTGTGATTTTGTGTGTGTGTATGATATGTGTGTGATTTCTGTGT
>NW_021604714.1:2930566-2950149 GCF_004785775.1 Grammomys surdaster | reverse complement strand
GTGATTTTGTGTGTGTGTATGATATGTGTGTGATTTCTGTGTGTGTGTATGATATGTGTATATATGATGTGTGTGTGATTTTATGTGTGTGTAATATGTGTATGATGTGTGTGTGATTTTGTGTGTGTGGGTATGACATGTGTGTGTCTGATATGTGTGTGATTTTGTGTGTGTGTGATATGTGTATGTGTATGATGTGTGTGTGATTTTGTGTGTGTGTATATGATATGTGATTTTGTGTGTGTGTGTGTGTATGATATGTGTGTGTATGATGTGTGTGTGATTTTGTGTGTGTGTGTTGCCTGTTAACTAACATGTATATCTGTGTACCACATGAAGTCAGATCTCCTGGGACTGGAGTCACAGCAGGCTGTGAGCTGCCATATGAAAGCTGGAGCTTGAACTCAAAACCTCTGGGAGAGCATCCAGGGCTCCTGATGGCTGAGATATCAATCCAGAAGTCCCAAGAAATAAGTTTTAATAATTTGAATATGTTCTTGGTTTAACCAAAAACTTATCAGTTTCTAACATACCTTGAAGAACAGTTTGAGCCAGCAGAAATAAAGCCAAATGGTCTGAAGACCAAATGTCTGGAATTGACAATCTAGCTAGTGTGAGTGGGACTCTCAATAGACGAGTGCAGGCAAACAGAACCAAGAAATAGCCTTCTTGGCCCATTCGAACATCCAAACCAAAGCCATGGAATTCAAAAGTAAGCCGGGGTCTTCTCACATCAGCTTGACTGTGGATGCTTGCCACTTCAGAGAAGGATAAAGCCTTCAAAGTTGTCAGCACCCCTCACCTCTGTCTGAGGCGAAACTGATCATTTATGAGACTTATGCCTATAATCCTTACACTCAGGAGCTACATGAGACCTTGTCTCGAAAATGATAAAAAATATATCTCCAGAAAATTGAACTCAGTACTCACATCTCAGAAGGAAGAGTTGCTGAGGCCTTCTGTGAGAGTCAGCAGGTTCGGAAAAACTTTAGGATTCAATAAGAATGTCCAGGAAGAAATAAAGTCATACAAACTTAAAAGTGAACACATGTTCAAGATTTTATCTGGGTTTTAGAACAAGAGAAGCAGACATATGTTTTAAAGCGTGTTCAGAGGAGCAATCAAAAAGCACAAATTTATATGGAGTCACGGAACACTGAGAGGGGCCGCAAATGGAAACAAATGTGACTATCTCTGTCAGCCGTGACGGAAGGAAGAGGTCTACCAGTTATCCACACTTTATAAAGTGCTTTGGACCCACTGGCAGGTCTAGAAGTTGGTAAGCCAGGAGGCTGCCATTGGGGTGAGGCGTAGCTTCCCGCCGAAACCCCAACTGCTTTTCTAGTATTGTCAAGCCCTCTCTGCTTTCTTGAATGCCCAGGCCTATGTCATAGACACATCACTGCATTATGCTGGTAAATGAGCAATCAGGAAGAAACCCTTAGGCAGATATTGATGGAGCCCTATATGAATGTTAACCTTCTGACCTCTAACCTCTGAGGCCTCCCCCTCCCTCTGTTCACTGCTTCTGAGCCCATTTCCCCATCCCCACCCCCACCCCCACCCCCACTGAGCTTGGGGCTAAGAGCTCTTTGACATAAATAACTAGATCTGTAGGGCTGATCAAAAGCAGATGTGGGAACGGACACTGGCCCTATAGTGTGCACTGTGCTCTCCTCTGGCTGAACAGTAAATCTCTGGGTTTATACCGCCGGAGTTGCTCCTCTGAATTAAACACCACTAACCCTTCACGTGGGGGGTTGTTAACTGGGAGGAAACCTCTTTGCCGCTGACCTCTTGATTCAACTTGCTGACAGTTAGGATGCCCTGAGAATAATGGATCGCCGTCTCTCTCCTTTGACCTCCCCTAGAACTGCATCTGATGCTACTTCCTGTAGCCCGTTCTCCTGGGTTTGTAGTTAGTCTGGCAGAATGGCGGCATCTCAGGAGCCACGGTTCCCCCCTCCCTCTCCCACCCCCTTCCTTAGCTATCAGTTAATGTGGCCACTGTACTCCTGCCATAACTAAACAGTGGTTTCCTTAGCAGTTTAAATAATAAATCAGAATATTAATTCAAGATGTGGCCACGGCACGGACAAGCAACGTACCTTCCCCCAGCCCCACCCCCACCCCAGCCAAGGCTGAACTCCAAATCTCTTCCAGTATCTACAGTGATGGCTGAACACACAGTATGGCCATTGGCCTTTTAACTATAACATGACTGTAGTTGCCGCTGACAGCTGCAACTGTCTCTGTGTACATGTCTCTCAGACATCTGGTTTGTGCTGCGGGGAACAGGCCCGGATACCTCAGGCTGGATTGAGATTGCTTCCCCAACTCATCCGTCACTGGAAGACATACAGATCCCCCCTCCCAGACACCCACACCCCCACCCCAAGCTGCTGAATGGCACTTCCAGGGATTTCAAGCCTGCACAGGCCACGAGGTGTTGAGGATCAGACACTCCCAAAGCAGATTGTTCAGTGCTCCACCTTTGAGGCAGCCATGACGGAAGAGGCTAAGCTAAGCCCACTCATGCGCAGCCCCACCACCTCCAAATCTGGGCTGGTGACGCTAGTCAGTCATCTGAAGATCATGTGAGGTGGGGGGAGCGGGGGAGTCTGTCCAAAGTTCTCCTGCTCTTTCTAATAATTAACGCCACGAAGGACAGAAGAACTGATCCAAACCAAGGAAACCAATGTAAGGCGGCATGAAGACGGAACGGGGCCTGAGCCAAGGTTCAGCTTGCAAGCCCTGAGCACACCCAGAGTCAACAAGGCAAGTAGTGCTGCTCTTAGAAACCAAAGAAGGCCCTGTATGGTGACCCATGCCCTAATCCCAGCGGTCAGGAGACAGAGACAAGGTAGATCTCTGTGAGTTTAAGGTCAGACTGGTTTAATAGAGCGAGTTCCAGGAGAACCAGGGCTACACAGAGAAACCCTGTCTCAAAAAAAAGAAAAAAAAAAGAAAAAAAGAAAAGAAAAAGAGAAAAGAAAAAGGGGGAAAGGGGCTGGAGAGATGGCTCAGCAGTTAAGAGCACTGATTGTTCTTGCAGAGGTCCTGAGTTCAATTCCCAGCAACCACATGGTGGCTCACAACCATCTGTAATGGGATCTGATGCCCTCTTCTGGTGTGTCTGAAGACAGCTACAGTGTACTCACATACAATAAATAAATAAATAAATAAATAAATAAATAAATAAATAAATCTTTAAAAAAAAAGAAAAAAGGGGAAAAAAGAAAAGGAAGGAAAGAAGGAAGGAAGGAAGGAAGGAAGGAAGGAAGGAAGGAAGGAAGGAAGAAGCCGGGCAGTGGTGGCGCACGACTTTAATCCCAGCACTTGGGAGGCAGAGGCAGGCAGATTTCGGAGTTTGAGGGCAGCCTGGTCTACAGAGTGAGTTCCAGGACAGCCAGGGCTACACAGAGAAACCCTGTCTCGAAAGACCAAAAAAAAAAAAAAAAGAAAAGAAAAAAGAAAGAAAGAAAGAAAAAAAGAAAGAAAGAAAGAACACAGAGATGGCTCAGAGAAAAAGATGCCTGCCTACAAGCCTAGCGACCTGAGTTCCATCCCCAGTACCCACTTGGTGGAAAACGAGCACCAACTCCAGCAGGTTATCTTCTGACCTTTCATACATGTGCTTTGCCCACAAACATACAACTGAAATACATAAAAATATAATAAGGAAAACATTGTTTAAAAATAAAAATACATATCACGTATTTAGAGAAGAAAAGAAAGGTAGCTATAACTTGTTCTCAGATGATTAAAAGTAGAAAGAGATGAAGAGAAAATCGTAAAGAAATGTGGGAAATATTAAAATGAGTGTAAGTTTAAGTGATATGATAGACAAGCTTTTATGTTGTGGTTTTTCCTGATGCTTGGTATTAGGCCAAAAAATATATTTAAAAGAAGACAATTTCAAAATAATGTCAGTGTCCTAAAACAAAGTAATTTGGGGCCAGCAAAGTGGCTCATCCGGTATAGGTGATTACCACCAAGCTTGATGACCTGAGTTTGATTCCTGGGACCCCCATGGTAGAGGGAGCGAACCGACTCCCACAAGTTTTCTTCCAAGATCCACACATACACAAATAAACAAGGGAAAAATGGTCATAATTTTGAGCTTACAGTCTATGTCCAAACAATTTTTTAGTTATTAAAATAAATATATGTTCAAGATGGGGGAACCTAGAACATTTTCTTCAACCATTAAATTCTCACTGATGTTAGTTTTTTTAAACAAAACAAAAACAAAAAAAAAACCCAACCACACCAGAAAAGGAAATCATTGACCCAAAGCTATTGTGGATATAGTAAAATATATGGCTATGCCTAACTAATTACTCTTCCTGTTTTTTTTTTGGGGGGGGGGGTTGGTTGCTTGCTTGCTTTTTGTTTATTTGTTGGGGGGGGCAGTGTTTGGGTTTTGTGTCAAATCCAGAAAACAAAATTCTCAGCAGCCATTGTAAAAAAAAAAAAAAATTTTGAAGCTGAAGACAGGCCTTTCAAATGCACCTACTGTCGGGACCACACCATGTCCTTCTTGAGAAAAGAACTTTAAACAAGCAGGAGACGTAGAAAAAAGAAGAAAAGGAGGAGGGGAGGGAGGGGGGGAGTAGGAGGCAGAGGGACCAGGAAGAGGAGAAGCAAGAAGAAATGGAAAAATGTCTCAGTTTATAAAGCACCTGCCAGGCACTGTGCTGAGACCCCAAGGCTGGTAGACTGGAGACAGAGGATCCGTGGGGCTCACTGGCTAGCCAGTCTCATCAGATTAGCAAGATCCAGGTTCATCCAGAGACCCTGTCTCAAAAAATAGAGTAATGGAGGAAGACACCTGACATCAACCTCTGTCCTATATCTACACGACACACACACACACACACACACATACATACATACATACACATATACACTCACATATACACTCACATACATGCATTCACATATACACACACATATTTGCACATACACACATACGTATACACTCACATACATAAACACATACATTCACATATACACACACATTAGGCACATATACTCACACACATACATGCATACATATACACACATACATTCACATATTCACATACATAAACACATATACAGTCACACACATACATATATACAAATACATATATATACACTCAGACACATATACATGTACACACATACATTCACATACATAAACACATATATACTCACATACGTACATACTCATATATAGTCACACATGTACATTCGCACATTATACACATATACACATACACTCACACACAAATACACTCACACACATACATCTACACTCACACATATACACACACACATGTACGCTCACACATACATATACACAATACATATACATACACTCCCACACAAATACACACAAACACTCACACACATACATACACATATACACTCGTACACATACACTCACACATACATTCACATACACACACATATATACACATATACTCACACACAAATACATACAGACACCCACACACATATAGACATATACACACACATTTATACACCCATATACTCACACACATATACACAGAACACATACACTCACACACATACTTATACATACATACATACATACATACATACACACATACACACATACACACACATACACATGAAGGAGAAGAAAGCAGTTTCCTTTTTTAAGGTAAAAGCTATTTTGGAATAAACACTTAATTAGAAGAAACACAAGAGTGAGCCATCACACTGCATAATTCTTCAGAGCACATGAGGGAAGGAAGTTTTGAAATAGAAACGACCTGTGAGGGGCTTAAGAAGACCAGGGTTCCTGTTTTGTTTCCTGGAGAAACAAGATATCTTGGGTAGAGAAACGGCCCAGTTGCAGTGTGGAAGAGTGTAGTTTATAGCTGTGTGATTAGATGTATCCGTATGAACTCAGGGCCCCTGAGTCCTTAACAGGGGAACGTGGGGCTGCAGAAATAGCTCAGGGTTCAGAGTACCTGCCGCCCTTACACAGGACCAGGTCTCAACTCCCAACACCCACATAGTGGCTCACAACTGTTCGTATGTCCAGTTGTAGGCAATACAATGCCCTGCCTTACACTCTGAGGGCACCAGGTACACATGTAAACAGACGAACAGGCAGACAATACACCCAGATGCATGAAATAAAAATAACTGGATACACAAACACATCATCTTAGTTCTATTCACTAACAGCCTGAGTGTAGCAGCCACCTGCTCACACAGACTGTCCCCAGCACACACATGGCTGAAGTAACAACCTTCCTCTAATCAAAATGACTTAGTTACTGTTTTATCACTGTGAAGAAACATCATGACTATGGTAACTTTTTTGGCAGAGAGGGGGGCAGCAGGGTTTCTCTGTGTAGCCCTAGTTGTGCTGGCACCCACTCTGTAGACCAGGCTGGCCTTGAACTCAGAGATCCTGCCTGCCTCTGCCTCCCAACTGCTGAGATTAAAGGCATGCGCCACCACTGCCTGGCATGACCATGGTAACTCTTACTTGCCCTCAAAAAAGCATGTAATTGGGGCTGGCTTACAGTTTCAGAGGTTTAGTCCATTATCATCATGGCAGGGAGCATGGTTGCATGCATGGTGCTGAAGAAGTAGCTGAGAGTTTTACATCCAGATCTGCAGGCAGCAGAGAGGGACACTGGTCCTGCCTTGGGCTTTTGAAGGCTCAAAGCCCACCCCCTAGGGACACACTTCCTCCATCAAGGCCACACCTCCCAGTCCTTTTCAAGTAGTGCCACTTTCTTGTGACTAAGAATTCAAATGTGGTGGTTTGAATAGGTCCTCATAGATTCATATGTCTGAATGTTTAGCCCATGGGAGGGGCACTATTAGGAGGCGTGGCCTCATTAGATGAAGCGTGTCACTGTGGGGGCGGGCTTTGAGGTCTCCAATGCTCAAGCTCTGCCCAGTGTGGAACACAGTCTCCGTCTGCTGCCTGTGGATCAAGGTGTAGAACTCTCAGCTCCTTCTCCACCATCATGCCTACCTGGATGCTACCATGCTTCCCACCATGATGATAATGGAGAGAACCTCTGAAACTGTAAGCCAGCCTCAATTAAACACTTTCCTTAATAAGAGTTGCCTCAGCCGTGGTGTCTCTTCACAGCAATAAAACCCTAATTAAGACAGACAGAGCCTATGGGGGCCTCCTTATTCAAACCACCATACAAAATGAAGTCTCCTGGAAGAAGTTGACAATAACATTGCAGAAGCTGGACCCGGAATTCGCCGTTTGTCTAAGAGGAAGGTGAGGGTTGGTAAAAAGTTCAGAGGCCACAAAAGATGCTTGCTGCCAAGCCTGATGACCTGAGTTCAATCCCCAGATCCCACAGGATGGAAGAAAGGAAGAGAACTGCCCTAGAAGCTGCCCTCAGACCTCACACACAGTCTGTAGTACACACACTCACTCAAACCTCCCCACACAATAAATAAATCCAAAGAGAAAATGCAGGCAGTGGTGGCGCATGCCTTTAATCCCAGCACTTGGGAGGCAGAGGTAGGTGGATTTCTGAGTTCGAGGCCAGCCTGGTCTACAGAGTGAGTTCCAGGACAGCAAGGGCTACACAGAGAAACCCTGTCTCAAAAAACCAAAAAAAAAAAAAAGGAGAGAGAGAGAGAGAATGCAGAGAGGGAAAAAGGGCTCAGAGCTCTTCTGACCACACACCACACACACACACACACACACACACACACATACACAGCAGCCAGGGATGGCACAATCATTGCAATTTATTAAAACTCATCAATCAATGAGGTCATCATTATATTAAAATTCATTTTAAACAAATTAATTGGTAACTTTTTGACAGAATGACAGGAAACCAATTCATTATCTCAAATGAAGCGTTGATTCTGCCTTCCCGCATCAACCCCGCCGTGGTAATCAGATAGTAATGCGCACACGTGTCTCTTTCTAAAGGTTCTCTGTCTAATAACTGAAAAAGAAATTAAAGAATTAGAATATAACCATTTTGTATCCCCGATGAATTAATAAATTTAGGCAGTTAGCACTAATGGCTGACAGTGTCACAGGAGGGGGAAAAGAAGATAATCAGATATCCTAAGAGCAGTGCAGTGTTGCTGGATGTCTGGAACCCAGCTGACCAGACAGATCCCCGAGTCTGGCTTTTCAGTGCCTGAACTAATGCTGGAGCTGTGTATGAACCACACAGAGGCATCAGCAAAACCCAGACTGTGGGGGATGAGCAGCTCCCGGTTCATCAGTAGACATCAAATCACAGGAACGATTCCTGAAAGTCCAGTCCTTTTTAGATAAATGGGAAGAGGGGGATGAAGGGATCCGCAGATTAAAGGAGATGTCGGCAGTATGTAGTGATTTTCAGACTTGGTCTGAGTCAAAAGGCTGAGCAGTGGTGTCATACTGTGTAATGGGGCCGACTAGGCAAGCCATAGTGTCTGGAAATAGACATTTAGGTGATAAAACTGTTCAACGCCATGAGGGAGTGAATGACCAGTACAAAGTTCGTGAGGAATTCTATTCTAATGAAGATGGAGGAACAGCTACGAGGACCAGATTTATCCTCTGGTCCAAAGTCAGTAAGATACTAGGCCATTATATAAAGCAGGGGGTGGAGAACACTTGTCTCTAGACACTGGACATCCAGCTTCAAAGAGCAGTGACCACTGAGAGAGGTAACCCATGAGGTGGGCTCTGGAATGCACCCAGCTTAAGCCCCTGGAGAATTTCCCAACCAGAATGAGAGGCTGGTGAGAGAGGGGGGCCCTGACAGTCTCTCTGAGTTAAGGAAACAAAGCTGAGAGTTTGGGATCAGGAAGCTTGTGCCAGGGCACAGAAAGGCAACTCTGAGGCACTCAGTCATCAGCATAGGTATGGATGGAAATTGCCAGAAAACAGAGAATGAACGACCCCCCAGGGGGCGAGGTGAGCATTTCTGGGAGACCACACAGAGGAAAGCCTGTGGCCTCAGGCGCCATAGGAAGAAAGCTACTTGGGGAAGAGGATTCTAGGATTCAAGTCATGAGGCCAAATTGGCTCTAGAGCCACAGCTGCTCAGCCCCTACCCAGCAATGCTTAAACCACAGGCCTCAAAATGCCACAGCAGTTTCCAATCAACTTGCATTCCTGAAAGAAGCCAAAAAAAAAAAAAAAAAAGAATGTGTTGCAGGAATGTGAAACATCCAGGAGCAAGACAAAGATCACACACACACACACACACACACACACACTCGCACGGGGGAGGGGGAGGGGGGAGGGCGGCAATCTTGACCCAGTATGCAAATGAACTGCAACTGTAACTGATAATGAGGAAAGAAACAAAACAGGAGATAGAACTGCCAGCAGAGGTGTGATGGAGTGACGTAATGGCTACAACTGTAGTCCCCACAACTGAGAGGAAGGACTGAACCAGTGAGAAAGATGCAAACACATTTTGAGAGACTAAAATTACAGACAATTGAAGACACATACTCACACACATACATTACACACATACACACGTAAACACACACATTCACACACACATACACATATACACATACACACACATAAACATACACACACACAGATATACACATATACACATATACATACATACACATAAACACATGCACACACATATACATACACAAATACACATATACACATACACACACATAAACATACACACACAGACATACACATATACACATATACATACATACACATAAACACTCACATGCACACACATATACATACACAAATACACATATACACTCATACATATACATACTCACATACACTCACACACATACACACCCACACATACACACATACACACATACACACCCACACATATATTTACATATACACACATATATATACACACATACACTCAGACACATACACATATACACACTCATATACATATATACATACTTACACATATACACACACATACACTCACATGCACATACATACATACTCATACACACACACACACACATACATAGATAAGGACAAAGAGTATATTATTCATGGCAAAAGGAAAGGTTCATCAACTTGAGAATAGAACACTGCGAATTTTTCAAGATAAAACACAGAGACAAGAAACAGGAAAACAGTCTCAGTGAGGGAGGAAGGAAGTTCCAACCTTCTTGAAAAGGTACCTGAATACCCCAAAGGAGGAGAAGGGGTCCTAGTTTGTTTCTCCGATGCTGTGATAAACACCATGATCAAAAACAACTGGAGAGGAAAGGATATCTTTCAGGTCACAGCCCCTCACTGAGGGACTCAAGGCAAGATCTCAAGACAGGAACTTGAAGCAGAACCAGTGAAGTGCCTGGCCTGGTGGTGCAGCTCTCGGTGGTAGAGGCAGGAGGATCTCTGAGAGTTAGAGACCAGCCACAGTGAGTAAGTTCCAAGACAGACAGGGCTACATAGAAAAACTCTGTTTCAAAAAAACAAACAAGAAAGCAAAAAGAAAGAAGTGGAGAAGAGAGAGAGACTCTGCTTCCTGACTCTCTCTCCCTACCTTTCCTATACAGCACAGGCCCACCAGCCTAGGGATGGCGCCACCCATGGTGGATGGCTCTCCTACATCAATCAGCAATCCAGGAAGTGCCCCAATGATGGGCCCACAGACCAATCTGATGGAGGCAATTCCTCAGCTGAGGCTCCCTTTCCCAAGTTGACAACCAAAATTAGCCATAATAAGGTAGTTTTTATAGAAATAGTGGCAAAAGCCAGACGTTTTGTAGCATATATCAATAGTCCAAACATTTGTGAGACTGAGGTAGGAGAATCTTGAGTCTGAAGTCAGCCTGGGCTACAGGGCAAGACCCTGTCTCAAAACAAAACAAACAAACAAAAACCAGGAGGAAAGGATCGGTGGAAGGAAGAAGGAAGGAAGGAAGGAAGGAAGGAAGGAAGGAAGGAAGGAAGGAAGAGAGGGAGGAAGAGAGGGAGACAAAGGAAGAATAGAAGGATATTAGAAAGAAAGGAAGGAAGGAAGGAAGGAAGGAAGAGAGGGAGGAAGAGAGGGAGACAAAGGAAGAATAGAAGGATATTAGAAAGAAAGGAAGGATGGATGGAAGGGTGGATGGATAGAAGGAAAAAGGATGGAAGGATAGAAAAAAGGAAGGACGATGGAGTGTGTAATTTTAAATAAATCCAGCTAGGTGCCAGCGTTGGCTGTCTCACCCATCCCCCACAGCTAGCTCTAAGCAGCCGTCTAGCCCTGGTTCCTGTGGCTGGTCTACCGAACACCAACAACCACTCCGGTCTCATTCAGCTCCCTCTAGCCCCATGAAAGGAAAACACTAGAGACTTATATTTATACCAGCCAGATTTACATTAGTAAATCTCCAATCTCAATATGCCTGTGCAAAGAACACACAACTCAGTTCATATACTTATAACCTGCACGCCTGGATTGGACAGATACACTAGTGCACTGCTCTATTACCCAGCCATAAAATCCCCAGCTACTTGCAGCTCCTTCAGGCCACCTGGGTTTGTTCCATCTTCCACCTCTTCCTCCATCTTCTCCCTCTGTCCTCCTCCTCTGTCTTGTCTTTTCTTTCCTTCCTCTCTCTCCTTCTCTAAAACTTCCAGCCACGCCTTTCCCCTCCACTGCCCAAACACAGGCTCTGATCTTTATTTTCAGTTAAATTGGAGATGAGGTTCACGTGGAATCACCTGAGTATGTGATACTCAGTATGTGATTAGCAGCAAAACAGAAACAGCACCAAGGCAATCCACAACCGAATGGAAGGATGGATGGATGGGTGGATGGATGGATGGATGGGTAGGTGGATGGATGGGTGGATGGATGGATGGGTGGATGGATGGAAAGGAAGGAATTCTTCCACATCTAATCAAAATTATTGGACCCTGGATTCGGGAAGTCTAATGAACCCAAACCATAAGAAACAACCAAAATTAAATTTCCTATAATCAATAATAATAAATAAGTTTCATAAATAACCAGAAGGCAAAAATACAACTGATTTTGTGTACAGAACATGTTATGTAGCCAGAGATAACCTAGATTCTCTTACATTTATTTTTTTATTTTACTGAAAATATTTTTTCATAAAATATATGCTGGTTATGCTTGTCCACCCCCTGTTTCTCCCACCTCCCATCCAGAAAACAAACATCCATCTAAGGAAGAATAATAAGATAAATCAAAACAAAGAAACAAATTGGAATATGCTAAAACAACCAAGTGAGACAAGGAAGCCAAACCAAAAAAAACAAAAAAAAAAAACAAAAAAAAACAAAAACAAAAAAAAACCATAAGAAACAAATATAGATGCAAAGATGCACACTTTAAGCTGACACACAGAAATCCCATAAAAACCCCAAACCTGAAGCCGTAATATACACGCAAAGGACCTGTAAGGCAGGGGAAGGGAAACACCCTGACTTAACATTATGAGACAAGGAATCTTCCAAAGATGCCATTGAGTTCGTCTTGTGTTGGCCACCTACTGCTGGGCATGGTACCTGTCTTGAAGAGTCACTTGTTTCCCAAGTGAGACCCCTTGCAGGTCCTGTGCATGCTGCCTCAGTCTCTGTGAGTTCCTATGTTGTGTGTAGAAGGCTTTGATCCCTTGGTGTCATCCATCCCCTCTGGCTCGTACACCGTCCTCCTCTGTAGAGCATCCTGAACTCTGGAGGGCTTTGATGGCGACATCCCTTTTAAGGCTGAGTGTTCCAAGGTCTCTCACTCTCTGCACACTGCCTGGCTGTGGGTCTCTGTATTTGCTCCTATCTGCGCAGGAGGAAGCTGAGCAAGACACAGATCTGGATCTCTGGCTGGTGGCATGTTCCCAGTGATGACCGAGATTCTGATCCTCCTGTCTCTTGAGATCTGGGGTCACTGGCATGCACTGCTACACCTAGTTTTACAACTGACTTATTCATTTAAATAATGCAAGCCAGAGGATGATGGGGTCATTTAAAAAAAAAAAAAGGTTTCTCTTATTCTATTGTACGAGCGTTTTGTTTGCATATAGGTATGTGTGCCATGTTCACGTGTGGTGCCTGCAGGGGTCAGAAGAGGTCATCAGATTCCCTGGAACTGAAGCCTAGAATGGTTGTAAGCCACAGTGTGGGTGCTAGCATCCCAACCAGGGTCCTCTGCAAGCACAGCAAGTGTACTCAACCCCTGAGCGGGCTCTGCAGCCCAGGAGCAGAGCTTGTAAAGTAACCACTCTAAAACCAAAAGCCCCTGTTACATTGTTATCTTATTTTGAATCCAAACAAAGATGACCAGGAATGGCAAACACGTAAGTAAACACAAAGGGGGTGAATTTAAAAAAAAGCCCAAAAAGATAATTAACTGTTAATTGCAGTTAAAACAGACCTGAAATGTCCGGACCTCACCACAGAGCTTCGACGTAAATGACAGAATTTAGGAGAGCAAGATAGCTGGTCACCTTGTCGCTACGGTTGGAAGCAGAGAGGGTTGAAAGCTGTTCATTATTTCCTTTCTCGGTTCTATTCAGCCTGGAATCCCAAAATACGGAATGGCACTGCCTACATTTAAACAGGTCTTCCCACCCCCATTTAAGCCAATCTAGAAACCCCCTAAAAGATGCTCGCAAGGCTTTGTTTCCTGGTCAAATCTAAATTTCCATCAAGCTGAAAACCGGTATTAACAATCAGGTTTTATTTTGCGAAGAGACAGGAAGGGTGTGAGACAAAGCCCATTTTGTGTGTGTTGAGAACTTTTTTTTTATTTCATCCACTGTTGTAGCCTATGTAAACAAATACTTTGAATGAAAATACGTCGTTCATAAATCATATATTCCTAAGGAATAAAAATTCGTGCTTTTGGATTCAATTCACTATCTTAGTTTCTTTGATGACATCAGGGCTGGTTGTTCTTGTCAGAATCACTCTGTGATACTTGCTGACAGCCAGACTCTAACAAAATTAGTAAGCGTTCTAAAAGATGTGTGTGTGTGTGTGTGTGTGTAGGTATACACATGTGTCAAATTAAAGACATATAACCTTATGTTTTCAATGTGAAACATCCTGTTCTGGTTAATGGTACTATTTGGCAGAGAGCTGGGAGGTGAGCAGCAATAAACCTGAAGTCAGATCTGGCAATCCTCCGCCCCTTGGGATGTCACTTGGGGACTGATGCACTTCGGAGGATTATACGGTTGCTTTGTAATCAGGGAGGCTGAGGGGCTTCGGTTATAAAGGCTGCTGAAAGATTCTCGTGTTTCAAATAGAACCTCAGCGTGCGTCTCAATATCATCTGTCAAACGCCTGTGCTTGCTGCATCCCCAAATGCGAACAAGCCTTGTCGAAGGTGAACGATGAGCCACAGACCTTTAACTTCACCAAAAGACCGAATCCCACAGGACCAGCACATTCCAAACACTAGACCAGAAATCTGAGAGTCTGATAAAGGCACAGCCTGCTGCAAAATAAACCGATCACAGAGCCGGCGGGAACGTGAGAAATATTCCGTCGAACATCTGCCGTTTAGGGATGTCAAGGGCTGGCCACATGGTATGAGCACTACTGCAGCTTCCAAGAAAGTACTTCACACTCTGCAGAGATCGGCAACGGGACTGCGATGTGCTTCAACTCAAAATGGACGCCGGCTTTCCCCTTTCTCCGATTTCTGATCCAGCAAGACTTGAACAGGCAGCATCCCCCTCCCCAACTCCCGCAAACCCACACTTACCGCTCCCTGCACCGTCATGAACAGAAGCCCATGATAGACCATAGAGTCCATAGACCATAGACCATAGTGCATGATAGACCATAGTCCATGATAGACCATAGAGTCAAGAAGCCAAAGAAACTTTTCCTCCCTTAAAAAGCAAGCAAAACAACTGTTAGATTGGGGTTGGTAGATTTGTGTAGACATAAAAGAATAAACCCGACCTCAATGGGGACAGACTCAGAAGGCTGAGGCAGGAGGATTGCTGTGAGTTTGAAGCCAGTCTGTGCTACACAGTAAATACCAAGTCAACTAGGTCTATGTAGGAGGGGAGGAAAAAGGAAAGGGGGGAAAATTGTAAATATATCATGAGAGTCTGGGCAGATTATTATACTTAATACCCCCTTGAAAGAGCATTATCTTAGACTTTTTGGGGCTGCTAGGACAACGTACCTGAGACCTAGGTAACATATAAACAGGAAATGTACTACACACTGTTTCCAAGACTGGGGCATCTCGGATGGAGATGCCAGTGGATTGAATTGCCTGATGCATCCCAAGTGCTGGAAGAAAAGCCACTGTCCCGGTCTCTTTTACATTTCCTAGCGCCTCACCTCCTAAAGCTGTCCTGTTAGGGGCTCAGCCTCACATGCTAAGCCCATAGCAAGTTTCTCCCTATGTTGTGTACACACAACAGAGCGATCCGGTTATAGTCTTCACAACAGCAGGACATGGAGTCCCCGAGGAGAATACAACTGCACAATTAAGTCCAATCATTTTGACACCTGTTTGGTCCTGTGCTGCCATATGAGACACACATTGTATCTTGTCTGTACACATACATGTATCTTATGTGTATCGTTATCTGGGGGCGGCATCCAGGACCCCTAGAAGATAGCAAAAGGGAAGGATGCTAAAGTCCCTTATATAGAATGATTCCCTACCTGCATCTAACATAGTGATACCCTGTCTCGAAAGAAAGGAAGAAAGAAAGAGAGAGAGGGAGGGAGGGAGGGAGGGAGGAAAGAAGGAAAGAAAAGCAAGTGAGCTGTGTACAGCACAGGAACAAATAGTCAGAGTGGGGCTTACGGCACAGATGCCGAAAGGGTTCATTATCAACATCAGCACCATTATTACAATACTCTGCAGCTGCTGACACGTGGGACATGCCTAATAAATAACGGCTATTTTTATTGCTACCACACTGTACACTTTCATACTAAGTAACATTCAGAATAAAGGTTCATTTCCAACTCAAAGGGCAAATATTTGAAGAGACGTCACAAAGCAGAACCTGGTGGTCTGTCTCTGCCTCAACCTCCGTTATCACTCTGAGATGAAGAAACAGTCCCATATGTTCTGTTGTCTATCCAAGGCCCGTGTGTGTGCACACGCTGGGACAAAAACCAAGTGTGTAATCGCCAAGCACCGTCTCCTTCCCCTGAATGACACAGAAAAGAATGAATAAACTGGAGGACTGTCCACACTTCATTCATTCAACCAACTGGGAGACATGTTTTCCCTCTACTGTTTATCATCCATGAGCGCTGTGGAGACCAACAGAGGCCCTGGTGGGATCCTGTTACTGTTGTCTCGCTAAATAAACACAGGGTCAAACTGCTACTAAATACTCACCTTTAGACGGGTAGGCTCGTGCCGCTCTTAACCTTGGCCATTGAAGCCTCTTTCCGCAGTGGGCAACAGTTAATGCAGAAAGAGACTCGTAACTGTTCAAAGTGCAGAGAATGAATTATTATCGATTGAATGCTCGGCCCCAAACCGAGACGTCTATATCAACCCTTACCACCAACGCTCAGTGAGGAACATGACCAGTGCCAGGGCCAGCAGGATGCAGGAGGGGCACTGGAGGGAGCAGATAGAGATGAACAGAGGGCTGTGCTATGCAACACTGTCTTCCAGACATGACATGACTGTGGTACTCAAGAGCTCACTGCAGCTGGCATCACCCACATAGTACATGGTCTCAGCAACGAGATCAGTCCAGTTTCCATCAGGCAGCAACTACTGGGCTCAGTGAGTTACAGCTGGGGGGCAGGGGAGAAGGCTTGAGAGTGGGAGGAAGACATTTGGGGAGCTGGGGTGTGGGAGGGGAGGTTGGAAGGTACGATCAAGATACATTGTATACATATACGCAAACCATTCTAAAGAAAAGGTGGCATACAAACTATAAGCCACAGGGCAAGCGGAATGCAGGTGGTATTAAGAGACCCTTAAACAAGTTTGGAATATCATCCTTTCCCAAATAATAAAGGCTATTAAAAGACCAAGCTCCCTCAAATGCTGAGGACTCACATTCCTTCTTCTCTATTGCTCAGCCTCCCTAGGCCACACCATCTCCTCCACAGCTTACCCATGGCCAGATGATCGGGGGCAAACAGATGTGCCGCTTGCCTTTAAGAGCTTGATCTAAAAGTTTTACCTGTAATATGTACAGAACAAGCCAGAGCACAATGGCACAATCATGCACAGCTACAAGGGAACCTGGAAAATGTAGTCCGGCTGTCCAGGTTTAATTTGGAGAATTCTACTACTAATGGAAAAAGACAAGGGCCGCAGGTGTGAGTCAGTTGGCAGTGCTCAGCCAGCATGTCTACCAGCCCTGGGTTTGATTCCCGGCATTACATAAACTGTGTATGATGGTGCCTCTCTGTACTCCCAGGACCTGACAGGCAGATAGAAGCAGGAGGATCAGAAGTTGAGGCTAATCATTGGGGCTAGCCTAGGCTACCTGAGTGAGGATAGCCTGGGCTACATGAGACCCTGTCTCAAAAAAAAAAAAAAAAGAAAGAAAGAAAGAAAGAAAGAAAGAAAGAAAGAAAGAAAGAAAGAGGAAAACAAAAATATTGAAAAGTGGGTAAACATAAACTAATTCTGCACTCCGTGTTCATTTCCATTCTCTGCCAAGACTCCACTAAAACAACAGTAAAAGTGCTTAAAGTCATAAATCCGCAAGAGAAGAAGGAGAAATGGCCACAGATGAAAGATACACAAGCATGTCATAGTTTCAGCCTGGCACCCTCTCCCGGGCAGTTCCTGGAAAGTGTGTCCTACAGATGAGTCAGATTCCATTACTATAATAAAACACACAAGATAAATTATAAAGATAAAAAGGTTCAGGTTTGTGGAGCCAGGGAGCCATGGAGAGCAGGCCTGGAGCCAAGAGTAGGGTCTGAGCTTGACCAAACACAAAAGTCTCCTCCTAAGACCCACAGAAGTAGGGTCGCTGCACCCTGGCCCAGGCCTGCGTGCCCCAGTGCACATAACCCTGTGGCCCCACCTTTGCCCATCGGAGGGGAGCTTCCCTTATAAGATCATGTCCAGCAGCACCTGGAATTCCTCCTTATACAAATGAGGTATCACCTGTGTCCTGGCCCCGGCCAACGATGTAAACTCACCCTCAAAGCCCCTACCTACCCCACAAAGGTTCAAATAGCCACTATTCCTCCAATTGAGAGAAGCTCTCAATGAAGCTGCCTCCTGAGAGTCTATTCTTCTCACACTCACCACCACTCTGCCCCGAGAGGTCTCTTCCACTCCTGGCTCTCCAGCCTCACGTCCCCTCTCAGGATACACCAGTTGTGATCACAGGATGATTGTGCCATCATGGACAAGGAGTAGAGCCTGAACAGAACTGGCTGACAATTTTAGAGACTCCAGTCCATGATTGGTTGGCTACTGCTTTCAGGCATGTGGCGACATAGCACAGTCTGTTAAGGAGGAGGTGAAGCAAAACAACTCATTTCATGGTCCAGAAGCAAGAGAGAGCAAGGTCCCACAATTCTCATTGATGCCACACCCCTCGGTAACCTAATGACGTATGTTATATAACAATTTCCTTTAAATTGAAACATTCCATCTTGAAAGGAAGGAAGCTCCTTAAGACTCAGAAAGTTCTAAAGGAAGCTTCATTAAGACTGGGAAATAGCCTGCTCCTGGTGGTGCACAGGACCAGGACTTGAGACAGAGACAGGTGGAACCTTGTGAGGCCAGCCTGGTCTACATAGTGAATTCCAGGACAGCCGGGGCTCTACAGCGAGACCTTGTCTTAAAAAACAAAAAACAAACAAACAAACAAAAACTGAGGAAGTAGACAATTCATAAGTCTCAGGAAAATCCCTGAAATTCAGCAGATTAACAAGATTACAAAAGCAGTAAGGACTGCTGAAGAGAGAGACTTTCTGACTTGTTCAGCTGCCTGCAAGCCCTCCAGAGAGCTCCAAGATTCCAGCTTTCATGAGTCATCACACTGGCTAGTGTAGGTTTTTGGTGCTGTAGCTGTCTTGGGACATCCATGTGCCTTTAAGTAACCTACTCCCCCATGTATCTGTAAGAAACTCCAGTAAACTGATTGGCTCAGGATGTTGGACTTTGATGGCATTTCCTGAAAACTCCAAGTTGGGAGCTAAACCTTTAACAAACAAGCATTTGAGGAGTATCCAAGAACTAACACCAATATGCCACCTAAGCAAGGAAGTGCATCAAGAAAAAAGAAGAGAGGTCCAAAATGAGAAAGGGAACAGGAAACTGTCGAGGGGATGGGAAAGATGCCCCAGTTAGCATTGACGGTCAACTCGACACATACTCGAGTCTTCTGAGGAGAAGGCCTTCCCTGAGTATTACCTACCTATGGGCATGTGTGGGCCAGGTTGTCTTAACTGTCAATTAACACCATCCCTAGGTAAGTGTGAACTGAAAAGAGAGCTAAGTAAGCATGAGTTGCCTCAGTGTGACTCTCAGTATAAGTCTCAGTGTGAGCCTCAGTATAAGTCTCAGTGTGAGCCTCAGTGTGAGCCTCAGTGTGAGTCTCAGTGTGAGCCTCAATGTGAGTCTCAGTATAAGTCTCAGCGTGAGCCTCAGCGTGAGCCTCAGCGTGAGCCTCAGCGTGAG
>NW_021604714.1:2845438-2930556 GCF_004785775.1 Grammomys surdaster | reverse complement strand
GTGAGCCTCAGCGTGAGCCTCAGCGTGAGCCTCAGCGTGAGCCTCAGTGTGAGTCTCAGTGTGAGCCTCAGTGTGAGTCTCAGTGTGAGTCTCAGTGTGAGCCTCAGCGTGAGCCTCAGTGTGAGTCTCAGCGTGAGCCTCAATGTGAGTCTCAGTATAAGTCTCAGTGTGAGCCTCAGTGTGACTCTCAGTGTGAGCCTCAGCGTGAGCCTCAGCGTGAGTCTCAGTGTGAATCTCAGTGTGAGTCTCAGTGTGAGCCGGCAAGCAGCATTCCTCCACGGTTCTGATCCGAATTCCTGCTTAATTAAATTGCTGCCCTGAGTTCCTTCTGTGATAGACTATGATCTGGAAGTATAAGCCAAACGGATCCTTGTTTGGTTGGAACCCCTGCTCATCTCTTGCATGAGCTAAGAAACCTCATTTACTCTTCTTCCCCACAACCCCGCCCTCTGTGCTAGCTTGTCGTTTCTCCCCATCTCCATGTTTCCAGGTACCCACACACAAGTGATCACTCAGGGGCTGAGCTTCTTTACCTTATATAGGCATAATCCCTGCCCCTAGCTCATGTTATCACACACACACCCGCCTCCAAATCTCATAAACCCCTCCTCCTTTAACCCTGGCATGTGACTTCCCTGACCTCCATCTATGATATCGGTGAACTCATGAGAGTGCTGCCTCTCAATAACATTTTTACTTCTGATTAGGCTTCAACTGGTTCCTTTCATCTGCGAAGAAACTCATCAAGCCCTTTTTCCCCTAACTTGCTTCTTGGCAGTGTTTTGTCAAAATAATAGAAAGGAAACTAAAACAAAAGGTGAACTCAAGAACTTCTCACACAGTGGTGCCAGGTGGCACAGGCCTGTTAATTAAATACACATTTGTGCACAATATTCAATATTGTGCCAATGTCCAGCATGGTGCTTATAGTTGACAGCGCTGGCTTGTGTATTTGAAATCTAGCAAGTGCAAGGACCTGCCATGTACACATACCATTCACTCAACCCTGCAGAGAAGTTCCGTAAGTCAGAAGATAAGCAACTCAAAGTAGCTTCAGGAAGTTCCTGAAACTAAGCAGATTCGATAGGTTCCTCCCTCCCCAGAGATAACAATAAAGACTTCTGAGATCCATTCTCAGACACATCAGGCTGAAAAGATTCCAAGACCAGAGCAGCTGCCTGAATCAGGCAGAAATTAGCAGAGCTACATGGAAGAGGTTTGGACCAACTGTGTCACTTAGAAGTGATACTCTCTTACCCACTGAGCTGCCTGCAAGCTGTGCAGTGTGCCCCAGCTTCCCAGATTTTGTGACTTGGTACCATTGCTGGGGTGCATATTTATGATTCAGTTGTCTTTGAGTCATTTCTGCTCCTAAAAGTAACCCCTCACACACATTCCTGTAAGTCCCCCCAATAAAACTGATTGGTTCTGGGCTGGAGAGATGGCTCATCGGTTAAGAGCACTGGCTCTTAATGGCTTCCAGAGGTACTGAGTTCAACTCCCAGCAGCCACATAGTGGCTCACAACCATCTGTAATGGATTGGATGCCCTCTTCTGGTGTGTCTGAAGATAGCTACAGTATACTCATAAATAAAATAATTCTTTTTTAAAAACCTCATTGATTCACTAAATTGGACTTTGGTGATATCCATATTTTGGTCTGTCATGGGCTCCCTATCTGGGGTGGTAGACACCCTCAGTAAAACACCCCCATGTCCTTCTCTTCCATTTTAATAGAAAATTTAGTTTCTGCCAGGCAGTGGTGGTACATGCCTTTAATCCCAGCACTTGGGAGGCAGAGGCAGCTGTATATCTGAGTTCAAGGCCAGCCTGGTCTTCAGAGTTCCAGGACAGCCAGGGGTGCACAGAGAAAACTTGTCTCCAAAAAAACAAGAAAAAAGAAAGAAGAAGGAAGAGGATGGGGGGAGGGGAGGAGAGGGAGGAAGAGAAGGGGGATGGGAAGGGAAGGGAAAAGAAAATTAAATTTCCAAGGAAGGCATCAGAGGTGACCTCCACATATATGTCATGGTATGTGCACATACATGTAACAAAAATAACAGTAAAGTGTCATCTTGTCTCCAGGAAATAACTAAGGACCGACGTTCAACCTGTTAGTCTTCTCCCTACTACGGCCAGGCAGTGAGCCATGACATGTGAGCTTAGCTTCATAACCGCTGTTCATTGAGAAGATTTTCTTTCCCCAGGGGGAACACGATTCCTTTGCAGTAATATCAATAGATGCAACTGGGCTCCATTTCCTGTCTTTGTGATGAAAAATTAATTTCCATACTTTAGAAGTAATAGTCCCCACTCCCGGCACTGGAGCAGAAGTAAACAGCTTGTCCATAGTTACTATTACAGCAATCCTGTGCATCGGGCAGCCTGTCGGTTATAAATCCTTTTCAACAGACATGTTGTTTCTTCTGGGGGAACAAACAGATTTGTTGTAGATCAGAGAGTCAACTGACAGATGGCCTTTGTATAAACACACCACTTGTATAAATAAATTATATTTTTACCACGGCATTCGGCATTTGAAGATTTGGAGACAAATCAATGCCCTCATTCTTTAGAATCGGGCCTGAACTGGAAAAGGCAATTCTGTGTGTGAGTGGTGTCGTGCCGCACAGATCTGCCTAGACAGATGCTGAGTCCAATCCTCGGGGGGCCTGCTGCCGCTTGCCATCACAAGCCCTGGCTAGAGGTAGCAGGGTGATCTCCGAGACGTCGTCCCAGAGCAGAGCGAGCCATCAGCTGGCACGCCCCACGAGCCCTACGTCTGTTTCCACTAAACTTGATGATGCCATGTGCCTCGTTCTTCCAAAGCACAACTTTGCATAATTGAGACTGATGGTGTGTTCGTCTAAAAGACCTGGAATACTTCATTTTGCCTTACAACACAGCTCATCGCTTAAATGCTAAATATCTGGTCGTTTCCTTTAAAAACTCGGACCAGCCTTGACTCTGAGCCTAATTCTGTCTCAGTTCTGCACACTGTAGCTGCACACATGTAACGCACACTTTAAATACTGACACATTCGTGCACATATACGCACAATGGGCATTTATATGTGTGTATCTGTACACTTACTAACTCTAAATACCCTGTTCTCAGATTTTCTTTTTATTTAATTACCACAGAAAGGGTTTCCATCTGTCATGTTCATACATAACTTACGGGTTTGGGTTCTTTTATGTGTTTATGTGTTTGTGTGTATGTCTGCGCAACACATGCATGCAGTGCCCTCGAACACCAGAAGAGGGCGCTGGATTTCCTAGAACTGGAGTTACAAATGGTGGCGAGCCACTATTGAGTCCTCTGCAGGAGCAACAAGTGCCTCTAACCACTGAGCACTTCCTCAAGCTGCCAATACTTAGGCATTTTAATTTAATTTTTGAGAACTTCATAGATGTGTACTGTATTTACATCATCTGAATTCTTCCTTTCCCCTCCCCAACTCCCTCTCAAATTCATGTCCCCTTCTTTAATTATTATTGTTTTATATGTATACACACACACACACACATATATATACATATCACATATATACATATATATATATACATGTGCATATATGCACATATATGCATACATATGTATATATACATATACACACATATATATATACATAAATATACATATATATCACATATACACACATATAAATGGTCTAAGTTAGGGTTTTACCACTGTGAACAGACACCATGACCAAGGCAACTCTTATAAGGACAACATTTAATTGGGGCTGGCTTACAGGTTCAGAGGTTCAGTCCATTATCATCAAGGTGGGAGCATGGCAGCATCCAGGCAGGCATGGTGCAGGAGGAGCTGAGAGTTCTACATCTTCATCTGAAGGCTGCTAGCAGAAGACTGGCTTCCAGGCAGCTAGGATGAAGGTCTCAAAGCCCACGCCCACAGTGACAGTGACACACCTACTCCAACAGGGACACAGCTTCTAATAGTGCCACTCCCTGGGCTGAGCATATACAAACTATCACACACACACACACACACACACACACACAAAACATATTAAGTCCATGTAGTGCTGACAACTCGGGCTTGGATAACCCTGTTAGGGGCTTTGTCCCTGGAGAAAACGGACTCTCTCTCTCTCTCTCTCTCTCTCTCTCTCTCAACAGCCATTGCATGTCTAAGAAACAGTAAAGGCTCAGGATGCCCAACACCAAGATCTCAGCACAAAGGAGATTTATTTGCCCAAGAGGGACAAAGGGCAGGGATAAGAGACAAAGATGGGAGATAGAAAGGGAAGAAAAGGAAGAGAACAAGGGAGAGGGAGAAAGGGAGAAGGAGGAGGGACATTTGTCTCTCAGGGACATTTATTCCCAAAGGACTGCCTTTGGATAGGCAGGAGACAGAGGTGGCACATAGGAAAGACGGTTTATAAAGGTACATGAGGAAATTCCATATTAGGGTGAGGTGTTTAATTTTAATTGGGCATATTACTTAAGAGAGCTAAAGGAGTCTTTTGATTGCTGGACTTCAATACTTTGATCATTGGACCTTAGTAGTCAGTCTCGGGAGGAGAAAGTGGCCAATATGGAAACAGACCTTGGGGGCTGGCTTCAGGAATGTGATCTAACGGTTTTTAGCATAGCAGAGGGAATGGGGGAGAAGAGCAAGGCCTGTCAGAGCCACGCTCAACACGCCCGAGTTGGCCAGAGTCCCTTCCGCTTGTAGTTCTGCATCTAGGAGTAGACCTTGTACAATTTCCACCTGTGTTGACAAGTCGACCAGTCTGGTCATTTTGCGTATTGTTGAAATTTCATGGGTGCAGCTCTACCCCGTTGTGGCTAGAAGACACTATCTAGTAGCAGGTATCCCGGCCCTCTGGCTCTTACAATCTTACTTCCCCCCGTCCCCATGTACTGTGAGCCTTGGATAGTGGATTGCATCAGTTAGGCCTGGTAGAAAAGGACAGGTTTTTACTAGTGTTTTTCAGAATCAGGACTGGTAAAATGTTTCTCCTGTATACCAAGATGTGAATTCCAGCCACAGCTGGAAAAGGGGTTACCTGCACAATGATTGCTCGTATTCTTTTTTTTTTTTTTTAAGGATATTATCCCCCTCCATGAACAATTAAGATCCTAAAGTCCACAGCTCTGAGCAAGAAAATAAAAGTTTACCATTAATCATGCCCACCATTCAAAATGTAGCGACCCGAGAGACTCTGCATGTTCTCAGCTTTAAAAACAAGAGACATTAACAAGACTGATTGATGGCCAGTATTCCTCAGCCGTAAGATATTTTCAAAAGCTGTATTTATTCTTTAAAGTGATTGCTGAGCTTGGCGTTCCATTCACAACCTCAGACCCCTAGACTGCTCTTGAGAGTGACGGTAGCTGATACATTAATGGAATTCACGGAGCAGCCAGGCCAGTACACTTCCGTCCAGTGGTTTCCATCCATCTGTCCATATGCCTGTCTGTGTGAGACAAAAAACACAAGCGCTCTTACGCCAGGAAGAGAATTTACCACAAACCAGTTAGGATTTGTACCTAAGTCCAACTTGGTAATCAATGTGTTTTTGTTCGGGTCCGTAAGAGAAGTATGGGTGATAGATTACTTACAGGACCGGGGGAGGCTCAAAAGCAGCTGCATCAACCAAAAAGCCCAGCCAACAATGGTGGCGGCTCAGGAAAGCTGTAGGCCTGGAGGGCTCTGCACAACTTGCGGGCAAACCTCCACAGGTCAGAGAAATCTCTCTGCAACTCAACTGGTCAGTGTCTCTTCCACACACCTCCTTCCCTGCTGTTTTTAGGTACACACACACACACACACACACACACACACACACACACACACTCCCCCCAGGCTCGTAAGCTTCCGGTTTCCAGTCGCAGTCACGTGACCGTTTACCTTCCGATTTTCCCCAGCCTCCCGCCTCCTTCTACGAGGAAATCTTTAAATTTGGAGGGAACCATAATACAACGGATTGTTCCCTTGCTTGCTTATGTAGCCCAGGCTGGCCTTCAATTCGATTTGGAGCCAAGGAAAACTCTGAAATTCTGATCTTCCTTCCTCTACCTCCTATGTCCTGCGATTACAGCTGTGCACCACCTTGCCCAGTTAATTTGCTGGGGGTCAAAATCAAACCCAGGGCTTCGTGTATGCTGGTCAAGCATTCTCCCAAATGAGCTGCATCTGCCTGTATGACACTCTTGGGGACATCTCAGCTTTCTTCAAAAGAGATCAGAAACACAAAAGAAGTCATCTGGATGTACAAATTCTGCACATGTGCACTGCCGTATACCAACTGTAAATATATAAACATATAGATAGACGAATATAGAAATAGCTAGAGGAACATGGTCCTACTGGAAGAAGCAGAGAGATCAATAAATCCTAGAAAAGTAAAACTAACCGCCAGTTGTGTGTGTATCATGCACTGGTCAGAACTAAGGTCTACTCAATTCAAAGATGATGCATTGGGTTGTGAAAAAAAGAACAGGGTCAAGCCAGAGCGTGGTCCTTGCACTGGAGAGATGCAGGAAGGAGGGGTTGTTTTGGTTTTGGTTTTCCAGGCAGGGTTTCTCTTGTATAGCCCTGGCTGTCCTGGAACTTGCTCTGTAGACCAGGCTGGCCTCAAACTCAGAGCTCCACCTGCCTCTGCCCCCAAGTGCTGGGATTAAAGGTGTGCACCACCACTGCCCAGCTGAGAATCAGCATTTTGAGGCCAGCCTTAGCTACACAACACAACCAGTTTAAGGCCAGCCTCAGCTACATATCCAATTGAAGGCTCACCTTAGCCACGTGACCAGTTTGAGGCTGCCTCAAGACACATGAGATCCGTCTCAAAATAAAAGGAGGGAGAGAGAAGGAAAGGAAGATTTTAAAGGGCAGAATTGATGAAGTTACTTTTTAAATAGATGACTTGGGGATGGTGAGATGGCTCAGTGGCTAAAGGGGCTTGCCACCAAACATGATGACCTGAGTTAAATCAGTCCCTGGAACACACATGGTGGAAGGAGAGAACTGACTTCCTCACGTCAACCTCAGACCTCCACATGAGAAGCATAGCATATGGACACACATACACACAGATATACCAGACATACAAATGTCACTGATGTATGAAAGAAAACAAATGACTTGTGGATCAATTTCCAGTAGATCCAACAGAACACGAGTCTCCGCGCACAATAACTTCCTTTTCCTGCATTAAGCAGGCCGAGGGCCCTTTCATATCGTAGAACTATTTCAGCTGAATATTTCAGTTGATAGGTTGGGTCTATGTGATTTTAACAGGTAACTTTCCAAGTGTGTCGTTGGGCAACTATCAGCAGTCATTTTGTCCCTATGCAGGAGACTTAGTTTCCTTTTGACCTATCACTCCAGCCTTTAATAGGTGATCAGGATGACGTGATCACTTCTGTAATTATCTCCTGCTGAAATTAGGATGCCACATCGTTGTTCAGGGAGGATGGAATGTAATCAATGACCAGGAGAGGATTCAGACAATGGGGCATTCACCAGAAGCATCTGGTTCACTGACCGAGCTGAAGAGACAGGAAGCGATCACACCGGCTGGACTGGTCCACATCAGCTTTCAACAAGCCCTGGGCTCGCAGCAGCTCATCCTGGGATGGTGTCTGTCAAGTGAGTGAAAATCTGTTGAAACAGATACAGACTAGTAAAAGTTTAGGAACTTAAAGGAAAACTATGGTTCCAAATGTATGCATTTGGAACTCTCAGGCCTATAGTCCTGGTAGTTGGGGGAGAGGAGGAAGAGTCTCAAGACCAAAAGAGAGAGCTCCCTCAGAACAGGCAGCTGGGGAGTCTTAGACTGTACTTATCTGGAGTCTGTTTAACCTCCAGGAGGTGAATCCAAGTCCTAAGACGCCCTCAATTTCCTGAAGCTTACACGAACTTTTTTGTTCTCAAGAAGAGATGAAAGTTTTAGATACATCATCATTCCCGCTGTTTGTCCTGAAATCCACATTGTAGAAAATGCCGCTAACAGGTGGCATGCCTTTGAGTCCCAGTGAAAGCTTTGGGCTAAAAGCATGCGCATTTTTCCTCTGTCCAAAGAGCTGGACATCTAGACTGGACAGAGATGTTTTTAGCACGACGAGAAACACATTTAAGCCTATCCTCAGAAGACAACCAGAGGATATTTAAAATCTTGAGCTTGTGACTGGTAATGGTAGTCAGTGTTTATCAGAATTCCATGGATCAATGTTGAAACTCTGAACCTTCAAAACAGAGGGGGGAGAAACCTGGAACATACTTCATTGCTTTATATTACTGCCTTATATCTTTACAACTTGCATTTACACACTTTAAAACACTAGCTTTCACAACCTCAGACGTTTCCTTAGACCCTCAGAACTTACCTAAGCTTTTACTTTGTAAGTTCTGAGTTCTGGCCATCAAAGCATCCATGATGAGCCACATGATAAGGGTGCTGGATGGCAGAAGCAGAGAAAGCAAAATAAATACCAATCAACTCAGAACACAGAAAGCTCACATTCTCAAAGGAGAACCGTCAGAAACAAAACAAGCAATAGTCAGCATCGTTCACATATTCAACTGAACCTGACCCACTTCTGCCTCGGCTCCCATGCTTGCTTGCCACAAGACTTGAAGACATGCCAGAAAACACAGACCCATCTGTACTCACAAAACAGACAAAACTTTCCAAATCACCAGAACAAGATGGTGGGCAACCCTGCTTCTTTCCTTGGACCGGGTGAAAGGGTTTTGTTGTTGGATGCTGAGACAGGGATGAAGCTTGGCTACAGAGGGGTTTTGAGTGTCCCATACTCGGAGATGCACCGGGGAAGGCCGGCAAGGGAAAAGGTGTGTCAGACTGAGTGATTTGGAGGAAAGGAAGGAGGGGAACAATGGGCAAGACTAGGGTCAAGTGGGTGGGGGTAGCAAAGGAAACAGAGGCTCCCACCTTGGCTACAGGATACTTCCCAAGCAAGAAGATAGGACAAGTTGGTACCATTCGGAAGGGGTGGGCAAGGGGGATACCCCTAAAGATTCAAGTAAGTGGTGGAGGCTACCCCTCCACGCCAACAACAGGGGTATCAGAAGGGGAGGTGGGTCCCCAAAACTCAGTCAGGACCAAGAAGGTGACTCCGGTGTCCAGAAGAAAGGAGACGGATTACCCTGATACCATGATGACTACACAGGGCTCCCTGATAGAAATGGCGGAGGTCCAGCCAAGGAAGCCCAGACTTCCTCAGTTGTCCATGCCTAAGAGGTCAGAGGTCAGTTAGAGGACAATCTGGGCCAGATGTCCACATGCCATGAGGGGCATGGGGACAGTGAACAGCCTGTTGTCCCTTTTGATGGCACTTTAGACCATGGTCAAGGTAGATTATGAGAGCTTGTGAAGGCCCAGGCCCAGTGACATTTCTGACTGTATTTGAAGCAGGGACCCAGAAGTTCTCAGGATTTGGGAGAGAGTCTGGGAAGTGGCTACAGCCAGCTGAAAGGCCTTAGTTAGTATCAGGTGTCTTTGTTTCCAGGCATTTTCATCTCTCTCATGGTATCCCTGAAAGGCCAGTGCTAAACTTCTGCCTGTGGAGTCAGGGGTCCCCTGTCTGGGTGTTTAAGTTTGACCCTAATGTCAGGGAAACTCTGGAAGGTCATAAGGAGTTGTTTCTCATCTGAGGTCTCAGGATCCAGACTGGTATATTGTAACAGGGCACTTGTAAGGGGGTCTAGGAACTGAGTTGGGTGTTTATGTTTATTCTAGACCACCTCTTTGGCTTTTTTCATAATTTACTCCTTTAAGGGCAGCCTTACAGAGACCAGTCAGAGTTTACAGGGATAAATTGATCCCTAAATAGAATGTCCCCTGGGGTATTGTTGTTCCATTCAGGGTCTGGTTACAGACCACTTTGGCCTCCACTGGGTAGGCAGCATTAGTTTGATGAATTTCATCTGGGTGTGCCCTAGCCTGTTCCTTGGGGAGAAGGTTATTGGTGAGAATCATAGGGATGTCATGAATGTTGCGCTTGTAAGACTAGGTAATATATTGGAATTCTTTAATGAAGGTAGAGGAATTAGCCTGGAAGACCCTAGCCACTTTTCTATTTGAGAGTTTGCTTAACAAGAAGGGGACATGTACCCTGACCAGGCTGTCCACCCTGGCAACTTCTGGCAAAGAAAAACACATGGCCCCGTTAGGCCAGATTAAGCCAGGTAGACAGAGGCAGAGGGGATCCCATGACAGAGTGGCAACAAGTAGCCAGAAGACCAAGGGCTCCAGTGGGCTGAAAAGTGGGTGCCACAGAGGGTTGATGCAGATGGCCTTTTGCTGGGGATGAAGAAGGGAAACCAAAGGGACTGGAGGAAGAGAGGGAGCTGTGGGTTAAGGCCAATATGGGGGATGTGGGGTGGCTGGTGAGCAGGACTGAACGTAATGCAGGCATCATCAGGTTCAGGCCTTGTGCCTCGGAGGGGCAGGGTTGGGGAACAGGGAGAGCAGATAGAAAGCTTGGATCAGAGGTAAGAAGAGAAAGCTTGGACATAGGGAATCTCTTCCCGTTTCCTTGATTGCTTGCTGGAGTTCTAAAGGTCCCGAATAACACTTGGATCTAGGCGGTCATTTGGGTTGGTTATCTAAGGGATATTGAGGCCAAATTTGATTGCAAAGGTGAATCAGTTTGGGGCTCTTCAAGTCAAGTGCCAGGTAAAGAGGTATCCCAAGGGGGAATGAGAGGTTATAGTTGACAGTGGTCCCCTGGATGAGAAGGACAAGGGGGCAGGGGGTCAAAAGAGGACACCTTTGTAGTCGAGGACTCAGGGATGACCAAACAAAGACCAAGCCATTTAATGTGTCATCACGGGGTTCAGCAGAGTTCAGAGCAAACAGCCCAAGGAGACTCTACGCCTGGTACCAGGGTTTCGATGAGGCCCGAAAGCTTCCCAGAAGGTGATGAAAAACCTAGCTCAGGAACAAGGATGAGGAATGGAGTCCAATAGATTCTAGAAGCCACAGGGCAGAGAGAAGCTGTGGTACTCCAGGCATCTGGGGGTTGGGGAGAGAAAAGGGAGTAGGGAGGAAAGGGTCACAACAGCCCGAAGGAAGCTGCAGGATCTCAGTGCCAAGGGTAGGGGATGACGGGGTTGGTGAAGATGACTGTGGGAAAGCGAACTGTGCCACTAGACAGAAAACCTGGTAAGGACGAGCGGATTCAGAAACCCCAGCAATTATCGTAATTGGGTAGGCATTTAAATCTACTCCCTCCTGACCAGGTTCTTGTTCTGGAACACGTGACCATGATACCCCTTTGAGAGGACTGGGACAATCGGTCATGACCACATGTCTTTCCACATGCAGATGAGGCATCCCTGGCATCCCAGACCAAGCCGATGGAACGCATCTGCCTCTAGATCCCACCCCCCCCCAAATGTTTACAAGGTCCTGCTCACGTGGGATAAAGGGCATGCGTTATTCCGCCCAAGACCATCTGAGAGTGTCTGTCTTATGGAGCTGTAACACTCCAGAGAAGAGTTTTCTCTCCTGAAGCTTTTGTCACTGGACCTTGACCTGGGCCAATCCACCCGGGTGTGCAAAGCCCGACTGCAGCCACTTCCAGCTCGGTGGCCTCGACCTTGGCCCTTAGCTGACCGCTGCTGCTCGCTGCCTGCCACCAACTGCGGGGCAGTGGTAGCCTTAGATGAGGCCCAGCAGCCTGCTTTGCTCTGGCTTCCCCTCAGAGAGCTGTAACTCTTTGGGTGCTCCAATCAGGCCAGAGGCCAACCGCTTGGTACGCTCACTGACAGGTGACCACCTCCCGGAGTATCGGAGGGGTTCTGGAAGCTCAACAGTCACTTCCGTGGACTCACAGAAGCGTTTACACTGACTTAAGGGAAAACATACCCAACTACTGCTGGTAGGTGGGAGTGTGGAGCTATCGAGGAGCCGGACAATGAGTTTGTTGCAGGTGGACTGGAGATGAGGGATAGAGTTCTAATGGAGCTCTGTGGTGGTTTGAATATGCCTGACCCCGGGAGTGGTGCCATTAGGAGGTGTGGCCTTGTTGGAGTGGGTGTGGCCTTGCTGGAGTGGGTGTGGCCTTGCTGGAGTGGGTGTGGCCTTGTTGGAGTGGGTGTGGCCTTGCTGGAGTGGGTGTGGCCTTGCTGGAGTAAGTATGTCATCGTGGGCGTGGGCTTTGAAACCCTCCTCCTAGCTGCCTGGAAGACAGTCTTTTCCTGGCTGCCTTTGCATCAAGATGTAGAACTCTCAGCTCCTTCTCCACACGTTTGCCTGGATGCTGCCATGCACCCTGCCATGATGTTAATAGATTGAACCTCCGAACCTGTAAGCCAGCCCCAATTAAATGTTTGCCTTTATACGAGTTGCCTTGGTCATGGTGGTTCTTCATAGCTATAAAACCCAAACTAAGGCAAGCTCAGACCCCAGGAGGGAGCACAGGCACCGGGAGAGCCTCTCTGAGTCACAACACGGGTTTTTTTGTTTTTTTTTTTCTGGCACAAGGGTGTCTTGACAATCGGGTGCCAAGCAATACCACAAAGTCACAACACACAGCAAACCTCACACAAGAGATCTATTGGGAAGAACAAAATGGCAGCTGCCTCCGAACATGCAAAGAGACGGCAAAGGACTGGGCAGAAGGGCGGGCTTTTATAGGGTCTTTGGAGCATGCGCAGTGGGCTAGTAGAAAAGCAGGGTTTGGCTGAAAGCATGGCTTGACAGTTAACTCTGAAACATTGTTTGGCTGTTAAACCATGATGGGGGGAGGCAGGGATTTCCAAGCGTTACAGCTCATATGGGAAAGGTATCCTGGCAGTTCAAGCTAAGGAATCTCACAAAGTCACACTGCACAGCAAACCTCAAACAAAAGATTTATTGGGAGAGGAAAAAACCAGAAAGGTGGCTGCCTTTGCTCAGGTGAGAAGCAGCAGAGAATCCAGCCAAAGACAGGATTTATATAGTGTTTCTTGGGGCAGAGACAGAGCTTTCCAAGGTGGCCTGGGATTGGAGGGATTATGTGGCCTGACCGTGAGGCAGACTCAGGGGTTGGTGGGTTTTTTTTTTTTCTGTAGGGCAGGGCCTGGCCACTCTGGGGGTTGGGGGTGGGGTAGGAGGTTGCTGGGAATGGCTAACTTCAGGAATGTCTGTGGGTGGGGCCTGGTCATTGGAGCTCCTGGGGGTTGAGAGCTGGCCACTAAGGCCTCAAGGGTTCAGGCCTGGCCACCAGAGAAGTGTGGGAGTAAAGCCTGGTGGTTGGAGGTCTCCAAGGGTGGGCGGGGGGGTCTACAAGAGGAGTCTCTACATGGCAGGGAAAGCCACCTTTAAGTTGGCATCAACAGCCAACACCAAGTCTTGCTAAGCCAGGGGCAGGGTGTTTTCCCCTTAGCTCTCTACCCTACACACCCCAGTCACTAATGGCCTCAACTCAGAATCAATACATGGATTCATCACGTTAGACACACACAGGTCAAGGGTTAAGAAAATGTTCCCAATGAAAACTGTCAGCAACCCACCTCCTACGTGAGGACTCTTGAGGATACAGCTTGGGAAGGATCCAAGAGACTGTCAATCAAAGGACCCGAGTGCTAAACTCCCTTGGCTTGAATGTACTCCCATGACCTCCAGTTAAGGTGGCAACCGAGTGTGAATCAGATGCCACCTCTCACTTACTCTCTGCCTTAGATCATGGAACGCCTGCAAGGATCGAGTGAGTTAGCAGAGGTGCCGGGCACGGCTCAGTGCGACTCACATGGAGCCGGTAAGGATGGGTTCAAGTTATCTGTGACTCCACACCTTCCTTGACAGCAGGCTCCCTGAGCTAGCCTGCCCTCTAGATTTAAATTTATGGTCCCATCAATAATTAATTGTCCTGTGGTTTTGTAGCACTGGGTCGGGGCGGGGGGTGGGGGGTGAGGGTGGGGGGTGGAGAGGAAGAGGCACCGAGAGTGAACCCAGGGCCTCGGGCAAGATAAGCAAACATCCTACCACTGGAACGCATCCCTGTCTGTAGATTGTTTCAAATGTAGACTAGTTATACACTGTTGTGTGAAAGAATTTTCCTGGGGAGACACAATACACACACACACACATGGGTAGGGGTGGGGCAGTAGGTGTCTATTTATCCCAGGAAGGGAACCCTGGACAGATCCAAGGAACAATTAGTAACAATTACACTAAAGTCAAACTTGGCCAACCAATGAACTGTTAGGGTCACTAACAGGAGTATGGGGACGGGGTGCGTAGAGGACTGACTCAAAAGCAGCTACATCACCAAAAAGTCCACACCAGCGAACCTTCACAAAGGCTGCAACCCTAGAGTTCTCTGCCCAACATGCAGGCCACACAACAGGTCAGAGAAGTATCTCTGCAAGGCAGTTGGTCAGTATCTCCTGCCTCCAAGTTGTTAACTGTTTCTATAACCTTGGAGAGAGGCCTTGCTGAATCTTGAAAGTTTCAACTTTCCCAGACATGTCGGGTTTGTTTACTCCGCAGAGTCTGATGAGCCCCCTCCCCAGCGCCCGCCCGCTCCCCCCACCCCAGCTCGCCCTTTGGAAAGAATGTTTCCCTTGGCAGGAAACCGCTCTAAATAATAAGAATAGATAGCTCTCGGTGGTAGATTTCTGGTTCTGTGTTAAAACCTAATATTATCACCTATTGAACATCATCTGTACATCGGAAGTTGTACATCTGTCCCCTATATTTCTTGAAAATTTTGGAGCTTGTAGAGACTGCATTGGCTGGGTCTCTCCACATGTTATGAATGCTCTTTGTCTATGGTTTGCTGATTGGCCTTGGCTGGGCCATCGAATCTATCTGTGTTTTGACGCTGCTGCTAAACACAGTGTATCGTGGAGTTGATGAACACCGTGACACACACACTCTGAGTGACTGCATCATTTACAGCTGGTCCCCAACTTCCAGTTTCTCAGCTTTACCACGGCCGGAGAGCGGCAGCATTCAGTAGAAGCCATTCCTGGAGTTTTGAATCTCCACGTCTGGATCAGTGATGCTCGGGCGGTAGGTGCGTATTTGTGGGATGCTGAGAGGGATGAAGAGCCGTTAGTCCAAGTCAGCCAGGTGAGCAGGGCACAAAAGGATACCAGTATGCCACCGGGCACTGTGCTCAGCCTTAATGTCTTATTCAGCTTGTACTGGCTCACAGAGATGCAACTGCAGCTTAAATGGGAAGAGCCTCTGTATTTGTAGAAACGGACTAACACCTCTCAGCTGCATCCTTTCTCTGGATAGTATATAATCAAACACTAGTTGAGACAAGTTGCAGAGGAGTGATACAAATCCAGCCTATAACCCCTGAATTTAGGGACAGAAGGATCAGGATCGTCCCTGGCTACACAGCAAGTACAAGGCTAGCCTGAGCTACTTGAGACTATGTCAAAAGAAAGGAAAGAAGAGAAAAGGAAGTCGGGCATGGTGGCACAAGTTTTGATCCCAGTGCTCAGAGACAGACCTCTGTAGCTTTGAAGCCAGCCTGGTCTACATTGTCAGTCTTCAAGCCAGCCTGGTCTACCCTGTCCTTGTCTCAAATACAAAGGGAAGAAAGGAAGAAGAAAAAAATCAAAATGAAATAAAACTTAATCATATTAACATGGCATTTTTTTTGATATAGGGTCTCCAGGCTGGGTTTGAACTCATAGAGATCTGCTTGCCTCTACCTCCCAAGTGCTAGGATTAAAGGCACGTGCCACCATGCCTAGCCACATATACCATCATTTTTAGTAGAAATTGCAAAGAATGTGACTATTATGTTCCAGTGAATAATTCATTACATTTCTGTGAAGCTGGCCGATTTCGGCCTGGGAGTGATTGCCAAGTTCTCCTGCAAGGTGCTAGAACCATCTTGAATGCTTATTTTATTTCATTTTACTTTTAATAAGAAAAATGGGTACTCCCTCTAGGAATGTGCAGAGATGCCACTAGGAGACATCTCAGCAGCCATTTGAAATCCTGGAAACACACGTCTCTGCAAAGAGGACTGTGTCCTGTCTGAGCTTCTGGCCTGGTAAGGATTTCCAAAACAAAAGACAGGAAGGAGGGCCATCCCCAGAAAGCATAAGGGGTTTATGTAGGAGATTCAAGGCTGTGGTCCCCTCTCTCATACTGTGGGGTCCCTACCACGGGAGATATGTTTACAGCAGAACGAACCATGCACGGTTTGTGAGGAGAGAAGAGATGGCTGGTTCTCAGCAAAACACTCAAGCTTAAAATATACATTCTCAATGGAAAGCACTGTCTATAATTGCCAGCTGTCGGCTTGATAAAATGGCGAGGGTGGTTGGGTAGTTAACTTCTCTCTATGCAGGCAACCACAGGCCTTCAGTGCCCCCAAAGTGCCCCACTGCCTGTCCCACTGCGTACACAGATGCAAGTATAGTTTGTGGCAGCAAGCACACACACAAAAGGTCACAGGTTTGGGCAACGTCCATTCGGTCAATGCTGAAGACTTTGGCTTTACTTTTTTTTTTTTTTTTTTTGTAGCGATCAGAAGGTTCCCTCTCAGAGTCCTCTGATTCATCCAGGAGAAATCTGAGGCTACCTGGACGGTCCATTCAAGCTAATGCTTATGGTGACTGGCCCTAGAGTCATGTGCCTTTGACAAGCTTCAGAGTACAAAAGACAGCATGGTTTTTCATCAGGGACCAAGCAACTACATATGCCCAGTGTCACCTGATATTGTCCAGTGCACTGCCATCACAATGAATTTTCCCGAAACTAATAAAAATTGCTTCTTCAGACACTTCTCTTTGTGCTTAACCTCAGTAACGGTTGGGAGATGTCAAATTAAAGCAACCCAGTTTTTAAATGATGCTGGGACACACGGTCTTCATCCACCAAGATGCACATCTGGATAGCGGATCACCAGTATAAATTCTCGGTTCCTTTGGCGCCATGCGCGACACAGTAATGTGTTTGGTAATATTTTCAGATCAGGGCTGCATCCAAGGTGGCGTGTGTGTGTGTGTGTGTGTGTGTGTGTGTGTGTGTGTGTGTGTGGTGTGTATTCACCTTCTCATCTCGTAACGGGCAGATGAACGCCCACACCTCTTACTCCCAGCAAAGGTGGGTCGAGCTATCTGCTGTGGCTGGTGACCACAAGGCCTTCGTGCCGGGCTCTAGGGAAGCGAGATCCTCGCAGCCAACAGCTCCGCGAGGCGCAGGCCCGGTGGTTCCACTGCAGAAGGACAATAGCTCATCAAGCCCCACGAAAGCCCCCGGACCCGTCGCGGAGCCTGGGCTGGCGGGGGATGAGGCTGAGCGACTCCTCCTAGAGGTGGTTATGTGGAGAAGGAGCAATCCCTTCTCCCTCCTCCTCCTCCCCCCGCTACTATCCGCGGCCCGGAGAACTGCCGCTTGCCGCCATTGACACGCACAGATACAACCCCAAGAAAGGCAGGGTCCTGCCCGGTACCGGCGGCACGCGGGCCGAACCTGCGGCCGGGATTGGCGCGCACTAGGCCACCGGGCGCCCGGAGCCCGCGGTGCAGCACCAGGTGAGCCCGCCATGCCCGTGGCATCATTGTTTCGGGGGGCGCCGGGGGTCTGGAAACAAAACCCTCTTGCCCGGGCAGTGCAGGGGCCGAAGGGAGCCACGGCGCCTCCCCGCTGCAGCCCTGTGGGCGCACCCCGGTCACCGACCCACCTCTGCCACAGAAATTAATAAATCGATCTGCCCAACTTGCTTCCTCGGGAGATAAAAGGGGGGTTTGCCGAAGACGCCGCGCGATGCCCGCCGCTGGCGAGGGGCCGGGGCACCCTGGGCCAAGCAGGGAGGATGCAAAAATCCGGGGTCCCGCGGCCCGGCTGGCGGTGCCGGGAGCCCTGGGCTTCGAGGATGCGGAGCTCGGGGCGAGGGGGAGGGAGGAGGGAGGCGCCCGGGCGCCTAGGGGACCGGGAGGGGGACGCTGGCTCGCCAGGGCCGAGGGCGCGCGACCAGGGCCTCCGGGGTGCCGAGCTGGGCGCGGGGCTGACAATGGAGGAGGACGCAGAGACGCCCGGGCGGCGCGGGCGCGGAGCCGGGATGCTGCGGGCGCCGCGGAGGAGGAGGACGCGGGGCCGAGCACTCCCCTCCGGTTCCCTTTCCGGGGCGATCGGTGCTTCCACCGGCAAATGGCGGCCCCTAAACGGCTCGCCCTACCGGTCCCAGCTGCTTAATTTGCGCGGGAAAATAATAATAATAACAATATCAAGAAGAGGGGGGTCAAAGTCAAGTCAGGAAAAGGCGGCAGCCGAGGCCGCGGGTAGGAGTCAGCCCTGCCTCCCCGGTTGCCAGAGCGCCATCCAGGTGCACTGCTTTCCAGCCCCGCTAGCCTAGGATGGCTCCCCAGAGTAGCTTTACACGCCTTTCCTCTTGGGGGCGCCCTCAGCTCCTGCCCTCTTTGTTCCTCTCAACAATGGCCAAAGGGGTATCGAACCCCACCCCCGCCCCCCAACGCCAATTGAGCCTCCTTCTTCAGGATCTCAGCATTACTGATTGTGCCTGGGCTTCAAATGAGCCACGGGTGGCCATTACTGCAGCATTTGGGCTGTGGTTCTCTTGGGATGAGGGCAGTAAGGAAGGGGCCAAGTGGAAAAAACCAAAGAGTGGACGGATGCAGTGGGAACTGATCTCCAGTAGCCCAGACTGGAAAGCAGTTCTCCAGGTGAGCTGGCAATCCTAGCTTCAGGGGAAATCACAGGAAGAGGCCATACACCCCAGGAGCCCTAGGGCGAGATCAATCCTATGGGGAACAGCCGTCTTGGTTCATCGCCTGTTTATGTTGAATTAAAACCGTTCAGTGGTAGCGGGGAGGGGAGCAAACCTTATTCAGAATCAAATGTCTTCGCTTATATGGTCTCAAAACAAACTAAACTGTGCGTAGTCCCCAGTCCGCTTCGTCTGCCAGACTGAAAGAGAACTCTCAAAACTCCAGAACCCGCAGACGGTGCCTTGGAGTTTTCAGAAATACTGAAATGCAGGAAGTCAGATATTGGAATCCCTCTGTAGGAAATTGTATCTTAATAAAATAACTCATATCAGCAAGACCTCTGTCCTTGCATCCAAATTCCCTCTTAAAACACTGTCTTCCTCTCCTCCACTTTGTCCTGCCCTTACTGTGGTTCTGCCTCACCTGGATCCACTCTTCTTAGCCGTTAGATGTGATTCACAGCTTCTGCTGTTTCAGAACTCCATGAAAAGCATTTACTTACCTCTGTGGATCCAGAAAGATTCTGACCCTATCCGTATTCCGCCTTGATGGTAGGGCTTACGGGATGCCTATGGCCTGCTGTGCCACAGCGAGCCAGACCCCCTGCTGATTACGACCTGAGACAACCAAACCCTGTTTTCTTTACCTCCTGCCGGGGAAGCAGGAGGTGAATTCTGTGGCAGACAGCTTTAAATGGAAGATATCAACACCCACAGAGAGGCCGGTACAAAAATTGAATTCTCTTAAGACTGTTTTTTTTTTTATTATTATTATTCGTAAGAAATAGCCTTAAAGTTAGTTGTCTTGATAAGTGCCTTTGAAAAAGTGTGTGTTGTAGAGATGAGCTAAAACGACAGATGATCTGCTGGGGATCAGCCAGCCAGCGTTCTCTGGGCATGAACTCTTAAACAGAAACCGGGGATCCGCGCTCTGTGAGCATCCCACTTCAGGCCTGGAGAGATGCTAAAATAACAATGCAGCCAACACAAGGAAAAACAAAAGTGTTATTATCACTTATGCCCCTGGGAAATTGGGTACCTTCTATTGCTTAGGGTTGTGTGCCTGTCGACAAAGACTGCATGGCAGTTAGGCACTGTTTTTTACGTGTGTGTGTGTGTGTGTGTGTGTGTGTGTGTGTAAAGGATGCATTGCCATAGTGCCCATGTAGAGGCCAGAGGACAATCCCAGGGATCCGTCCAGGCCTTGTTTGAAACAGTCTCTTTGCTTTTTTATCCTTCACATAGGCCATACCAGCTTTTGGCAGTTCTGCCCTTGGGCTTGTGATAATTCTGACTGTGGCTGAAATTTTTCTGAAGAGCTACTGGGATTACAAATACTCTATGCATCGGACTTTGACGTAGGTTCAAGAATCTGAATTCAGGTCTTTATGCTTGGATGGCAAGAGCTTTTGCCCAAGGAGCCGTCTCCGTAGCCCTGAGCCTGGCTACTAAATATATAATATGTCCATGCTGTAAAGTAGCAGTTAGGGTTTTTTTTTTTCTGATACTGTTGTATTTACTTATCGTGTGTATAGCATGCGGGTAAAGGTCAGAAGGCAGCTTGCTGGAATTGGTTCTTTCCTTCCACCACGTGGGTCCTGGGGATCAAATTCAGGTTCTCAGGCTTGAGAGCAAGCACCTTTACCTCTGAGCCATCTCCCCGGCACTCCATTTCTTGGTATACATCCTACTGAAGCAGACAGTGAGCTCTGTATGTGCAGACATTCATGGCAGAGCGTTGGTAGTTTCAACATTGAAAACCCGGTAACAGCCAATAGTAAGGAATATAGTACATAGTCCCTCACGCACCTTCGTTCTGGAATATGAGACAGCCATAAAAAAGAATAAAGTCAGCGTGTGTATACCGAGAAAGATCACCCAAGGTGTGCTATCAATAAAGAAAGAGAGGGGCAAACTGCAGACACACAAAAAGATAAACTGTGGCTCTCTACCGTGTAAATAGGTAGAATGAAAAATACCGTGTAAATAGGTAGAAAGTGTGAAAAAGGCAGTCAAAAGACTGTGAAGAGCCTTGGGTCACAGCTACTGTGGCCACCGTGACCTTTGGCATTGTACGCATTGGTCAATCCGTGGATTGCTTGGCCAGGCACACACAGTGAGTCATTTGGAAATGATACCGGATAACGAGGATGAAAACCCACTGAGTGCCAAAAGATTTAAAGGAAGGAGAGAGATTTCAGACTGGAAGGGAGGAGCAGGGCTAGGCTTGCTAGAGAAGGTGGGAGGATTGGGTGGAAGCGGCTGAGAGATGAGGCAAGAGGTGCTCCCTCACCTCCTCCTCCATCTCCAATAGGATTTTATGTGACATCCCAGCAAGGCTGAGTTCAGGCCTGGACTACCAGCTTCCAATTGAAGGACGAACTAAACGAACACCCAAGACATTTCATTGAACGGGTCCATGGGAAGTTTAGCAGAAAGCAGGAAATAAGGAAGAAGAAAGGGCTAGTAGGTGTTTCTTTTATTTTAGCCTAGGCTGGCCTTGAACTCTGGCCAAGAATGATTTTCCTGATCATTCCTGAGTCCCTGATCCTCACCCTTCTACCTCTCAGGTCCCCCGGTTACATGTATGGACCCCCCTCACCTAGTTCATACAGTCACTGAGACTCAAAGCCAGAGCTTCAGGATGCTAGGACAGCACTCCTCCACCTGAGCCACTTGAGCCACCTGAGCCGCATCCGGAGCCCGGGAGTCCAGTGGCAGCACAGAAAGGCCGTGTTTCCAGAGGCAGCTGGGAGGCAGGGAATTTCTCTTAGGAATTAAACTGGAGGGGATGATGGCTATTTGAAAAGATATTTCATTTCACAAAATAAAGAGGAAATCTAAAAATGCTTTTGTAAAAGGTTTAAAATATATTCACGTTATTGTTTTGGGTGTCTGAAGAGCACTTTCAAGAGGCAGTGATCCTCGGCTTCCTCCTCCCTCATATGGGACTAGACCTCGGGTCTGCAGGTTTTGGCCACAGTCACCCTTTCCTACCTTGCCATCTTGCTGGCTTTGAAAATGCTTTTGAAGGGCTGAAAAGCACTGACTGCTCTTCCAGAGGTCCTGAGTTCAATTCCCAGTAGCCACGTGGTGGCTCACAACCATCTGTTATGGGATTCGATGCCCTCTTCTGGTGTGTCTGAGGACAGCGACAGTGTGCTCACATACATAAAGTTTTTAAAGGGGGAGGGAGGAGGAGGTCTTTGACTTAGGAAAAAGAAAAAAATCGTTCAAAGCAAAGTATTTAAGTCATTTTTTTTAAATTATTCACTCATTTAAGGAATATTTATTAAATGTCAACTGTGTCCCTAGCACTGTACAAGGAGTTGTAAGAGATGATGCTTCCAACAGAGTGAAGGCGAAAGATCCAGGAACTAGGGAGTGGCGGGGGGTTGGGTGGGGGTGGTTCCAGGTGAGATTTCACACAGTGTAGCTGTGGCAAGACTTTTCCTGGCTCCTGAAAGTTGTTATCTGCGGCATGCACTCTCTCTCTCTCTCTCTCTCTCTCTCTCTCTCTCTCTCTCTCACACACACACACACACACACACACACACACACACACGCATTCGTGAATAAAGGAACATAATTTAAAATTTTTTTTGTAATGGCTTCCTTTGAAGAAACAAACCAAAGAGTTCATGTTGAGGGCCAGTAAGTCAGCTCAGTGACAAAGAGCGTGCTACCGAATCTGGTGACCTGACTGATTTCGTGGCGGTAGGGGAGACCCAGGTCCTGCAGGGAATCTCTGTACTCCACACGAGTCCCATGGTACCTGCATGAATACACACAATGATAGTCAGATGGATGGATAGATAGATAGATAGATAGATAGATACACAGACAGAAAGATAGATAGACAGACAGACAGCTAAATGGGTGGGTGGATGATAGATAATAGATGGAGTGATAAGTAGATAGAAATATAGATGATAGAAAGATATAGATAGATGATAGATAGACAGACAGACAGACAGACAGAGTAATAATTGAAATGCAACAATTTAAAAGTCTGTGTTGAATACATGGGCAGTGCCAGCCAGGTTCTATTCTGATAACTTGATATGAATGAACGCCTTTAGTTCTGACCGAGGCGCCACAGACTGCTGATGTGACTATCCCTGCCCTTCAGAAAAGAAAGGAAAGGCTGAGGAGGTGTCAAGGGACTCCAGCCCAGGAAGCCTGCCAGCACTCTCTATCCGTGTATTTAAAAAAAAAAAAATAGTGCTCTCAACACTCTACTGATTCTGTGTTGACTTTTGCAGATTTTTCTGAAGGATGAAAATTTTTATTTTTTATTTATAAAACTTAATTGCATCACTGCCAGGAAACCCCTCTGGGGCCATGACAAATGAAAGATAAAGAGAGTCTGACAGAGTCACCTAGAGCCGTGCTTTAGACTGTCATGTCACAGAGAATTAAGTGAGATAAATCTGGTACTGTCTCTGAAGTCCTCGATGTTCACTTATCCATCCTGGCATCCGTCATACTTTGCCCGATTTATTTGACTGGCACTGCCAATTTGGGCCTTGAATGGAGTAAGTAATTCAGGTCAAAATTCCCATGCTTTGACATAAATAGGGACCCGACGTACACACGAGCCACCAGCGAGGGGACATCACCTTGGCTAATCTCTTGATGTTACAAGAGTCACTAACTTGTTCATTTTTTTTTTAATTTCAGCATTTATTTATTGTGTGTCTCTATGTATGTGGGTGTACACATGCCAGTGTGTGTACATGCTACTGCACATACGTGCCACTGAGTTTGTAGTGCACATAGAGTTTGTAGAGTTCAGAGGACAGCTTGCTGGAATCAGTTGCCTCCTTTCCCATGTGTGCCAAGGATCATACTTGGGTGGTCAGGTTGGCACACTCAGTCTGCCTCAAGATCTGAGGGTTGTTTCTGGATATGAGATGTCCTTTTAGAGATATAAATTCGTATGCTTCAATTTGGTTGTTTCCATGAGAATTAGGCAGAAACACGGTAAGGTCAAATCCAATTCTCCCGAACCCCAGGCCTGTGCTTGCTGGGAAATCCTGTGAGCGATGTATACACAGAACAGTGTGACTTACATTTTCCACAACTCTTGCTGCTCAATAAAGCATAAAGTTAAGCAGTGGTGGTGGCCTACGGAGAGGTCAAGGCAGTAGCTTCCGGGATAGATGGCGTAAATGTTTGGGTCAGAGGATAATCCAGTGTGGTCCCCATCAGCACAGGAAAGCTGCAAATGGATTATTCTTGAAGAATTTCAGTCAAGACCTAATCAATTCAAGTAATCCTGGGCCCAGGACTCTGCATGTACGTCCGTGTGATATGTAATTACATGTGTGTAGGTGTATGTGTGTATGTGTATGTGGAGACCAAAGGCTGACCAATTTTTTTTTTAAACATTTATTTGGGGTGGGTGTGTATCTGCCCATATGTTTGTATGTAGGCGTCAGAGGTCAGAGGACAGCTTGGAGGCTTTCTCTCTTTCCACCGTCTAGGATCCAGGGATGGAACTCAAGTCATCAGCCTTGGCATTAAGTGCCTTTACCAGCCCCAACCCCAACCCTGGCCCCACCCCGGCCCCGCCCCTGCCCCCAGCCCCGCCCCAGCTCCGCTCCAGCCCCAGCCCTGGCTCCATGGCTTTTGGATTTTTGGGTTGGTTTGGGTTGTTTGTTTTTCTAGACAGGGTTTCTCTGTGTAGCCCTGGCTGTCCTAGACTCCACTCTGTAGACCAGGTTAGCCTTAAATTCAGAGATCCAACTGCCTTTGCCTCCTAAGTGCTAGGATTAAAGGCATGTGCTACCACGCCTGGTTCTAGTTTGTTTGAGACCAGATCTTTCTATATAGTCCTCCCTGGCCTGGGACCCAGTTTGTAAACCATGCTGTTCTTGAACTCAGAGAGATGTTCTTGAATTTAGGGATCTGATTGTGTCCGCCTCCCCCTACCCCCTGTAGACATGTGTAGCTGTGCCCGGCCCACCACCTGATATTTTCCCCCTTCCCTTCTCCCTCTCACTCCAGCCCCTGCTCGCTCCACCCTGCTCACTCCAGCTCAGAGATTTATTTATTTATTTATTTATTATATGTAAGTACACTGTAGCTGTCTTCAGACACCCCATAAGAAGGCATCAGATCTCATTACAGATGGCTGTGAACCATCATGTGGTTGCTGGGAATTGAACTCAGGACCTCTGGAAGAGCAGTCAGTGCTCTTAACTGCTAAACCATCTCTCCATCCCACCACCACCTGATTTTTAAGAAAAATTCTCGGATCTTTCTAATTTGGCTATGCTGGGTAGCCAGTGAGTCCCAAGGATTCTTCTGTATCCTATATCTCCCCATGCAAGAAATTATGGACTCATACCACAGCATCTGACTTTTTACATGGGTGCTAGGAATACAAACTCTGGTCCTCACGCTTGCAAATTGAGCCATCGCCCTAAATGGAATATTTGCCCTAAACGGAAAGTTTACCTTTTCTGTTCTTAGACTGACAAAAGTGTATCACCATCGTGGTGGGTGGAGACAAGGCTGTTGTGGTGCTCAATGAAGTTGGTTCTCTTTTCTTTCTTTTTTTCAAGATGTATTTATTTATTTTATGTATATGGGTACACTGTAGCTGTCATCAGATACACCAAAAGAGGTCATCAAACCCCATTACAGATGACTATGAGCCACCATGTGGTTGCTGGGAATTGAACTCAGGACCTTTGGAAGAGCAGTCAGTGCCCTTAACCAATGAACCATCTCTCCAGCCCTGAAGTCAGTTTTCTTTTTCAGCAATTATCAAAAGCAACCTAGCAGTGACTTCAAAAGTAAGTTCTGGGCATGTGCCTGGCTTTTCCCAGTGTCAGCATTTGTAATAGGATCCTCTGTGGCGTATCTTTGTGGAACATCTTTTCTGGAGGAAGCTGCTAAGGTCAGTAGACACAATGTTACCAGGTGGAACTCGCACAGAGTCTGGAGCAGGTTTCCAGGCACCTGGCTCCCCTTCCCGGCCCTCACCCATCTTGTTCTATAATGAAAGCTCCTGTAAGCTTTGGTGCAAGCCAAAGAGGAGTTTTAAAGACTCTACTGATTGGCCTGAGGACCACCCGCAGGTAGTCGTTGAGAAATAATCCAGTGCTCTACCGCCATTGGGTCTCCCTGAGACCACAGAGAGAATGGTATGATAAGAACAGTAGAAGCTTCACTGTTGTAACAGTGCTAACATTTATTGATAGAAAACAAAAAACCCTCAAAGTGTTTTGTCTAGTTCCTGCCTGCCTTTTTGTGTAGGGAATAGGGAAGAGGTGGAGGAGGTGGGGTGGGGGGAGGGAGCGGGCACACATACTAATCTGCAAACACTACCTGCCACCAGCCACTTCCGAGGAAAAGGAAGGAGAGTAGGGGGTGAGAGTAGAAATGAGGTCGGGGAGGGACACTCCAGAGACTATCAGCTCAGACTATCTGGTTGAGAGCAGACAGTCCCACGTCTGGGGAAACCCTTGGTGGGTCAGATATCACCAGCTACCTGGGACCCTCATTCCAATCCCTTGAGCAACTTATCTTGGCTCAGATAACACCAGTCCCCTTCTTGGAGAAGCCCAGAGGATGCTGCTCGCAAGAAACTCCATTACTAATTGAAATCAGTCAGAGTTTGAGAAAACGGGACAGTTAGTCCACAGTTCCCATTTGTCATCCTTAAAGAACAAAAAGGCAGGCACTAGGCTAAACACACAGAGGGTTTTGTTTGTTTGATTGGTTGGTTTTTTAGTTTTTGTTTTTCATCAATAAGTAGACTGGGGCTAGTGAGGTGACTCAGTGGGTAAAGGCACTTACCCTATACAAGCCTGATGAGCAGAGCTTCAGGGAAGTAGGAAACAAAGGACTCCATAGAGTTTTCCTCTTGATTTCCACACATGCCATGGCATATACCCCTGTCTTAGTCAGGGTTTACTGCTGTGAACAGACACCATGACCAAGGCAACTCTTATAAGGACATTTAATCGGGGCTGGCTTACAGTTTCAGAGGTTCAGTCTGTTATCATCAAGGCAGGAACATGGCAATATTACAGGCAGGCATGGTTCGGGAAGAGCTGAGAGTTTTACATCTTCATCTGAAGGCTGCTAGCAGAATACTGGCTTCCAGGCAGCTAGGATGAAAGTCTCAAAGCCCACTCCCACGGGGTCACACCTATTACAACAAGGCCACGCCCACTCCAACAGGCCACATCTACTCCAACAGGGCCACACCTTCTAACAGTGCTACTCCCTGGGCCGAGCATATACAAACCATCACAGCCCCCAAGCACACATGCTAAGGAAATACATCCAAAAGGCAAACTGGTGCGTTTTCTGATTGGCTTTCTTCTGGGGTACATTTTTAACTCAGGTTTTAAAACAAATAAAATTATTAGTCATCTTTCATCCGTCTAGTATCATTAAGGGCCAAATGTTATTTATATTAAAACAGCATATGAATACCTAAGAAGAAATAAACACATCAACAACATCTGCTTTTCTCTTGTTGAAGAAAACCATAGCTTTGGTTTGATGGAGACAAGAAAATGAATGTGTTAAAAGTCACCACATAGAGCTGGAAGAGATGGCTCGGTCAGTAAAGTCCTTACCCTGTAAGCACAAGAACCTGAGTTTAATCCCCAGAACCCACGTAAAAACTCAGGTTTGGGACTGGAGAGATGGTTCAGCGCCTAAGAGCACTTGTTGCTCTTCCAGAGGACCCAGGTTTGATTCCCAGCACCCACATGGCAGCTCACAACTGTCTGTAACTCCAGTTCCAGGGGATCTGATGCCCTCTTCTGGCTTCCATAGGCACTGCATGTACATGTTGCATAGAGATACATGCAGACCAAACACATAAAATAAAAGTAAATACATCTTTAAAAAAAAAAAATTGGCTTGGTGGCGTGTACAAGCATATAATCTCTGTGCTTGGGAGGTGAGCTGAGTGGATCCCTGGGGCGGGCGTGCTGGCCAGCCACCTCCTCACATAGGTGAGCTCCAGACCAGGAGACCACATATGTCTCAAAAAACAAGACACTTGGCTCCTGATAAGAGACTTGGAAGTGACCTCTGCCTTCCATGTGTATTTTTGTGCACACATACCCACAAACTTACATTCGTGTTTGCGCACTCGAGGTGCATACACACGCACGCACGCACGCACGCACGCACGCACGCACGCACCCACAGTATAAGTTACATATAAATATACATAGCTAGCGCGAGTTACAATGCCCTCAACTCTTGAAGAACTCTTAAATCCACTCGCGTGGGCCTCATCTCTTTTGACATCCGCTGGAATGACCCAGGTGGCCCACCTTCTCTGCTTCTGAATTACAAAGAGCACGTGAGCTTCCCACTCCACTGCATGAATGGAAATGCAGTTTTTTTAAAAAAAGGGGAGTGATTTGTTTTCCAATAGTATAATTTGAATCAATTGGGCTAATGCTGGGTTTTCATGTGCATGGTTGGTTAATGTGGTTAATTTGACCCTCGTGTCGTTTGATAAAACTGCATTTGGTGTTGCTCTTTACGTGATAAATGGTTACCGTGGTTTAACGTATGGGATGGTGAAATTATTGACTGTTCTCAGTCACTCAAAAGACGAAATGTCGTGGAAAGTATTACTTGTGCCGTAATCGCTTGCCCTTGGAGTCCCTAAATGGAAGTGTAATAGAGCTAGTGATTTAGCTGGTATCACTGAAAATGGGTTTCACAGCTACAGAATAATGCTAACCAACTATTATTATCTCAATACAGCACCCAAGAGTAAGACACCAAAATATGTTAGCACTCTATTAGGCGGGGAGCTGTCACGAGGCGCCGTTTCCTATTTCATACCCTCTAAAACACAGTGTTGCATATAGTTAATATTTTTATATCGAGTTCATTTATGTCCCATTTAGCTCCATTTTATCTCATCTGACTCTCTCAGAGGACAGCTATGGACTGACAGAGACAGCTACATCCCAGTGGCGTCTGCTTCGGTTTTTTTTTTTCCATAAATATTTACAATCTACACTCTTCTGGAGCGCGGAGGTGGGAAATGCCACAGGTGCCAGCGCAATGTAACACAGTCCACTGACCCACCAGGGACAGTGCTTCATTTTCATGTTGGAAAATGTCTCAGAAAACAGTATTTAAAGGTTGTTTTGTTTTTTTTATTTCCTGCTTTCAGATAGCACAGGGGAATTTTGACTTGTATGGTTCTGAAGCAAAGGATCCCAAAAGAATACTTTAAACAGCATTAGGATCTTAGGTTCTTTTGCAAGACACATGAACAGACATGACCTGGGATTTGATGGCAGCAGCAATTACAGCTAGCACCATCCTTTCTCTTTCCTGACTCTAGTCTTTTTTTAATAGCCACCAGCTGAGGATGCTGAGGGTGTAGCTCATTGGTGGAATATTTGTCTAGCATTACTGAGTGCCTGGGTTCGGTATACACACACAATCACACACACACACACCAAAACCCCGTCGCAAATAGAGCAAAATAAGAGGGTTGGGGAGATGGCTCAGTGGCAAAGAGCACGAGGTGGTCTTCCAGAGGACCTTGGTCCAATCGCCAGCACCCACATGGCAGCTCACAAAAGTGTCTGTAATTCCAGTCCCAGGGTATCTAACATTCTCTTCTGGCCTCTGTAGGGACTGCATACACATGGTTCACACACACACATATAGACAAAGCACTCATACTCATAAAAAAATTCTTTTTTGTTTAAAGAAGTAACATAGAAAAAAATAAATACCTTTTGGAAGAAGTGTAACTGCTTTGAAAATTGTCTTTTTTTTTTCTTTTTCTTTTTTTTTTTTTTTTTGAGACAGGATTTCTCTCTATAATCCTTGGCTGGAGCTTTGTAGACCGTGTTGGCTTCAATTATAGAGATCCCCCTGCCTCTGCCTCCTGATTGCTGGGATTAAAGGTGTGCGGCCGCCACTGCCTGGCAAGATTTTTTCTTTTTTCTTCTGTTTTTAACAACTGTTTATCACATTTATTTGTGTACTTGTTTATTTGCATGCTGGAAATGAGAGCTTGAACTCTGATTGTCAAACTTTGTGGCAAGCACCTCCAGCCACTGAGCTATCTCGCAGACCCCCAGTTTTGTAGAAGCAAGCTATCAAGTAGCCCAGGTTGGCCTGGAACTCACTTTGGAGCCAGTGATGTCCACCTTTCACCCACTTGTATACCAGCTGGTGTACCCAGCTCAAAAGTGTCATTTTCATTTAAGAATGGGAAGAGAGTGAGATCGTTCCTATTAATTTTTTAAAGGTTTATCTATTTATTATGTATACCATGTTCTGCCAACATGTGTGCCTGCACACTAGAAAAGGGCACCAAACCCTGTTACAGATGGTTGTGAGCTACCGTGTGGTTGCTGGGAATTGAACTCAGGACCTCTGGAAGAGCAGCCAGTGCTCTTAACCACCGAGCCACCTCTCCAGCCCTAATTTTTTTATGTGACTATGATATAATTACATCATTTCCTCTTCCCTTTCCTTCTTCTACACCCTCCTGTTTGCCCTTCACCGTGTTCTCTTTCAAATTCATGGCCTCGCTTCTATTATTGTTGATACGTGTGTGCGTGCATATGTCGTCCTAAATGCAGAAATACAACCTACTTAGTCTGTATAATGGCTATTATATGTGTCTTTTTAGGACTTCCAGGGCTTTCCATTTGGTACTGGATAACTTCCCTAGGGAAGACCATTTCTTCTGCCCTCAGCATCCCTTAGAGGCCTGTGGTCCTTTGTGTAGGGTTGAGGCCTCTCCATCTTCCCGCCTCCCACTTCGAATGTCTCTTGGTGTTGTCCTTGTTCCGGCTGTGTTAACGTAATCATACTGATGAGACGTCATGGTTGTGACTTCTGCTAGCCATAGGAGGCACGACTGTGGCTCTTACAGTCTCTCTGCCCACTCCCGCAACAATTCCCACCCGAGCCTTAGGTGCAGGAATTGTATTATAGGTATATTCGCTGGGACTGGGATCCACAGTCTATATGTACTTTGATTGGCTGTTGTTTCCTGTCATGGTCTCTGTCTGTTACCAAGAGGTGACTCCTTAATGAGCTCTTGGAGGATTCTCCACACTGATTACCCAATGCCTTATTGACTTACAGGACTCCAGACAATGAGGTCAGTACTAATGACATAGTATGTATTTTAAAAGGGCGTCTTTAATACAGAAGCCCACAGGCAACAGAGCCATGGGGCTGGGGTGCTACTCAGTGGTAGGGTACTTGCTTAGTACACGTGGTACCCTGGCTTCCATCCTTACTTAGCACCTTGAACAAGACATAACTACAGGTGTCTGTCATCTTACAGTAGAGTTAGGTTCCAGTAGTCCTATAGCGAGTTGGAGATAGCCCATGTGGAAAGGTACTGTAGTCGCCTGCCCTCCCCAGAGCCCCAGCTCAGCCGCACAGTACACTTCGCAGAACTGGTTTCTTCGCCCCTGTGACCACATGGCAAACTGGGAACTGTAGCTCACTATAGCCCGGCAACACAAGAGAGCGTCGAACTGTATTATTGCCTGCATGCAAGATTCAATTTCCAAATGAAATTGTCACATATCTGTCAAGTCAAAAAAAAATAAAAATAAAATAAATCAAAGAGCCATTGTAAGCCGAGGCTTGTCTAGACATGTTTATGCTGGTGGATGCTGAGCCTGACACAGAAACCCAAGACTTCCATAGCTCCCAGGGGCCCCAGGGAGGCTGCTATAAAAAGAAAGGCATGTTTGCTCCATTTAGTACATGGTTAAGCCCCAAGAATTTAATAAGCATGTATGCCGTAACCACAGTGAGTGATGAATAAGACACATGCACTTGTTGGGTGCTCTACACACTCTCAAGCTGTAGAATTGGATTGGATGCTGCCAGCCTCCTTCTCCTTCTGTATTAACCTTTACCTGGCAGTTTGATTTATAGCAATGGTTTTCAACCTTCCTAATGCTACAACCCGTTAATACAGTTCCTCACACAGTGGTGACGCCCAACCACAAAATTACTTCGTAACTGTAACATCGCTACTGTTCTGAACCATAATGTTCATCATCTGATGTCCAGAGTATCTGATACGAAACCCTCAGGGGGTAGCAACTCACAGACTGAGAACCACTGATTGACAGCTACAATTCAAGAACCCCACTTTGCCACAGGCAGGAAAGGAAGACACTTGGGGCGGGAGGGAGAGATGGCTCACTCAGTAACATCCTTAACTACCAAGCATGAGAACCTGCGTTATGGCCCCGGCACCCATGTAAAAAGCCAGGCGCAGTAATGTATGCCTGTAATCTCAGAACTGGGGGAGTGAAGACAGAGGATCTGTGGAGCTCATCCACTAGCCAGCCTGGCCTGGTCTGGGGAGCTCTGGGTTAAGTGACAGACCCTGTCTCAAAAAGTATGATAGAGAGTAATTGAGGAAGATGACCAGTGTTGACCTCTGTTCTCCACATGCACACACACACACACACACACACACACACACACTTGTACACAAATAAACCCTTACACACACACACACACACACACACACACACACACAAAGAAAGGAAGAAAAATTGAAAGAAAAGATCATCTGAAGACCCCCGCCATGATGAGCTAAAAGTGACCACACCCAGCTGACACCAGAAACTCCCTCAGCTTTCCCAGAGTGCTTCTAGAAGCTTCCACTGTGTCCCTGAAGTTACTATCTTTATTATGATACCATGGAAAACATTTAAGGACAGGGAGGTATAAATTTCACAACATCTATACAGTTTCCTGCACAATAACAAATAACCCAGAAGTACTGTGTCTCATTGATACCGTGATGACACATTGTTTCCACCCACACACAGCAAATACATTCAAAACAAAGGTTCACCATAAAGTCCGTGAAATACAGTAGTTACTGGACTAGGCCCATCGAGTCTATTGCCTGTGATTGAGGGAGGGCTATAACTTATTATTTGTCCTGAATTATCTACAAAATCTAATAAGTGCCCTTATGGACCCAATACCAGAACAATAGACTTTCAGGTTCCCTTCCCAGCATACTCCCAAGTGACGTTCTTTGAGTTTTCCTGGTTGCCCGCGGGTATGCTTACAACTATCCTGGTCAAAGTGCCCCTTTGTGATAAGAGTCAGTGCCGCTGGTCTTTCAGCTATGGACAAACCAGATGTGTTTTTACATCAGGACTTTCTTGAAGTTCATTAAGGGACCCCCCATGTGTAGCCTGGAGAATGGGAGCCCCAGGGGACCCTGGGAGGTCAATTTCATTTCACATTGAGCTCTTAGTCAACCCAGGGTTTTCTTCAAATACATAAACAAACAGAGTAGATTGTCATCCAAAAGCCATGCCAGGCAGGAGCCAGATTGTTTGAGAGCGGACCGTAAACAAGTGTAAACTTTTAACTATTATTAGTCAGATAGCAATGGATCTTCCCACTAATGGCTCTTTCTTTCTAGCTTAGTGGTTCTCAAGACTTCCTACAATTCCTCCTGTTGTGCTGAGCCCCAACCATAAAATTAGTTTCATTGCTACTTTGTAGCTGTTAATTTTGCTACTGTTACAAATCATAATGTAATAGCTATGTTTTCTGATGGTCCTTGGGTCTGCAGCCCACAGATTGAGAACCATTGCTGTAGACGGTAGACCCACCCACCCCAGACTTAATTTCACAAGCTGTGGGTACAAGCTCACTCAAACTTTGAACTCCTCACTCTTTCCAAGAGTGGAGTGAGGAATCCTGGCAAAGGCAGAAGTTAGGGTGATTTCTCCAGGGTGGGAATAAGCACAGGGGAGGGGTGATCCCAAGATGCAGGGGCTTTCCAGAGGTCAGGAATTGAGAGGTTCTCTTTCCTGGTGAATTTGGGACCCTGCCAACTCCCAGAAGCCCCCTGCCCCTTACTTTACCTGTAGGTTCTAGCAATAGGCAAGTTGTCTCAGCCCTCAAATTCCAACTGCTCAGAGGCATCGGGCTGCTTAGAGGTAGCAGCCCGTCTAAGAAGGTATGTTCCCTAACACCAAGAACCCTCTGGTCCTAGGTAAAGCCTATAAGGAGGGCCTCTCACAGACAGATCTCACCTTGCCCTGCTTCCCCCTGCTCTGTGCCAAGCTGTGACTAACAGGAAGTCTGTAGCTGCTGGCGGGAGTCTTGCAGTTAGCAGCCATTCGCAGTCTAGAACCAACTTCCCTGTGGCGTCTCACCTCCAGTTTCCCTACTCGGCTAATTTGTCCTCATGAGTATTTTAAGCATCCTAAAGTCCCCCTAAAGTCACTTGTTTTTCTGCTATTACCAATCCTAATTTCTCCTTTTAGGGCAGGGCCTGACTTGTCTTGATTCATCCTGGGGAGTCCCGAGGTAGTGTTATCTTACAAGCCTAACTATTCTGGTTTGTGTTAGAAAGATGTGTGTGTGTGGGGGGGGTATAGGTGTGTTTGTATGTGGGGTGTTTCTGTCCATTTGGCACACAGCATATCCACAGGATATGTTTTATTCTACAGTTGGCCTTTCAGTTGGTTTCCTCGGCAACCAGACTTACTAACCCTTGGGGGCGGGGCAGGAGGTTCATGTAACAGTGACTGAAAAAGTGTGTAATTGGCTTAGTGGGTTCACTGTGCATCTTTGTAAACCTGAACTGACCCTGAACTGATTGAGGGGGTATAGTTTTGTTTGGTGTTTTGTTTATGTGTTTGTTTGGAGGGTTGGTTTGTTTGAGACATGGTCTCATGTAATGCAGAGCAGCTTTGAACTCCGTGTGTGTGTGTGTATACACATATATATAAAATACATATATATATATGCACAGATATACATACATGCATATATACATTCATACATATATACATATACACATACATATATACAAATGCATATATACATACATATATAATGTATACATATGCATGCATATGTATACATACATATATGCATATATACATACATACATACATACATGAGTGAAACTGGGCTTAAATTCCTAATCCTCCTGCTTCCACCTGAGGAGAGCTGGGATTACAGGTGGACACCTCCACCATCAGCCTCTCTGAATAGTTTAGAACTGACTTCATTTAGAGGTTAAACTTCTTGACCAAAACTATATGAAAGTGTATTTTATTAAAAAAAAAAATTAGAATGTATGAGCGAAACGCCATTAGCCATGACCCACCTTCCCTGCTGTACAAAGAGGTTCCAGGGGTTGAAGCCAACAACATAGGGGTGCGCAAAGCCTCCTGCTTGTGCATTTGAGCACCACCCGCTGACTTACACAACCACAGTGAGATGGCCGGGACATTTAATATTGTCCTGAGTGCCCAGCTCCTAGGACAGTGCCAGTGACAGCTGGTGCTCCCTGCATGTCCCGGCCCCTGACCCCTCCTACTCAACTTGTCAGATGTTCACACTTCCAACCTGCAGTTCTGGTTTCCACGGGCTCAGAGCGCACTCGCAAGACGTGTGTGAGGTCAGCAGCTTCAGCCAGCACGGATGCAGAAATCATGGACATTTTCAGTATTCAACATCATCTTGTGTCACCATCCGAGACGGTACCCTGGGGCCGTCCCTGCTTTCGTTCCTCTGAGGAATACCTAGATACTTAGTGGGAAAGTGACACGTGAAACAGGAACGCATTAATGACGTAGAAGGGTTTTAAAATAATGTAGGTGAACTATGTGATAAAATACCCCAAACCTACTTCATTCATCTCAGGGATGGTGGGTGTGAGTTTAGCATAATACCACATGCCTATCATCCCGGGCACGAGGAGGCCAAAGCAGGAGGACAGGAGGATGATGAGTTTCAGGTCAGCTTGGACTCGGTAGGAAATTCCCGGCCACCCTATAGGGTGTGTGTGTGTGTCCCATGAAGGCCAGAGGAGGACGTTAGATCCCCTGGAATTGGAGCTAGCCACCTTTAACTGCTAGAAATGGAACCTAGGTCCCATGGAAGAGCAGCCAGTGCTCTTAACCACTGATACATTCCTCCATCCAGCAACTTAAAAAAAACAAAACGTGGAGTCTGTGGGGAGCTGTCCGGGCTGCGAGGCTGTCTTCTAGCCAGCCCAGTGCCGGGCACCTCAGCCTGCAACCTCAGCCAGGATGCTTCTCAGCTTCCACGAGAACTGCAGGAGCCGCTTTGTGAATTAACTCCAGTCCGTCGTGTGCAGATTCTCAGGCCTGACCTGAGAGAGGTACCGACTCTATCAGGGAGCATCCAGTTCCAGAAGCCCAGACTTCTTGTTCCAAAGAATCCTTCACGGCCAGAGTCTACCACAGATCAGCCTCCCCATCAGGTTCCTCCCCTTGGCCAGGAGTTCACTCCTGTCTTGCTTAAAGCTGCCCAATGGCCAGATGTCCCCTCAGAGGAGTCATTCTGTCCACCAGATCTTACCTTACCCACTCGACCTGGCCTCTGTCTACCTGGACTGCTTCCTAATCATAGCTTTCCTGGGTTCTCTTCTTTTCACCTCGAGGGCCCCAAGATTTGCTGTCTTCAGAGCAATGATGTCACCGCCTGTGTTGAACCCACTGTCCCCACTCTACAACAAACTCACTCACCAACACATTGACATTTTCTGTTCCTTCTGCCTGGGTGTGGCCTTCCAGATCTTCTTAAAGATCTATCTCACTGTGTGCCTGATTTGTCTTCCTGGTCTCATTCTTTGATGCCTTGCTATTTTTTATTCTTCTTCCTCCTCCTCCTCTTCTTCCTCCTCCCTTCTTCCTCCTCCTCCTCTTCTTCTTCCTCTTCCTCCTCCTCCTCCTCTTCTTCTTTTCCTACTTCTTTTTTTGAACAGGGTCTTACTATGTAGCCCAGGAACCTTCCCAGAATCCTCCTCCCTTTGCCCTGAGTGCTGAGATTACAGGCTTACATCACCACACTTAGCTTCATACTCATCTTTCTAGGATCGTGACCCCAGCAATCTGTGGACACCCCCCGCTTCCTTCACTACAATCTGTTAATCATGCCAACTCTATTTTGTGGAGCTAGGGATCCATTTCAGGGCCTTTATGCCAGGAATCCCTTTAATCCTAGCACTCTGGAGACAGGTAAGCAGACCTATGTAAGTTCAAGGCCAGTCTGACTACATAACTGCGTTCCAAACTCCTCAAAGCTACACAGTGAGACCCTGTCTCAAGGTGGGGAGGAGCGGGTAGTAACTATTCCAGGCCCTTTTGGACACTAGGCAAATATTCTGTCACAGAGGTAGAGCCTCGATGCAGTCATCTTTTAAAAAAGTTTTCTTTTTAATTATGTGTGTCTTGAGTGTGAGCTTGTACTCTTGCCTATGGAAGCCAAAGACACTGGATTCCCTGGAGCTGCAGTCACAGGCAATTGTGAGTCACCTGATATTGGTGTTGGTAACTGGACTCAGGTCCTTTGGAAGAGAAGTACATGCCCTTAACCACCAGACCTTTCCTCCAGCTCCCAGAACTAACTTGAAATGATCCGCAAACCCCCATGTCCTCTTTTCTTTTTTTTTTTTTCTTTTCTTTTTTTTTTTTTTTGAGACAGGGTTTCTCTGTGTAGCCCTGGCTGTCCTGGAACTCACTCTGTGGACCAGGCTGGACCAGGCTGGCCTTGAACTCAGAAATCCGCCTGCCTCTGCCTCCCAAGTGCTGGGATTAAAGGTGTGTGCCACCACCGCCCGGCCTGAAGACCCATTCTTAATGCCGCTGTGCCTTTTTTCTAGGGAAACACTTGAAGTTTCCTTGCTGGTGTCAAAACCTGAAGGGCTTGGAGGGATGGTTCAGTGGTTAGGAGCACTTGTTGCTTTTGCAGAGGACTTGGGTTCAACTTCCAGCACCTACATGCTGGCTCACAAGCATTTGAGACACCATTCCTAGGAGATATGATGTCCTCTTCCAACCTCCACAAGTTCAGGCATTCACATGGTATTCACACACATATGCAGACAATTCATACACATAAAATAAGTAATTCTTTTTAAAAAAAAAAAAAAAGCAAAAGAAAAAACCCTGAAGGAACCCTCTGTGGGACCATGATGACCCAGGGTTATGGAGGAAGGATCGAGGGAGCTTTAATCCCAGATACTTTAAACATGAGGACGGCAGGAGTTGGCTCTCTCCCCACTCCCAATCTGGCACCAGAAAGCTGTTCTTCCATCAACCCTAGTAAAAATGTATTACCCTGACAGTTACCAACCTTCAGTCCTTGTTTGACCTTATAAGGTTCCCCCACCCCCAGTGTCCCATTCCTATCCCCTCCTCAGACCCTACAGCCCCTGAATATGGACATGAAGCATCTTCCAACACCTCTGCCCTGGCCAGTGGTGCACAGCCACACAAAGCTTGCCCCAGAGACCATGGCCACCTCCCCAAGGGTATAAGTACCCCTTTCTCCACCCAATAAATGAACCAGTTCTCCGTAGAGTGTGTGAGGTTTGTGTGTGTGGTGATTTACACCTCTAATCCTATCATTTGGAAAGCTGAAACAGGAGGATTATCTCAAATTCAAGGCCAATCTGAGCTACGCAGTGAGTTCTAGGCTAGCGTAAGACTTCACAGTAAGATCTGTTTTACAAGCCAGGCGATGGTGGCACACGCCTTTAATCCCAGCACTTGGGAGGCAGAGGCAGGCAGATTTCTGAGTTCGAGGCCAGCCTGGTCTACAGAGTGAGTTCCAGGACAGTCAGGAAGGACTACACAGAGAAACCCTGTCTCGAAAAACCAAAAAAAAAAAAAAAAAGATAAACAGCCACGCAAACAAACGAATAAATAACTCCCCTACACATAAAATCAGAATAAAAAGAAATGGAGAGAGGGGAAGGAAGGAAATGTCTCAGGACTGAGTACTCTTAATTCCATAGTTGATGTGTAAAACATCTCAACCCTAACAGATGTTAGGGTGCAACAGGAAATTAAAGCCTACAAGGTGACACATAGGCGACACAGTGTGTAAGGGCAAGTGGCAGTAAGCCTGATGAGCTGAATTCAGTAGTGCCCTGTGGAGTGCCATTCATGCAAGCTCCCCACCCCCTACACACACACACACAAATATATACACACATAATACACACATGCATACACACATATACACACATACATAAACATACACACATGCATACATAAACACACATACATGCACACATATATACACACACAGATACACACATATTGTCTTAGGGTTTCTATTGCTTCGATGAAACACCATGACCAAAAGAAAGTTGGGGGGGGAGGGTTAATTCAGCTTACACTTCCACGTTGTAGTCCATCACTGAAGGAAACTAGGGCTGGAACCTGGAGGCAGGAGCTGAAGCAGAGGCCATGGAGAGGCTCACTGCCTTGCTTCCTATGGCTTGCTTGACCTGTTTTCTAGTAGAACCCAGGACCACCAGCCCAGGGATGGCCTTACTCACAAAGGGCTGGGGCCTCCCCCATCTATCACTAATTAAGAAAATGCTCTACAGGCTTGCCTCCAGCCCAACCTTATGGAGGCATTTTCTCAACTGGGGTTCCCTCTTCTCAGATGATTCTAGCCCATGACAAGTTGACATAAAACTATCCACTACACATACACACAAACACACACATACCTACAGATACATCAAACACATATATGTACATACATACATACACAAATAAAAAGAAAATGACCTGTGCCTGGTTCAGTAACCCGAGCTGTGTACCTCCCAGCGGCTGGACATTCATTTAGTAGTCTCCCATCATCCTTTGAGCCTTTGGCTTTCTCGTTGTCACGTGGGCTTCGGCTAAGGCAGCCTCGTGGGAATGTGAGCTGCCGCCTCGGAGGGCAGAAAGAATGTCAGTTTATTTTTACTTTCTCGTTTGTATCAACAAGGGAATGCCATCACCCTGGAGCAGAGAGCTTTGATTTGTTTCCTAGAAATGCCGATGGCTTTACTCTCCTTCTGTTTGTCCTATGCAATTTACTTACCGTGAATTATGCTGCCCCGTAATTATATATTGTTATAATTTTGTTGCATAGTATGATCTATACTATATAAGTTATAAATAGTATATGATTTTTTTTTTTGGTCACAATATTCCCTTACCTAACAGCTTGAGACCAACCCAGTCCGTTAACAATTATTTTTAGCCTTAGAAAGACTGTGTCTGGGCCAACCTGACGCAGGCTGCACAGGGCTACATAAAAAGACCCTGTCTCAAAAGAACATGAGCAAAACTGTGTATAGGATGCTACAGTTGTTTTCGATTCACTCAGAAGATGGCTTCGTAAAGGACAGTTAATTATAGCCTTGTCCCTTGATACGTTACACAGAATCCACCTCTCTGTGCTGACTTCAAATGTACCAAGTCATCCTGGATTCCCCATCCCAAGGGGCAAAACTCGGTTCTGCTGTGACTTCTGTTTGCTGTCTAGTTGCTAGGCAGCAACATAATCCATTAACACTGCCCGTTTTGGAAGGCTTCTGTTTTAAAGAATGGTATACTGAGGTTGGGAATGTAACCCCGTTGATGGGGTGCTTGCCTAGTGTGCATAAAGGTCTGGGTTTGATCCCCAGCACCATGTATACTTGTCATGGTTGTGGAGGCAGGAGAATCGCATGATCAGTCAAGGTCATCCTCAACTACACATCAACTTCCAATACAGTGATAATTTTGGAATTTTGGTTTCTTTAAAAAAAAAACAGAAGTATTTTAAGAATATGTTTTCATTATAATCCCAGGTGTGGGATATGAGGCTGCTTTGGACTGACCACAGCAGCTGACTGTGATTTGTCTCGTGCTCTAGCGGGGGCATGACTTTGCCCACTGCAGATAGTTTCTGTGAGTGTGTGACATTTTGAATTCTGGGACCTCTTCAGAGAATATATAAATGCTAGTGCCCTGAGAGGCAGTGTTGGGGGTGGGGGGGAGGTGTTGTTTGGTTGTTGATTGTTTGCTGTTGGTCACTATTGATCATGATTTGTTAAGTGCAAAGAAGAAGAAATTAGATAACCTGACTTCAAAGATCAAACTTGCTGCAAGGAACTTGGCACTCAGCAGGAAGTAATCTAACAAACCTTGTCCCCTCTCCAACCCCTGGCTTTATGCAGGGATGTCTTTCCTTTTCCCTTTACCCTTTAGTCTCTCTTATCGAGTGCTGGGTTGAAAGGGTGGAAGAGCCGGGTGGTGGTGGTGCACATCTTTAATCCCAGCACTTGGGAGGCAGAGGCAGGCGGATTTCTGAGTTTGAGGCCAGCCTGGTCTACAGAGTGAGTTCCAGGACAGCCAGGGATCCCAGAGAAACCCTGTCTCGAAAAAACAAACAAAAAGAAAAGAAAGAAAGAAAGGATGGAAGAAAGAGGGTGGAAGAAAAAAAAACACCAAGTAACAAAACATGCTATGTCACAGGCCAGCCTGGGCTACCTGAGACCCAGGCTAAAAGAAAAAAAGACTTCATTACTAGAGACACTAGAACAAGCTTCCTTTTGAGAAACATGTGTAAGCTTATTTACATCACTTAAGGCTACGGCCTGTGGTGGTGCACGTCTTGAGTCCCAGCACTGGGGACGAAGGGACAGGTAGATCTCAGTGAGTTCAAGGCCAGCCTGATCTACATAGTGAATGTGAGACTACCCAAGACTACACAGTGAGACTCTGTCTTTCAAAAAGACATGGAGCCAGGTGTGGCAGCTGTCACCTGTAATCTCTGCACTTAGAAGTAGAGGCAATAGAATGAGGAATTCCCAGACAGTCCCAAGTATATAAGGATCTGTATTTAAAAAAAAAAAATATTCACATCTGCAAAATCCCCTTTTCATACAGAACAATATTCACAAGGTCTGGGGACAAGGAAATGACATCCTGGCCATCACTGCACAGCTGGGTACAGGAGTATAACTTGTGACAGTTTCCTTTGGCCTCTGCTGCTTGGGGCTGCCCCGTGGGGAGGGACGTTTATGTGGGGGTCGAAGATGCCCTTCAGAGGCCCTGCCCAGCTCATGCCTGCATCTTCTTGTGCTGGCAGCCAGGGTTCAGCTGCCTCATCAGGGCAGCCAGAAATGTCGCAGTGTGTCCTAAGGCCACACTGATGTGCCTCTGACATCTCCAGCCAACCTCAATCCTGCCTTCTTTCTTTTCTAGTATTGTGTAAGTGCCAAGAGACCACTCTGTCAGCAAGCTGAGAGGAAAACTGAGGCAAGATGTCAGGCCGGAGTGGGAAGAAGAAAATGTCCAAGCTGTCCCGGTCAGCCAGGGCTGGTGTCATCTTTCCGGTAGGGCGGTTGATGCGCTACCTGAAAAAGGGAACCTTCAAGTACCGGATCAGCGTGGGTGCTCCCGTCTACATGGCCGCGGTCATTGAGTACCTGGCAGGTAATTCCAGCATGTAACAGACCCCACAGACAGGTCCTCACCTTTTCCTGTCCTTCACTTTGGGGTAGGATGCTGTGAATCTCCCAATGCCTGACCCAGGGATACTTCTGGATAATAACTGGGCTTTTCCTGGTCTGCTTGGCCAAGGTTGGCTTCTACAGGCTTTGGGGGAGAAGACATTGGAAAGTTAGTCCACATAGAACAGAGAACGCACATTTAAACTGTTCTAGATCTGCCCCGCAAAGTGTGGCTTACATTAGAAAATGCTGCATTTGCCTATCTCAGCACCAAGAAAGTGCAGAGAAGATTCTGGTAAAGGAAGAGCACTATTCACTTTGCATCAAATTGTTCATTAAATCCTGTGTGTGTGTGTGTGTGTGTGTGTGTGTGTGTGTGTGTGTTTTGTTTGTTTGTTTTGCTTTTGGTATACTTAAGGTAGGAGGGCTGGGGGATGCTTCATTTGGTAAAGTGCTTGCCAGACAATCCTGAGAACCTAAATTTGATCCCCAGACTTCATGTAAAAACTGGGCACCGTGCCACACACTTGAAATCCTGGCACTGGAGAAGTGTAAACAGGTGTATCCCTAGGGCTTGCTGGCTAGCCAGTGCTGCCAATCAGCAAGTTCCAGGTCCCTGTGAGAGAGCCTGTCTCAAAAATGAGATGGCTAGCCCCAGAGAAATGACATCTGAGATTGACCTTACACACAGAAGGGAGGGGGCATACAAACACATTCAAGAACATAGTCACAGGTCATCATCTTTGTGTGGTGAACACTGTACCTACGGAGCCATATCCCCAGCTGGGACAAGAATGGCTTATTTGGTTTTGAACCAGGACCTCACTCTGTTGCCCAGGCTAGCCTAGAACTCACTATTTCACCTTGCTGGCCTCACACTCAGTTTGATCCTCCTGCCTCAGCCTTCTGGGTGCTGGGATCACAGATGTGCAGTAGGAGAGGTGCTCTGTGTGTTTCTCACTTAACTCTGCTTGACGTTTAAGTTGTTCTCATGTATTAAGCAGAAACACAACAATGGTATGGTTGCCTTTTAAGAAATACATATGCGCCGGGCAGTGGTGGCGCACACCTTTAATCCCAGCACTTGGGAGTCAGAGGCAGGCAGATTTCTGAGTTCGAGGCCAGCCTGGTCTACAGAGTGAGTTCCAGGACAGCCAGGGCTACACAGAGAAACCCTGTCTCAAAAAAAAAAGAGAGAAAAAAAACCGAAAGAAAGAAAGAAAGAAAGAAAGAAAGAAAGAAAGAAAGAAAGAAAGAAAGAAAGAAAGAAAGAAAGGAAGACATATATACATATGCACCTGGGTGTGGTGGTGCGCATCTTTAATTCCAGCACTCAGGAGGCAGAGGCAGGTGTATCTCTGTGAGTTCGAGGCCAGCCTGGTCTACAGAGCAGTTCCAGGACAGTCTGGGCTACACAGGAGAAACCTTGTCTGGAAAACAGACAAACAAAACAAATCTATGCAAGGAAAATATACAAAAGCTTAGATAACTAAGTGAGAGTAGACCCTGTTGGGTCATTTTATCTCAAGTAACAATGTTTCTAACAAAGTCTTAGTTTGTCATTTCCTGCTCCCACACGCCAGGGTTCAGTGCCTGGAGAATTCTACCCAGTTGAAAAGCCTCCCAGCAATTTAAGTACTGAGGAGGCAGAGGCTGATGGATTTCTATGAGTTTGAGGTTAGCCTGTGCTGCAGAGTTGAATTGCAGGCCAGCCAGAGCTACATATAATTTTTAAAAGAAACAAAAGCTGGGCATCAACCTAAAACCACATGCCAGGTAATCTAACATGGCATCGATTTCAAAATATTTGTCCCATCTACCTAATGGATATGTTCATATTTCTTAAACTACAGTGCCCCAGCCATGCAGAAAATGAGGTCGTGGGGCTGTCGAGATGGCTTAGTTAATAAAAGTACGCAAGTACTTTTATTATGCAAGCATGGGGACCTGAGTTACTATCCCAGCACCCATGCAAAAGCCATGCATAGCCTGCACCCCAAACACTGGAATGGAGGCAGATCCTTGAAGCCAGCCAGTCTAGCCGAAATAGCAAGCTCCCACTTCAGTGAGACACTATGGAAAAGTATGATAGAGAGGAATAGAGGATTACCCCTGACCTCAACCTCTGGCCTTTGCACAGGCGTGCATGAGCATGTACACACACACACACACACACACACACTCATGCACTAGTCACTGTCGATGAACTGTTAGTAAGCTTGCTAGCCATTGCTGGGTATACCAGGAAAGGCTGAATTTGAGAAGAATTTATGGTCTGTTAATGCTTTCCATTCTGGAAACACCATATAAATATTTAACTCTGTTGTTTGTTTTATCCTGATGTTTTTGTTAATCACATCTTCCTGGCTAAGATGGCATACTCGAACTGAGTTTCAACTACTGCTGTCGATCTTCTGGATGATAGCAACTTTATGGGCTATTCTGTTTGAAATGAGGTTGACTGAGAAGCTGCATGTAGCATCTCCTCCCTGTTCATTTCAAGCCTGGGTATTTACACTGCCATTGTAGTAGCAGATGCCTTTGAAACCCAGCAACTGTCCGCACACTTCCACACAGAACATTTGTGCACCCATCCTTATTCTCCTCCTCAGTGAAACGTTGGGCCACTGCATCCCGCTTTCTACTAAATACCTTTCTCTTTAAAACCATTCTTTTATTTTTTTCATTTGTGTGTGTGTGTGTGTGTGTGTGTGTGTGTTTGGTTGGTCAAGTCCCATGGTGTATGTAGCCCAGGCTGGCCTGGAACTTGGAATCCTACTGCTTCAGCCATTCATAACCAGACACTACACCAAACTTAGTCACACACTTTTTTTTTTTACTTGTTTTTACTGTATTTATGCATGTGTCTGTTTGCACACACACACACACCCACACCCACCCACACACCCACACACACACACACACACACACACACACGCACGCATGCACGCACGCTCGCGCACGCGTATCCCATATGTATGTGGGTACCCATGGAGTCCAGAAGAGGGCGCTAGATCCTGGAGTTACAGGAGATTGTGAACAGCCTGACATGGGTTCTGGGAACTGAACTCTGGTCCCCTGGAAGAGCAGCAAGTGCTCCTAACCTCTGAGCCATCTCTCCAGCTCCTCATTCACACTTTTTAAAGCAAATGAAGCATCTTTCCACAACTAAAGAGAAAGCAAAAGAAAATTTTAATTAAAAAATAAAACAAGCCGGGCGGTGGTGGCGCACGCCTTTAATCCCAGCACTCGGGAGGCAGAGGCAGGCGGATTTCTGAGTTCGAGGCCAGCCTGGTCTACAGAGTGAGTTCCAGGACAGCCCGGGCTATACAGAGAAACCCTGTCTCGAAAAACCAAAAAAAAATAAATAAATAAAACAAATCAGGGCTGGAGAGATGGCTCAGCAGTTAAAAGCACTGACTGCTCTTCCAGAGGTCCTGAGTTTAATTCAGATGGCTCACAACCACCTGTAATGGGATCAGATGCCCTCTTCTGGTGTGTCTGAAGACAGCTACAGTGTACTCGTATACATAAAATAAGCAAATAAATCTAAAATAAAATGAGATAAAATTTTACAACAATAAAAGCAAAGAAGAAAGAAAAGGAGCAAACAAAAAAAGAAAGAAAGAAAGAAAGAAAAGTAGCTCACATCTTTAATCCCAGCACCTAAGAGGCAGAGGCAGGCAAATCTCTGAGCTCGAGGCCATCCAAGGCTGCATAATGAGACCCTGATTCAGACAAAGAAACAAACAGAAAAAGGGGAAAAAGCAAGGGCCAAGGAGATGGTATATTGGCATGGCATGGCTTGCCATGCCAGCCAGGCAACCCAAGTTCAATCCCTACAACTCATCTTTACAATGGACTCCACAGAGTTGTCCTCTGCCCTCCACGAGGGCACTGTGGCCTGCTCACCCCCACCCCACATACACACACTGACAAATTTGTAGAGAAATTTAAAAAGGAGCTAATGATGGCCGAGTGGTTAGAACACTGGCCGCTCATGCAGAGGATCTGGGGTTGATTCCTGCACCTGCGTGGTAGCTTCCAGCCATCTCTTAACTCCAGCTCCAAGGGATCCAGCACCCTCTTCTGAACTCTCCAAGTCTCCAGACACACAATGTGTGCACATACATCCATGTAGGCAAAACACTTACACAAAATACACACGTTTAAAAGAAAAAAGAAATGACGGGGAAAAATGGTATAAAGTACCCGCTATATCGAACCTGGGGCCTTTGAAACACACACAGCCCTGGATAACTATGAACACAGCCCAAAGCAGAAATCGCAAGCTTTTGGATGGGCAAGATGGTTCAGCGGTAAAGGCACTTGTACAAATCTGACCTGAGCCCAATCCCCAGAACTCGCATAAAGGTGGGAGGAGAGAACCAGCACCACAAACTTGTTTCCTGATCTCCACGGGGATGAATGCACACACTCACACACCCTCTCCAGTAATAATATAACTCGATTGTCTATTAACCTCCTCTTGTATTTAGCGGAAATCCTCGAGTTGGCTGGGAACGCTGCGAGGGACAACAAGAAGGCCCGGATAGCCCCCAGACACATCCTGCTGGCCGTTGCCAACGATGAGGAACTCAACCAGGTAGGTCCGCACCCTAGGCTCAGGTGTGTGTCGGGGGCAGGGGGAGCGCGTTGCCAGGCATGCTCCTGGGTGGAGCCAGCCAGCCATCAGTCATACCAGTGATGGTTCTCAGTCCCGTCTGCGCGCGCTCGCTCGCTCGCACGCATGCGCACTCATGAAGCCCAGGCAAAGACGAGCAGATCTTGATAGCTTTGCATTCAGAGTCAAGACCAAATCCCGTCTAAAACAGACTCTGCCATGCCTTCAAGACTTTGTCACCTTATTAAAAACAAGTCATCGCATGCATATCATTATTCCCGGCAATTGCTTAACTCAAAGCCCGTGGGTGATTTAATGAGGTGTGAATAGGAGACTCCTTATCTGTGCTTTAGAACTGATGGACTCCACAGTCAAGTGGATGTCTTCCTGGACATCAGTAGGCAAGCTGGGGGGTAAATAGTATGAGAATTTCTATCTGTATTTATGTTCCAATCTCAGTCTTCTCAAACGAAAGAATCTTCAAAGTTGCCAGGCCATTATAGAGTGATCGATTCCCCTCTGCCCCCCAAAAAGTGATAAAAATTGATTGCTAGAAAAATTCAAAACAAAGGCATGCAAAAGAAAATGCTGTAATAACTGTCTATTTGCTGTAGATGTTTCTAGACTCTCAAGGTGTCTGTGCCGCTCTAATAACGGATAGACGGCTAGTGGTTCCTGGATGAGCTGTGGGTTCAGATCACTCTCTGGTTTAGAATATGCAGACTATACGACTGTGGGCTGGTTGATCAAAGTGTATGTCCATTGGGAGGTTCGTGGCCAAGTGTATGTCCCTAATGGGACACAGATTTGAGAGTGTACAAGCCACTGGATTCTTGAGTTAACCTTTGAACTCAGGTTTGACCAGCTGTGCTCTCTGCTCTCCACTGTCATCTGAAATTCCAGAGCCCTGGACATAGTGCCAGTTTTGACTTCTCTGACCCTTTGATTCCACCTTGTTTTGCTTTCTATGTAAGACCACAGAAAACCTGATGCCTACCGGGAAACGCTTTGCAAACGTAGGATGAGCGAGCCGGTAGCTCTGTGATAATCAGTTTCTGTTAGCTGAGCAGAAGCCAGACTCAAGCCTTATTTGGCCGATGTGGAGACCCGAGCTAGCTTGTGCAGGCCTGAGCAGCTTTTTACATTTCTCTCTCAGCTGCTGAAAGGAGTGACTATCGCCAGTGGGGGTGTCCTGCCGAGAATTCACCCCGAACTGCTGGCCAAAAAGCGAGGGACCAAAGGCAAGTCAGAAACGATCCTCTCCCCACCCCCAGAGAAAAGAGGAAGGAAGGCTGCATCAGGCAAGAAGGGGGGTAAGAAATCCAAGGCCACCAAGCCACGGACGTCCAAGAAGGTGAGTGGCGGAGCCTATCAGGAGCCAGGCAGTCCCATAGGAGGCATGCCGCTTCTCTCTGGAAACCTAAGCCCCAAGGGATGTGATTGGGAGGTGGAACCTTTGAGCAGTGGCGACATCATGGAGACATATCCTTCACATGCAGGGTTAGTGTCCACCTGAGTTTCCCCATCCCCAATGATGTAATAAAATATTTCAGGGAGAAGGCGTTTATTTTGACTCATAGTTCAAGGGTATAACCCATCACAGAGCGGGGAGTCAAGGTGGCAGGAGTTTGGAGCTGGGCATGGTGGCACACTGCTTTAATTCACTCCCAGCACTCGGGAAGCAGAGGCAGGCGGATCTCTGAGTTTGAGGCCAGCCTGGTCTACAGAGTGAGTTCCAGGACAGCCAGGGCTACACAGAGAAACCCTGTCTCAAACAACAAATTAAAATGGAGCTATGGATTCGTGTGGAGCATCACCCAGCATGTGGGGGGGTGGGGGGAAGATGCTAGGCTTTCTCCGGACAACGACAATAATAATAATAATAATAATAATAATAATAATAGTAATAGCTCCAAAGGAAAGCTTGGCTCCTCGGATACCCTAAGCAACCTTTCACATGCTCAGTATCCCTGAGCAGCAGAGATACCAAACATTTCCATCATGGGCTGTTCGGTTAAACAACAGGGAGCTTAGATTGACACTCTGCAGATCTCCATGATAACAAAATATCACACAAGGGTTCACGCCACTCCCACCCGGTCCCAGGACAAGCCTGGGGAGGAGGGAGGCCTAGCATCAGTGCAGTTTCTTGACCCAGCCGCTTGGCTTGGACTTCAGTGGTTCTCAAACATCCTACTAATGCTGCGACCCTTTATTACAGACTCTCCTGTTGTGGTGACCCCTCAGCCATAATATTTTTTGTTGCTACTTCATAGCTGTAATTTTGCTACTGTTACGAATCACAGTGTAGATATCTGATATGCAGGATATCTGATATACAACCCCTATGTGAAGGGGTCATTTGACCCCAAAGAGGTCGAGACTCACAGGTTGAGAACCATTGGCTTAGGTGCTTATTGTAAACCTCAGACACGAAAGACTAACATAACAGCCAAAAATAATGTATCTGTATCCAGGTTTGGATGAACACAGCTACAGGGGCCTGTGGCCTCCTGTAATCATTGTTATGATACTGGGGGGTGTGGTTTGGTTTGGTTTCATTGTTTGAGACAGTATCTCTCGTAGCCCACATTGGCCTCACTTGTCTATGTAGCCAAGGATGATGACCTTGGACTTCTGATCCTGCAGTGTCCGTGTCATTATACCCCATTTATTGATTGAACCCAGGCCTTCCTGTGTGTGAGGCAGGCGCTCTACCCACTGAGCTGTATCGCCACCCATACTGTGTTAGCCGTTTCTTTCCTGTCTACTGTTTCCTTGGCCTGGGGTGTGGCTCAGAAGCAAGTAACTGCAAGTAATTAGCTGACGCCCTCCTGAGTTCAACCCATAGACACCCTCTGATAGTGAAAGGGGTAAACAAAGCATGATAATAGGTGTATATGAATGTCAAACTGAAACCTTCTACTTCGTGCGCCAGTGAAAAGATGGAAGAAGAAAGAAAGGGAGAGAGGGAGAGGAAGAGGGAGGGGAGCAGAGAGAGACCAGGAATGCAACTTGGTGGCAGAGTACACGTGACACTCACATTCACTGCAGAACAAATCATCCAGCGTCTGCCGCCTGACCACTTCCCTTTATACCCACGTTGGTGGTGGCCATGGGAGGACTGTCCCCCAATCCCAGGAGGCGGGGTGCTCTCTGGACCGGTTCTCATCTTTCCCTCTGGTTCCACCCACAGTCCAAAGCGAAGGACAGCGATAAAGAAGGAACATCAAATTCCACCTCCGAAGACGGGCCAGGGGATGGCTTCACCATCCTGTCTTCGAAGAGCCTCGTTCTGGGGCAGAAGGTAATAACACAGACTGGGCTGCAGTAAGCTCCTCTGTATACAGGCCACTGCTCACAAGCCACGGAGCCACCTCCGTCCAGGCATTGTATATATTCCCAGAGCAAGACTACTGGGTGCAGGTCAACCTAAGGCCAACCTAGTCTTCCTAGAGAATCTGGACAATAAGATGGCATTCCTCATTCTCCTGGGAAATCCCCAAGCCCCAACTCTGTCTTCACCCACTGAGAAAAATCTACTGTAAACTTGAAGAGGCCTAGCTTCCATGATTAAATGTCACTTAACAGAGAGAGAAGATAGCAATATATGTTTCTTGAATCTGATGGGTGCTAGGAATGAATTATTTGTCAATAATTCAGTCTGCCTGCCTTCCTTAGCTGCAGGGGGAAAAAAAAAGATAAAAACCTAACAGGGTGTATTCCAGCATTTTCTCAGCATCCTGCCAGACATGCAAATAATTCATTTCTATGCGTGTCAAATTCACTGAGCAGACATATTATCTACGGAGCCAACCCAGGGCTGAAATAAGACACACGGGGAAGTAGCCAGTGAGGCGGATCTCTGCGTGCTGCCTGGTTTCAGCCAGCATCGAGTGAGATGTATCCCCATCCAGACAGCTGGGGACCGCAAGGTCTCCAGGGAGCAGAGAGTGGCAGGTTCCTTAGTCATTTCTGATATTAAAAATAATAATAATAATAATAACTGAGACACAAAGAGGTGGCACATCCATCTCCTCCAGGGCTGTGGACATTCTCCCAAACTTATCTAGAGAATCAGAAAGTTCTCGCTCCCTGGGGAAGACACTGTGAAATGCTCTTCCTTCTACTCTGCCAAAACCACATAAGGCAGCCCCAAGAATGTGGTACTCCGGCTGAGAATATAGCTCAAGGATAGAGTGTTTCCCTGGCACACACAAGGCCGTGAATGGGTCCATAGCACAGAAGAGGGCTTGGGGGAAGGCAGTTGTCACAGGTAAGGACAGGGTGTGAACTCAGAGCCACTCCTCCCCACCAAGACCACAGACCTCTTCCCAAGAGTTCTGTACTCCTTAAGGAGAGAGTGAGCCATGGGCTGCTTTCCACACAGCTACTGAAGTGTGCCACAGGTGACCCAGGCCACTGGGGTGAGGAACAAAAGGCACATAAATGACAGAGAGAAAGAGGACGGGAGAGCCCATGTCTGTTCCGGGCAGTGAAGGCTGCCAGTCTCAAAAGCATGGAAGCCCAGGCCTGTGACCCCAGCCTTGGGAGGCAGAGGCAGAAAGGAGTTGAAGGCAAACACTGGCTTCCTAAGTGAATTCAAGACCAGCCTAAGCTACCTGAGGCCCTATCTCAAAACCAAAGAAATAATTGGGAATTTGAACCCCTGTGCTGGGCTGGAGAGATGGCTCAGCGGTTAAGAGCACTGGCTGCTCTTCCAGAGGTCCGTGGTGGCTCACAACCATCTGTAATGGGATCTGATGCCCTCTGAAGATAGCTACAGTGTACTCATATAAATAAAACAAAATCTAAAAAGAAATAAAAAAGATCATGAACCCCTGTGCTGACCCTCAACCTGGATGGTTGAGAAAAGCTACTCTGAGCGTTATTCTGAGACGATTTTCAGTGAGGAAGCTGATCTCCTTCCTGTCGTCACCGTCTTTTCTTCCTAACGCAGCTGTCCCTGACCCAGAGTGACATCAGCCATATTGGCTCCATGAGGGTGGAGGGCATCGTCCACCCAACCACAGCCGAAATCGACCTCAAGGAAGAGATAGGTAAGGCCTGGGGTTTGCAGAGGTAACATGGTGTAGCCCAGTGTCCAGACAGCTCTCTCGGACTCAGTTGTCTCTCTGCCTGAGGTCCCAGGTAGAAACAACTAGCCCTCAAACAGCTTAGCTGTCCATCAGAGCCTTTGCAGCTCACCCCACCAACGGCTCTGCAGCTGCCGCCATTACTGTCACTTCGCCTTTGCTGCTGCGTTTTCATGTCCTCCCCTCTGTCTGCATTACGAAAAATAGAGCAGAAAACACCCCTCGGGAGAAGCTTTCTGTGAGCACCATGCACGCACAGGGTACACAGACGTACACGTAGGCAAAACACCCATACACATAAAGAATAGGTGAATTTTTAAAATGCCTTTTAGAAAAACGTATTATTAATACTGATAGTGCCTACAACAGATTTGAACAGTGCTTTAGCAACACACGACACCTTCCCCACGCTCCCAAGAGAGATGGGGGTCCCCTCATGTGACCCACTCATCACATGAGACCGGGTGTGGAATCTTGCACCGGCCATGTTGTGTTGGTATTTGGAAAGGTTTTAATTGGGGTTTTTCAGATCGGGGTGTTCTGCCCTGCTGGGATGTGGATCTGTGGAAGATTATATGCTCAGCAAGAGGGAAGTCTAAGGTTCCATACTCGGCAACACAAGAGAGGGAGAGAGAGACGTGGGAGTGGTGGGGGTGGGGTGGGGGATGGGGATCCTTTAACAAACCTGCACAGACCTCTGTGCCGTGCCACCAGTGCCAGCAACCACTGGCAAACCAGCGTTACAAACGAGACATGTCCTCCTAATATCTACGCTTCTCCTGACCTAAGATGCCCAACAGTGAGATGCTATTGGTAGGCGTTCACCACGGCCCCCACCGTTCTCCTTTGCAGGTAAAGCCTTGGAAAAGGCTGGGGGAAAAGAGTTCTTGGAAACAGTAAAGGAGCTTCGCAAGTCCCAAGGCCCTTTGGAAGTTGCTGAAGGTGAGTGTGGGACGGGGCTGCATCTCAGCCTGGCTCAACCCCATCCTTGAGACCTCCAGCGTCCCACATCCACACATGGTCACTGTATACAACAGGATGAGCCATCTCTAGAACTCACGTTAAAAAAAGAAAAAAAAAAAAAAGCCAGGCACATTCGATGTCATAGGCTTGTGACTCCAATGCTGAGGTGGTAGAGGCAGGAGGATCTCTGGAGCTCATTGGCAATCTAGTCTAATCTATTTGGAGAATTCTGGGCCGGCAACAGTTCATCTCAGAGGAGGTGGACAGTATTCTTGAAGATGACACTAAGTCTTCTCTCTGGCCTCTAAACACACACACACACTCACACACACACATGCACACACTCACACAGCGTTGGGGCAGGTCCTGCTTTAGAACTGCTCTGAACTTCAACAGCGGGTGTAGGTAGTTTCCTATGCTCTGGAGACTCTTGGATCCCTTACGGTCATGAGCAGCAGAGTGAACACTAAATGGTGTCTGGGGTTATTTGGGTTAGTTTTGCATGTGTGCAGCAAGATACACAGGACATAAAATTTACCCCATGAGCCTCTTAAAGTATGTAATTCAGTGGTATCAAACAATTCTACAGTGTTGTAGAACCTGATGCACTATCTCCTTTCAGAAGTTTCTTACCACCTCTGACCAAAAAGTCCAGGTTCTGGAAACCACTTCCTGTCCCTATGGATTTACGTGGACATGTCATGTAAATGCAGTCATACAGTGACTGGCCCTCTGTGTGTGGCATCTTGAAGGTGACATCGTATTTTTTTAATTTCATGTACATTGTAGAATATCACATCCCCTCTCCTCTTTTTTTGTGACCAAATAGTATTTGTGTCAGCATCCCATCACCGTGACAAATGTCTGAGAAAATCAATGTCATAGGGGAAAGATTCATCTTGGGTTCCATTTCACAAGGTTTAGTCCAAGGCTGGATGTTCTGTGGCTTCAGGTGAGGCAGAGGAAGTTGGTGGCATGAGCCGGCAGATAGCTCAGTGGATTAAGGCACAGGCTGCCAAGCTTGACCACTGCTCAAAGCAGTGACGATCCCCATGAGGAGTTAGGTGGCTGTCCAGTGGTACTGCACTCACCTAGCATGTGTGAGGCCCCAGGTTCAATTCCCATCACTAGGGGAGAAAGCCAGAGTAAAACTCCCATAGCCAGGGCTGGAGAGATGGCTCCAGAGGACCAGGGTTCAATTCCCAGCAACCTCCAGTCAGCTCAGTCTGTAACTCCAGTTCCAAGGGATCTGATGCCCTCTGTGGGGCTCTGTGGTCACAGGGTCAGAGCAGGGTCAGAGCAGGGTCAGAGGAGGCTCCCAGGAGGTGCCTGGAAATGTGGGAGAAAAGCAACTGAATACGGGACAAGTAGCTCTGACGTGTTTCTAAGCAGAATTTGGAAGTTTTGAGCGAATGGTGAAGTAACGAAAGAGTAGTTATTATTATTGTTGTTGTTATTATTATCATTATTACTATTATTATTTCTTCTTTTTATGTATGAGTGCTCTATCTGCATGTTCAGATCCCATTACAGACGGTTGTGAGCCACCATGTGGTTGCTGGGAATTGAACTCAGAACCTCTGGAAGAGCAGTCAGTGCTCTTAACCACTGAGCCATCTCTCCAGCCCCTGCTAAAGGGTTCTTATCAGGGAACTTTCCAGAATTAAATGCAAGTTCAGGTTGGGCAAAACAAATGAAAGTAAATCCTGAACCTGGCCTGCCACAGAGATTGGTCAGGAGTTCTGAGGTCAAGAAGAGTCCTTAAAGCTGTCAGAGAGGAGAGGTGTAATAACCTGTAATAATCTGTAATAACCTGGTGGCTTGAGCCGACGAGAAAGCTCAGCTAGTGAATGGTCTCATCACCGTGGGCTTAAAAACCTGAGTTCAGCCCCTGGGACCCTCTTAGTGCAAAAAGTGACTGCCCTGTGTTTTTCTCTGATGTGTGTGTACTGTGGCCTGCATACATTAGTGCATGCATGTACACATGCACATGTGCGTGCACACACACATACAAATATAATTTTCCCTCAGAAAGAGAAAAGTTAAATTTTCAAATTGAGGGTAACCAACCTCACCTCACAAGAAGAGCAGCAAGTTCCGCTCTTGGTGAGAAAACACCACAGTCGAGCAACTTACAGAAGAAGGAGCTTATTGAGGGCCTACAGTTTCCAAGGCAAGTCTGACCATCATGGCAGCAGGCGAGCAGGCATGGTGCCAGATCAGGAGCTGAGAGCTTACATCTTGATCCACACGTAGGAGGCAGAGAGAATGTTCACCTAGGAATGACGTGGGCTTTTGAAACCTCAGAGCCTGTCCCCATTGACATGCCATCTTCCAACAAGGTCCTGTGTCCTAACCCTTCCCAAAACAGTTCCACCAGCTGGAGGCCAAGCATTTGAACATACAGCCTGTAGCAGGCTGTTCTCGTGCAAACCACCACAAGTGGGATGAGGAAAATACGTCATGCTAGCGAACGAGAGTTGCAAGCCAGCGCTTCTGAAGACTGGTGACCCACACAGAGAGGCTCATGGGATCTGACCTCAGGAGGCAGAGAACCACATGCATTTTATTTCTTTAAGAGCTTCCATCTCCTGCAGGCTGAGGGCAGTTATGAGATATATGCCTTTTGTTTTTTTATTTTATATGTATGGGTATTTTGCCTACATGTATGTAAGTGTATCACCTGCATATCTGCAGGTCTCCTTTCTCCTGGGGGTCGTTGGCCAGGGCAGAGGAAGCAGAAGTGATAGCGAGGGTTCATAGTGCCATGAGCATGACGGAAGGACTTCTGGAGACCCTTCAGTGAGACGGTTCTCCTTATGGCTCCTGGGGTAGGGTGTATAAGTGTTTTGGAGGTTATGGGCAGAAAGGATTGACTGGTCATAACGTGGTTCCGAATTACCATATGGGTGGGTGGTAAGGGCTGATTGGTTATAACACAGTACCTCATTAGCATACTCTAGAAAGGCTGAGCTGGGCTGTATGTGCTGAATGGTGCAGCGTTTGCAGGAAGCTCTGTGCAGCTCAGTCTCCAGATAAGATCAGGCACCTGTGCTTGAGACACTAACTCTCCAGATAAGGTCAGTGAAGAAGGGGAACCTTGCTCCATTTTGCACAGAGCTCTGGGAGCTATCCAGACAACATGGACGACTACCTCAATAGCAAGGTCTTCTAACACGTCTGGTGCCCACAAAGCCAGAGTGGAGCATCAGATCCCCTGGAACTGAGTTACAGACAGTGCTGAGTCTTCCGGTGGCTCCTGAGAATTGAACCTGAGTCCTCTGGGAAAGCAACCATTGCTTGTAACTGCTGAGCCATCCCTCCACGCCACCCCACCCCAGATGTGTGCCTTCTCAAAGACACTAAAACTTGTGAAAAATATTAACCTCTTGGAACTGGTAAAATAGCCCTTATACCGCTATCCTTGCCAGACGTGCCTGGGAGCCCAGGTGCCGCCATGCGTGTTCTCCAATCTGGGCCAGTCCGTGCTGAGCTTCTGCCATGTGTGCTGTGCTGTGGATGTGGGTGTGGCCCTGAATGAAGAGACGTACAGCCAAGTGAGCATCCCAGGGTCACACTGTGCATCTCTTAACCAGGCCGCCCAGTTCAATGGCGAAGGCTCAGGGGGTGAAGCACACAACCAAGCGCAGTAACAGGAAAGCTACCTCTGATGGTTGATGGCCACAAGGACTTCCCTCAAACTCCTATGTAACCATGTTCTTATAAGATCTGCCACTGTCACTCTGGCTGTGTGGGCAACAGATGTATGTTGGAAGACCCTGCCAGTTTAGGTGAATAAACAGTTCTGAGAGAGAGAAAGAGAGAGAGAGAGGGGGGGGGGCAAGAAAGAGAGCGCTAGGACCTGGGTTCAAGTACCAGCATCCATGTGGTAGCTCACAGACATATTTAATTACAATTCCAGGGGACCTGCCCTCTTCTGGTCTCCTTGGGTATTGCATACATATTAAATTAAATCTTGCCAAGTAGTGGTGGCATACACCTTTAGTTCCAGCACTTGGGACGCAGAGGCAGGTGGATCTCCAGGTTTGAGGCCAGCCTGGTCTACAGAGTGAGTTCCAGGATAGCCAGGGCTATACAGAAAAACCCTGTCTCAAAAAATCAAAGACAGAGAGATGGGGTGAGGGAGAGAAAGCCACCAGCCAGGCACTGTGGCACACTCCTTTAATCCTACCATTCTGGCATGCCACCAATGAAACGTAAGCAATGTGGCAACCCTGACAGTCCATCCCCTGTATCTTTAATTGCAGTCATAGTGTGCCCTTGACCATGTCAGGGAACAGTTAAGAACCCAGGGACTCTGTTGTTTGGAAATGGCATTACTTAATCTTCACAGTTGCCAGATGTGATTTTGATGTGTCCCCATCCCTAGGATCCTCTTTGTGTATATCCCTGACCTGGGGCCTGCTGGCAGCCACCAAAAATAATAAGCTGTCACTTAAAGGCTAAAGCTCTGCTTTCTGCCAAACCAGCCTCACAGTGGCAGGGATGTGTCACCTCCTAGTCCTCCAGGATCTCTCAGGGTCACCTGGGAGGCCTGGCCTAATCACCTGGCTTAAAGGTGGGACTCAGGAAATAACCTACTGCATCTCTCTCCTGTGTCCCAGCTGCCGTCAGCCAATCCAGTGGACTCGCAGCCAAGTTTGTCATCCACTGTCACATCCCCCAGTGGGGCTCCGACAAATGTGAAGAACAGCTGGAAGAGACCATCAAAAACTGCCTGTCTGCAGCTGAGGACAAGAAGCTTAAATCTGTCGCCTTCCCACCATTCCCCAGTGGCAGGTAGGACAGTTCCTGAGCTGAGGTCTCCAGCCTTTCTGTTAAGAATCAGCTACTCACCAACATGTCCACATTCCATTGGTCCATTCTAGAAGATGCAGCCAAGGTTCACCAGCACTGCCAGAATGTTAGGTAGGCAGTAGAGAGAAAGCTTTATTTTTTAGTAGAAAGCTAATTTCCTACTTTCCAAACACAGATAGGCCCCTGGTCTGGGATGGCAGGACTCCATGTCTGGGGCCAGCTTTCCCACTGTGTTGATGATATCCATGTCCAGACAGAAAAGTAGACACCATGGGTAAGGCCAGGTGGCACTTTAGTTTTGTGTGTACTTGTGAGTGCACATGTATGTCATGTATGTACATGTGTGTGTACAGGCCAGTGTCATTCCTCAGCTAGTGCCCTCCTATGCTGTGGTAGAACATACTGTCCTAAAGTAACTTATAGGCAAGCAAAGCGTGTATTCACAGTCACAGTCCATCCTTGAAAGAAGTTCGGCAAGAACTAAAGGCAGGAGCTTGTCTAAAAGAAACCCTGGACAAATGCTGTTTGCTGGCTCACTCATTGGCTCATACTTAGATAGCTTTTTTTTTATACAACCCAAGATCATCTGCCTAAGGAATTGTGTCGCTCACAGTGGGCTGGGCCCTTCCATATCAATCATCAGTCAAGACAATCCCCTCCCCCAGACATGGCCACAGGCCAATCTGATCTGGGCAGTTCCTCAGCTCGGGGCTTCTCTTCTCAGATGACTCCAGGCTATCCATCTTGTTTTTGTTTTGAGACAGAGACTTGCTGTGTCCAGGTTAACCTAGAACTCACTATGTAAATTAAGATAGTCTTAAACTCAGAGAGATCTGCCTGACTCTGTCTCTTGAGTGCTTAGATTAAAGATGTATACTACCTTGGTTTTTTATTGCTGTTATTTTAGTTTGAAGTTTGTTTGTTTGAGATAAGGTCTTTCCTGGAGGTGGTATCACACACCCTTGGTCCTGGCACTAGGGAGACAGAGGTAGGCAGCTTTCTGAATTGGAGGCCAGCATGGTCTACAGAGTGAATTCCAAGATAGCCAGAACTACACAGAAAAACTCTGTATTGAAAAAAAAAAAAAGGAGATTTCCTGATATCCTGGAACTCAATATATAGACTAGGCTGGCCTCAAACTCACAGAGATCTGACTGCCACTGCTTCTCTAGTGCTGAGATTAAAGGTGTGTGCTGCCATGTTGGATTTACCACCTTGTATTTTTGAGAGAGTCTTTCGTTGGTTTTGAACTAACCAATTAGGTTAGGCCAACTGGCCAGTGAGTCTCAGGGATTGTCTTAGGGTTTCATTGCTGTGAACAGACACCATGACCACAGGAACTCTTATAAGGACAACATTTAATTGGCTCTGGCTTACAGGTTCAGAGGTTCAGTCCATGATCATTATGGTAGGAAACATGGCAGCATCTAGGCAGGCATAGAGCTGGAAGAACTGAGAGTTCTACCTCTTGTTCTGAAGGCAGCTAGGAGAAGACTGGCTTCCCTCCCCCCCCCACCAATGTGGTTAGGAGGATCTTAAAGCCCACCCTCACAGTGATGCACTTCCTCCAACAAGGCCACACCTCCTAGTAGTCCACTCCCTGGGCCAGGTCTAGTCAAACCACCACAGGGCTCCACCTGTCTTCACTTCCCCAGCACTACAAACTTTACAATCACGCATCTCCATGGTATATGTGTTCTAAGAATCAAACTCAGATCTCTAAGCTTATGTGACCGGACTGAGCCATCCCCACAGCACGCCCCATGGTTGTTTCTGAAAACCTGCTATATTCAAACCCCACAGCCCCACCTTTGGCCCTCAGGTAGAACACACAATCAGAAAGCCCCAGGCTCACAGACAGGCTAATCAAAGTGTGGTCTCTGAACCACCACCAATAGCAGCAGCAGCAGCCCCTGGTTATAAATCAGGACCCCAGACCTGTTCAAGACCCCCCAGGGAATGCTCAGGACAGGAAGGGAAGAACCTGGGTCTTTGATAACTGAACCGGGAGCGGTGGAGGCTCTCACTGCAGCTCGGTGGAAGAGGTTGGACTCCGCCGGGCAGTGGTGGCTCACGCCTTTAATTCCAGCACTTGGGAGGCAGAGGCAGGTGGATTTCTGAGTTCGAGGCCAGCCTGGTCTACACAGTGAGTTCCAGGCCAGACACGGCTATATAGCGAGACCCTGTCAGAACAAAAACTAAAAGGGGCCGATTGATCTCCCTCTCCCCAGACTAGGAGAGAATTAACCCAGTGGGTGCAGGGACCAAAATGACGCGGGCTCTTCTTTTCCTTGGACATAGAAACTGCTTTCCCAAACAGACGGCCGCCCAGGTGACCCTCAAGGCCATCTCTGCCCACTTCGACGACTCGAGCTCGTCCTCGCTGAAGAACGTGTACTTCCTGCTCTTCGACAGCGAGAGCATCGGCATCTACGTGCAGGAGATGGCCAAACTGGACACCAAGTAGCTCTCTCCATGGGGGCAGGAGGCGCATCAGTGTGACGTCACAAGTAGCTCTCTCCAGCGGGGCAGGAGGCGCATCAGTGTGACGTCACTAGAGCGGGGGTTTTATTTTTTAAAAACGATTGCAGAAGGGTGACGGGGCATGGGAGCAGAGCGGGTGGCTGAGAGGGAGAGCGGAGGCAGCCGGAACAGGTCCTGCCTGCCTGGGGAAGGGGCCCAGTGCATTTTATATTCTCTTTACAAAGGGCCTCTCTTCCACAATTAACCAGGTCTCCACCAGGGGTTTCTTTTCATGTGTTTTTCTTCCTGTTGTTTTAGAACTTTTTTTAAAACAAACAAACATAAAAATAGACCTTGTTTAGATTTATAGCTTTGACTTTTACACACTCTCTCACACACACAAAATCCGTTCAAAGTTCCTACGTGTTTGGTTCCTCCTTTTTCCAAGTGAAAAGGACGTGACTGTCTAACCTAGGTATACTGGCTGTCTCCTTCAGTGGAGAGAAGATGAGAAAAACATCATGGGGTGCTTTCCTGTTATAGGGTCCCCTCCCTGATGCCTAAAATATTTGTAACTACGCCTAAAAGGGTTTTGCTTCGGGATTTTTGTTTGTTCATTTTTTTTGTTTTTTTAAAGAAAAAAGAAAAATGAGAAGAAAAAAAATAAAAGATCCAGCGTCTTTCTTATAACATAGCCCTTTATTGCGATATTCTCCTCCTCTTGGAAAACTGTGTCCCCACAGATAGATTCATCCAGAGTGTGGTAAAGAAATAACACAAGGCCTGCCACTGAAGAGTCCAGGTATGCTCTGTAAAGCTCCTGGCCAGACAGCAGCATGGCAGGCTTCCTGCAGATAGTTAATCCTGCCCCTCAGGGAGGGCGAGCTTGCTGGCTGGCATCCACGGACTGCTGACAGTGGAGCCAGGGAGCAAAGCTGCCGGCGGGTGGTCAGTCTCTGGGAGAGAAAGTCAAGTCTCAACTCCAGTCTGGAACAGACCTTGGTCACAGCCGAAATGGGGATGGGCTGGAAGCACCAGAGAGGCTGATATCTCAAGGACTCTTGCCACCCATAACCAGAGGCCAAGGCCCAAAAAGTAAGCAGGAGGAGGTAGGGTGGGGAGAGTCATGCCTGCATCCCTGGAGTGGACTCCCAGCCTCTTCTGCTATAGGCATTCACGTTAGCACATGCACAAGTGGCTATTCTCGGATAGAGAAGTCCTTCATATACTTCATACACCTGAGCGACCTATAGCAGACATGGTGACCAACGAGGGCCCAAGTGACAGGAGCTGGCCAGGAAATGAGCAGCATAGCTCCCCCACCCCCACCCCCCAACAGCAGCCTGTTGGTAACCAGGAAATCACTAGGAATCATCCAGAGATGCCCCTCTGGTCTCTGGAGATCAAGCGGGCTAGACCCTCCCCCAGGAACAGGTCTCCATCCTGGGATCCCTGCAGCCAGCCGGGCTTCCGCCTCTCCAGACTTATAAACCTCACCCTGTGAGGATGGTGTTTGAGTGACTGTCCCCACAGTCAAGCAACCACCATCCTGGGCAGTTCAGCGCTCTCCCTTTTAAAAGGATTCTCCCAGCGGGCCTTGCTGGCTATTTTATCTGATTGTGGACTGGTGCGGAGAATCAGGAGACTCATCTGTGTATCCAGCGGCTCCCTACCATCTGTGGTACACAACTCTGCTCTAATGACACTGCATCTGGCCTCAAGGAGGGGCTTGGGCATGGAGTCTAGGGAAGGCTAGGGAGAGAGGCGCTCCATCTTTACTGCCTCGGACTGATGAGGCTCTTATCCCAGCTGGTTAAAGCTTTCCAGTTTGGCCTGTCCTGGGAGAAGCCAGTAAGGAAGCCCAATAAATTCACTGGTTTCCTAAAGTTCGATAGAACCCTGCCTCAGTTTGTCACTGAGACCTCAGGAGAAGGGACAGATGTGGTTTATAGTCCCCACCCTACCCCACCCCTTCCAAATAGATTTCAGCAACAGATGAGTGAGCTAGAGAGGAATTTTGTCTGACTCTTCATAAGTATACCTCGGACACAGTCAGCCGAACATGGAGATAAAGGCTCATGAAGGTTAAAGACAGTCCCAATAAGCCAGGCAGTGGTGGCGCACACCTTTAATCCCAGCACTTGGGAGGCAGAGGCAGGCGGATTTCTGAGTTCCAGGCCAGCCTGATCTACAGAGTGAGTTCCAGGACAGTCAGGGCTATACAGAGAAACCCTGCCTTGAAAAATCAAAAACAAAGCAAAACAAAGACGGTCCCAAGGTACTAGAAAAGACTGAGGCAGGAGCATTATTTGAGCTCAGGAGTTTGAGGCCAATCTGAATATTGTAGTAGACACTGTGGGGGCTGTGTGAGTATTGTTGCGGGGGGGGGGGAAGAGAGAGAGAGAGAGAGAGAGAGAGAGAGAGAGAGAGAGAGCACAGAGTGCAGATGCTAACCACAGTTAGGGAGAGTAAAATGAGGCCCCAGTTAAAAACCTACTTACTGTGAGATATACAAGCTTCCCCACCCCAGCACATAGACTACATAGACTCAGGGGCCAAGCTCCATGGTTGGAGCTTCCTTCCTTGGTCCTGTGCTCCGGGCTCTCTTTACTATACTACAGATGCCGTGCCAGCTAGAGGAGCCCAGCTCTGCCTAACAAGAGCTCTGAACAGTTCTCCCAAAGCCCGATGCTTTTGTGTGTACACACAGACAGAAGCCTACAGTACGGGAAGCTCCCTCTGCCTCCCCGAGACCCTTTAGCTAGCACAGCTTCAGGCGGACCTTCCAAACCCGGAACGAATCTTCTAGGTTAATTTTTTCTTTTTTAATGCCTCCCCCCTTTACTCTCTGTCTCTCATTCCCGGCTTTACCCCAAATTGTATTTCCAGCCAGCACATGACTGACACCATGATCCAGACAAAGAGCTCTGCCCTTGGCACCTGTCAGAAGGGTGTCCTTTTGTCAAGCAGTCTGTCACCCCTCCGAGCGGTACCTCGACTCCCATGCAGCCTCCCCGTCATGGTGGAGACTGCCGCATGGTTTTCCAGCTTGTGGAGATGAAAAGGTCTCTGCTCTTGGCCAGCCGCACCATGAGGCGGCCTACATAGAAGCCACTGATCTGGCCCACGCCATCATTTCTGCCCATGGACAGGAGGAATGTTAGTGCACCTAGGAGGCAGACACACAAAGCAAGATGATGCTTGAGACTCCAGCAGGCAGCCATGCATAATACCCTTTAGGAAAGCAAGTCGTGTGTGTGTGTGTGTGTGTGTGTATGTGTGTGTGTACAGCAACCATGCATGCCCTTAAGAAAGCAAATCAGATGTTTGGTGCGTGTGTTTGTGTAGTGCAGAGCAGGGGACAACCTGAGCTGTCATTCTTCAGGTGATATTCACGGTTTTCTTTAAAACTGGATTTTATTTTTCTACTGATCACAAGGGCCAAGTCTTTTGTCTTTTTCTTAATATGTGTTCTAGGCATCAAACTAGGATCCTCCCTGTAGGTACTTCACCGACTGAGCCATCTCCCCAGCCTCTTTTGTTAGCAATGCTACCAGTGAGACCCGGGGCTTCAGTGTGCCAGGCAAGAATTCTACCACCAAGCTACAGCCAATGGCATGTTTGGTTTTAAAGAGACTTTGTACCGAGGCCTGCAATCCAGTGGTCATTCACCCGACAGACCCCAAAACCCTCTGCATATCTAATCCCAAACTTCAGCAACCTTAAGGTACCCACGCTTTCCTCACCTGGCTTGTAGGCTTTGAGGGGCCTCTGCTTCATGGAGTTGACAATGTTGGCCACGGCAATGTTGGCGTGCAGGCCAGCATGATAGGCCATCTTGGGCTCCTTGATATCAGCACAATCACCAATGGCATAAATATTGCTGTAACCTTCCACCTGGAGGAACTCATTCACTCTCAGAGCACCGTTGCTGGCCAGCTTACTCTCTGCTGGACAAAATGATGCCATGTTAAGTCGCCTCCGAAATAGAGGGATGAGTGTAGGGAGTGGGTCCAGTCACCTCGGAAATATATGGTAAGAAGAAACACCCCCCAGCCAGGTGGTGGTGGCACACGCCTGTAATCCCAGCACTTGGGAGGCAGAAGGCAGGCGGATTTCTGAGTTTGAGGCTACCCTGGTCTACAGAGTGAGTTCCAGTATACCCAGGGCTACACAGAGAAACCCTGTCTTGAAAAATCCAAAAAAAAAAAAAAAAAAAGAAGAAGAAGAAGAAGAAGAAGAAGAAGAAGAAGAAGAAGAAGAAGTAACACCCCCACCTGCTGTTATCCAGCCTGAAGTCCGCACCCAAGACCCTGCCTGCCGAAGCAAGCCTAACCCACAAGAACAGAGACAGAGCACTGGAAAACCCCCTCATACAAAACAATACAAACCACAAAACTCTGCAAGTCCCCCGGCTTCCTAAGTCTTTAACTGCCTTTGGAACATCCATCACAATTTCAGAACACACATAACCCTTTCCTAAACGACAAACAGCTTCCCTTAAAGGGACTGAAAAGAACTTAGCTTTGGAAATACAACAGAATAATGAGATGCTAAACCCTGGGTTTTTTGTCCACTACCCCTGTGGACTGGCTTCCTTCTGGATTGAGAACTAACTTCCTGTTGGATGTGGCAGAGACTGATCAGGGAAGGATGTTGGCAGTGAATGACAGGTACCTGAGATGCCGAGCGACCATGGAGCTTGGCCCCCGAGTCTTACTCTCCTGTGTAGATACTTAAATATGCATCAGTCCACTGTCTAACTACTGAACTTTAAGAGATGAGGCCACATTAAGGTCCTGACTCCTCCAAACGAAGGTTCAGAATGAAGTGGCCCAAGGCCTGGATCTGGATTTGGAGAGGGCAGGGTACCTGTGGCTGGAGAAAAGCCTGACCTGGGACTTCCTGGGCTTCCTCAACGAAAGCAACAGGAAAAGAGAGGCTGTTCTCACCTCTCTGAAGCCTGTTCCCATCTCTCCCCACTAGGGGGAAGCACTCATCTCGGGGGATTCTGGCCTCCAAGCTGGGGGTGAGGGGCAGCTGGGCTTGGCTCACCTGAATTTAAAGTTCTAGGTCTAATGAACTTCTAGGATAAAAGGAAGAGACACGGGGTGCTGGTTCAGGTAGCAAGGACTGCAAATGCCAGAGCAGCTTAGAGAGCAACCGCTGGGCCACTCACTCACCGAAGGCACTGCGGTAGGCAGAGCTGTTGATCTTGATCCCGGTGCACACAATCACCAGGTTGGTGGCCACCTCCGTGCCCTTGTCCGTCTCCACCTTGATGTACTCCCGATACTCATTGCGAGGCAGTTCCTCCAGGTTGCTCACCCGCTCACCTGTGGAGGGTTCCGTGACAGGAAGCTGGCAGAAGCCAGCACACACCCCGGTAGACCAAGGGGAAAGAGAGTACTCCCTCATGACTCTCCCTCCATCCACTCTCCTGAGCAGGAGGATCTGGACATATGTCCCCAAGGGATCCTTCTGAAGGAAAGTTCCAGGAAGCTGTGAGAGGGAAGCAAAGCCAAGCTTCCCACGTTCGAGGAAACACCACTCAACGGAAGGCCCCTTCCTTCTCGGAACGACAGCTTGCCCATCCTAAGCAGAAGGCCTCTCAGTACAACATACACCAGAAAGCAGAGAAAGGACTCAGTTGGTATTGGGCTTGAAGAACATGCAGAGAGCCCTGTGTCTATTTCCAGCACGACATAAACTAAGCATAGTGTATGCCAGTACTCTGGAAATGGAGGGAGGAGGATTGGACGCTCAAAGGTCTCCTTGGCTACACAGTTTAAGGCCATAAGGCCAGACAGTGGTCTACACGAGATATTCTTTCTCAAAATTAAATATAGACATATATATGGCGGGGCTGGAGAGAGGGCTCAGTGGTTAAGAACACTGGTACTCTTCCAGGAGATCCAGATTTGATTCCCACCATCCAAACAGAAGCTAAAAACCATCTGTAACTCCGGTTCAAGGGGATCTGATCCCTTCCTCTGGTCTCCATAGGCACCAGGAACACTCATGGTACACAGACAAAACATAAAAAAATTACTAAAGGATGGATGGATGGATGGATGGATGGATGGATGGATGGATGGATGGATGGCAAACAGCAGAGAAAGTGAGGAAACCTGTCTGAAAGTAAAGTGCTTCCAGTCCTCCATGACCAGTTACCAATGGAGGCTGTGATAGCTGAGAGGGGTTTCCACGGCAACCGCCTCACAGCCTTCAGAGAGGACATGAAGGTGACACCCAGGTGTCATCCCACTCCAAACGCTGGGAAGTTCTGTCTTTTCCAGCTCTGGACATAAAGCCACACTCAAGAAGGGCAGTGGTGGTGCATACCTCTAGTCCCAGCACTTAAGAGGGCAGAGGCAGGCGGATCTCTGAGTTTGAGGCCAGCCTGATCTACAGAGTGAGTTCCAGGACAGCCAGGGCTACACAGAGAAACCTTGAAGGAAGGAAGGAAGGAAGGAAGGAAGGAAAGAAGGAAGGAAGGAAGGAATTAAGACACACGCAATGCCTCAGATTACAAGTCTGTTCTCTCTTACACAGAGACATCAAAAATGAAAACATGGGCCAATGCTTTAGAAGAACATAACTCAGTCAGTAAATAGCATCCACCTGTCCCTGTCCTAAGTAACAGCGGGGAACTGCTGCACCCTGTGACTCCAGGTGGACACAGCTCAAGCAGACTCTGATGCTTGAGATGCCTGCTGCTCTCCAGATACAGTGGGAAAGACGGAGCCTGTGTGGATGTACCACCCCTACCAGCAGCCATGGCTGGGGCTCTGGGCAATGTATCAGCAGTTGGAGAAGGGGGCTGGGGGTGGGGGAGCTGGGCAAGAGGGGCAAAGTCTCACGTACTCAGCAGCAGCTGAACACCCTTCCGGAGGAGGATCTCCTTCACTTCCTGCCGCACACAGGGCAGGAGCTCCTTGTCAGCCAGGGGTACTCTGGAGTGGATAAGAGTGACCTGGGACCAAAAAAAAAAAAAAACAACCCACAGGGCTTCAGAGGGAAGCCTCTGCGTCTCCTCTTCTACTTCCCACGTAATACTGAGGAGACCGAGCATCAGCTAGGAACTCTGCTGGGTTCAGGGCCCCAGCCCACCTCAGTACCCATTACTCAGTGCCCCTAAAGCAGAGGATCAGCCATGTGTCCCTGTACAAACCCACACCTCACCTAAGGCAAAGGGACAGTTCTTTCAGGATATACAAATGTATAATCACCACATAAGCTGCTGGCATTCCAATGTGAGTACCAGCCTGATAGCAACACTAACCAAGTTCTATCTATTGATTTGTTTGCTTGCTTATCTTATTTATTTATTTATTTATTTATTTATTTATTTATTTATTTAAAGACAGGGTTTCTCTGTATAGCCCTGGCTGTCCTGGAATTCACTCTGTAGACCAGACCGGCCTCGAACTCAGAGATCTGCCTGAATCTGCTTCCTGAGTGCTGGGATTAAAGGTGTTCACCACCACCGCCCAGCTAAGTAAAACTTTTAAATTATTTTATTTTGTTTTTTTTTTTTGAGACAGGATCTCTCTGTGTTAGTGGTTCAACCTGTGGATCACAACTCTTAGGGGTCACCTAAGTCCATCAGAAATATCAGATATTTAATTTACATGATGATTCATAACAATAGCGAAAGTACAGTTAGGAAGTAGCAACGAAAATAATTTTATGGTTGGGTGTCAGCACACCATGAGGAAATATATTAAAGGGTTGTAACATCAGGAATGTCGAGAACCACTGCTCTATGTAGCCCGGGCTGTCCCAGAACTAGCTAGGTAGACCAGATTGGCCTCAAACTCAGAGATCCTCCTGACTGTGCCTCACAGGTGCTGAAATTAAAGGTGTGTGCCACTGTGCGTGGCTCTAAATAAAAATATGATAAAGAAGGTAGCTTGGTACACGCCAACCCCACAACAGTGGGTGGGTCTATAGGGCTCTTCCATGCCTACCTATGCAACACAGATCTCATACCGAGTTAGCTGAAATGTACTACTTCAGTCTTTGCCCCTGAGGCTTGGCAAGAATAACCCCATCTGTCCCTGGCCGCTGGCACAGAGCTCTTAAGCCCTGCTGGTGCTGGGAACGCCGTGTGTTCTGATATTTGGCTGCAATTCCCAACTCAGAACTTCTGAGCTCTTTGTGATTCTCTGAATGATAAAACTGCTGAATGCCTTGGAACTTCCAGAGTGACAGACTCATCCTTCATTCTGATGAGACAACAGCCTCAGACTCAAACCATGATGGGAGTTTCCAGTCCCTACCCCAATCCCCCAGGAGACAGAAGGGAGCTAGATCTGGGAGATCCACGGTCCATCATGGCTTCCCAATTAGGCCTTCAGGGCTTAGAGGGCCTCTACATGCATGACCGTGGCCAGGTGGCACACCCCAATTTGAGGGAGAAAGAAGCCCCTGTGCTTGGGTCTTCTTTATCTGGCTGTTCATTTATGTTCTTAAAGGCTTACTTTATTAATTTTTAGTTACATGTATAGGTGTCTGGTTGCGGATATGTGCACCTGAGTGCAGTGCCTGTTGAGTCCAGAAGAGGGCATCAGATCCTTTGGAGCTGGAGTGACGGGCAGTGTGAGCCTCAGATGTGGGTGCTGAGAACCAAACCTGGGTCCCCTGCATAAGCAATGAGCTCTTAACCACTGAGTCGTCTCTCCAGCCCCATCTGTGTCCTTTAAAACATCCTTTGTGGTAGGTAAGTCAGCAATGCTAAGTGTGGTAGTTTGAATAAAAAATGGCCCCATAAACTCAGGGACTCACGCTATTAGGAGGTGTGGCATTATTGGAGGAAGTATGTCACTGGGGGTGGGTCTTGAAGTTTCAGAAACACAAGGCAGGCCAAGTGTGTCTCACTATCTCATCCTGCAGATCCAGATGTAGAACTCTCAGCTCTCCTTCTCCAGCGCCATGTCTGCCTGGGATGCTGCCATGCTTCCCGCCATGATGACAATGGACTGAACCTCTGAACTGTAAGCCAGCCTCAGTTAAATGTTTTCCTTTATAAGAGTTGTCGTGGTCAGGTCTGGAGAGGCTCACTGGATGGCTCGGTGGTTAAGAACATTTGCTGTTCTTATAGAGGACCTGGGTTAGATTCCCCCACAACCCACATGGCAGCTCACAACTGTCTATTACTCCAGTTTAAGGGGATCCTAGGCCCGCCTCTGGCTTCCACATGTACTGCATTCTCATGGTGCACAGACATACATGTAGGCAAAGCACCCATACACATAAAATACAAATAAAAAAAATCTCTTAACACAAAAGCTGTTATGGCCATATGTCTCTTCACAGTAATGACACCCGAAGACAGTAAGCAAGCTGCATCTCTGGGGTCTATAAGACACTCTGGCCACTGTAAAGCCCGCTGGGAGGAACTTCCCATTTATGGCTGGGTCAGGCGGCAGTGCTGGTAAGCCTGGGACCTACCACTCCACAGTCATCTGCGGTGCAAACAGCCTTGTGGGGCTTGATCTATGGTATGTGCTGATCCCAGGGAGTTGGAGTTGAAGAGCATTGTGGGATAACCCACTGGTGTTAGGAGGACTGGTCAGTATTGGGAGAGACCTGCTCTTCTCACCAGAGAAGCACTGAGAACAAGCAGCAGACGGCGCGTTTCCCCTACACAACACTCATGCATCAAAATGAATACTTTAACTACATCCATCAGTCACCATAATTTCCAGCCATTTGTCAGAGAGTAAGCATATAATTCAATTACCCCGGATTGATTTTCCTTTTCAAAGCCAACCGGCTCTCTTGAGGGAGGAGAGTGCTGTTCATGGGCTCTGTGTGGCTCGAAAAGGCTGACCCTCATGAGCCAAGGCTAACCCACAGGAGCCAAGGCTAACCCACAGGAGCCAAGGCTGACCCACATGAGCCAAGGCTAACCCACATGAGCCAAGGCTGACCCACATGAGCTGAGGCTGACCCACATGAGGTACCAGGAGGCCCTGGCCTGCAGAAGTACATCTATCATTTAACCTTTACCATTTAAGAAGCTTAGACCCTTCTCTCTCTAAGGTGCCAGCTTGGTTCCTATCTCTCCAGCATTAAGAGTCAGGGGAAGCTGTTGCCACCGTTCCATGGGTAGAAGAAACTGAGACTGAGTCCTTCCCTGGTGTGGGTAGCTCTCCCAATGCCCTGAGCATGGACCTCCACATGGCTGTCCAGGGTGAGGGCTGTCAATCAAACACACCAAGAAGCCTCACAGCAAAAAGAGGTTATCAAAGAACATCCAGGCATCATCCTAAGGGAGACGTGGGAGCTTGGGCCTATGGGACATCTCCCTGGCCCTCCTCTCCCCACAGTCAGGGCTCTCCACAGCCAAGAGTCTAAGCAGGAGGCTCTCCCTCACTGCGTGGGAAAATGGCTCGCAGAATTGCTTTTTGTACAAGATGGGAAACATATTCTGCTTATGCAAGCAGAGCTACAGTCTCCCAGGGCCTTGGCAAAGTCCTGGTCCTGCTGGGGTGGCGAGATGGCTGGTCGGGTAAAGGTGCTTGCCCCCAAGCCTGACTGCATGAGTTCGATCCCCAGGGTACACCAGGCGGAAGGAGAAAACCGACTTGAGCAAGTTATCCTCTGACTGCCACACTCACAATGGCACTTGTGCATGTACACATACATACACTCACACAACACTAAATAAATAAACAAACAAACATACATAATACATAGGGTTTTTTTTCTCTAAAAATAAAAAGAAAGCAAGCAAAGCAGCTGTCTGCTAAGAGTTTATAGCCAAGGGGTCTAGCCTCACCTCCTTCTCAGGATATTCGGTTTTAATCTCCGCTGCCATCTCTACTCCAGCAGAGCCGCCTCCCACCACCACGATGAACTGTGAGCGCTGGATCTGCAGAAGGAGGGACCGTGAAACACCGACACACCTTCGTGGCCAAAGAAGGGCTGAACTCTCTCCATATTTGGGCTCCAGGTGGACCTTCTCCCCACCTCAAAAGATCACTGGGGAACCAGGTCGCATGGAGCCACACAAAGCAGGTGAGGTGGGAGACATGCCTATACAAGGGGGTAGCAGGTGAGACAAGCTGGTGACGTACCAGCACATCACACACAGGAATTCTGGGAGAATCTCCCTGCAACTGGGCTTCCTCCAAGGCTGTTTATCCAGCAGCAATGTCTTCCCACAGTCTCCCGAACCGAGCCCTGGCTGTGGCCCACTGCGCTCCAGCCTGCCCACCCTGCCTCACATCTGTTAGTATGACATACCTGCTTCACCATGTCCTCATAGGCCTGGATGGCTGCCTGCTGACAGGACACCTCGTTAAACTTGCCTGGGAAGGGCCCAGTGCTGCCTGTGGCCAGAATAAGATGTGAGAAGGGCAAGGCCTGGAGGAGATAAGGAAAAAGAAATGTGAGAGTAAGCCAGGAAGGAGTGACCGGGCCTCTCCTCCACCCTCAGGACACCGGTGGCCAGGAAGGAGTGACCGGGCCTCTCCTCCACCCTCAGGACACCGGTGGTCAGGAAGGAGTGACCGGGCCTCTCCTCCACCCTCAGGACACCGGTCCTCAGGAAGGAGTGACCGGGCCTCTCCTCCACCCTCAGGACACCGGTGGTCAGGAAGCATTGCAGAGACGAGGCTCTGGCCAGTTCTGTTAGAAGACAAGAAAATACCACACTGATGGGGGTCGTGTAAGGTACCAGAAGCTAAGAAACACCTAAGGAAACATGGGGTGGATAGCTAGCCAGTGTGGGATGAGAGAGCCCCCCCCCAGCAGAATGCCTGGGGAGGGGCCAATAAGCAGGACTTACACCTCCAATTTGGAATCTTCTGGACTTTTTTTAAGATTCACGTATTTATTTTATGCATATGAGTACACTGTAGCTATCTTCAGACACACCAGAAGAGGGCATCGGATCCCATTACAGATGGTTGTGAGCCACCATGTGGTTGCTGGGAATTGAACTCAGGACCTCTGGAAGAGCAGCCAATGCTCTTAACCACTGAGCCATCTCTCCAGCCCTGGTCTTTTGTTTTTGAGACAGGGTCTTGTGTAGCCCAGGCTGTGTAGCTAAGGATGTGACCTTGACTATCTAACCTCCTGCCTCCGGCTCCCATGTAACACGGAATTACATGGCATGCACCGTGCTCCATGCTGAGGACCAACCCCAGGGCTTCATGCACGCTAGCAAGAACTCTGCTAATGGAGCCCCATCCCAATTCCTCTCTCTGATCGTTTAGAACCTTCCCTCTATCATGTCAAAGAGGAGACAATAGCACTTATGTAAACGCTCAGGACAGTGCCTGCTGGCATGTAGGAAAGACTCAGGCAGCCCCAGCCACCATCTTCTTAGGTCTGCTGTGACCAACATGATAAAGAATGTACTTTTGAGTGGCGAGCAGGCCTGGAGCCCACGGATAACTCCTCTTGCACCCTGAGAGGACCCAATCCCACCAGAGCGACCCCCACATACTCACCTCGCCACCCTGGAGCAATACCATCCGGTTCTTCAAGTCTATGCCAATCACTTTGCCCTGGCGAAAGTTGTCCTTGAAGGTCACCGAGTAAGAAATGAATGTCTTTTTGGCAAACCCTGGGAATGGGCACAGAAGATGTCAGGAGTAGAACAGGATTGAAGAATTCCCCAGCCATATACCCACAAGGGTGCTCTTGGCCACAGCCAGGCCAGTGGGTATACCCAGGAGTCCACTCTGTCCTGAAGTGCCCGTCTGGTCCTCAGAAGAACCCAGGCTTTCTCTAAAGCCTCATTATAGGAGACACTTAAGACTGGTGGCTTGAGCTTCTCCGGAATGAATCCAAAGCCTGGAGGAACTTGCCCTAATACAGAGAAAATGGCCCCAGCCCTGACATCATACCCATCACAGACCAGACTATGCTTGCAAAGGAGCAACTCACCGCTCTCCACGGAAGCCCGGAGGGCTGCCACATTGTGATGGAAGGAGTCCTTCATGTCCACCAGCATGAAGGGGACATTCAGCGCCTGCAGCTGGCTGGCGGCCGCTATCCCTCCAAAGCCCCCGCCCACGATCACCACATGGACAGCTCCTGTATCCACGGAGACCTGGGACCCCATCTTGATCTTGGCACTTCTGGGCTGCGAAAAGATACTACATCAGATTCCGGGGAACAGGAGGGAAGGGGTGTCCATGGCAAGAGACAGGTGTCAGCAGGCGTTTTCCCCAGAGCTAACCAATTTGGCTAGTCTAGCTAGGACAGGATCCCCTGTCTCTCTGCCCTTTTAGGGATGGAATTGCACGTGGGCTGCCACGCTCACTTGGCATTTTATTGGGTGCCGAGGATCCAAATTCAGTGACCACACTGGTGTGGCAATTGCTTTAACCACTGTGCTGTCTCCCCAGTCCCACGAAATTTACAAAATTCCAATTCCGTGGACACAGAATTAAATTAAATAAGAATAGGGAACAGTCGGGGCTGGAGAGATGGCTCAGCGGTTAAGAGCACTGACTGCTCTTCCAGAGGTCCTGAGTTCAAATCCCAGCAACCACATGGTGGCTCACAACCATCCGTAATGAGATCTGATGCCCTCTTCTGGTGTGTCTGAAGCCAGCTACAGTGTACTCATCAATAAAATAAATAAATATTAAAAAAAAAAAAAAAAAAGAATAGGGAACAGTCTGCTCTCACCCCACCAAAAACACCAGCTCCCTCCTCTGGAGGCGTCCCGACCCTCCCCAGAGCCATTCTATACACCACGGTCATGACTATCAAACTGTTCTTCAATTTGTCTTTCCTAAATGTACAGCATCAGAGATTTCCGAAGAGGAAGCAATGTCTACTTGACATACACATACAGAGTACACTCTTGCTGTGGATCATGGGGTCAGACAGACAGGCGTGACCCCCAGCCTCAGAAGCAGAGCTCAGATGAGCAAGGTGACATAGTAAGTGGGGAAGACCAATGACCTCAGTGTTTGATCCCCAGAACACCGTAGAAGAACACTGGTTCTCCCAAAAGTTATCTTCTGACAATGCATGCCCCTCCCCAACAATATCATACACATACAGTAGTAATTACTAAATAAATCTTCTCTTAAAAAGCAGAGTTTAGAACATCAAAGAAACCACATAGCAAAAACCACGCAGGAAGCTGGGCAGGTAGGTGAACAAGAAATAGTAGCTTTGCCTGTGGGGAACCGAAGAAGCCACATCTCATGGAAAATAAATCCTTTAACTTCCATGTTACAAATACTGGAATGACACTGTGCTGGGAGCCTAGGTCACCAGCGTGAGCCCCAGATTAAAGGGAGCCACTGACGGCCTATGGTAAGCATCTTGAAACATAGGATGCTACTATGGCTTACTGTGTTCCTCAACGAGCACACATTGGAAACATAATCTCCAACATGACAACGGAGAGTTGACCCTCATGGAAGGTGTTTAGGTCACGAAAGTCCCACCTATGAATAGATATTTGCTAACTATAAAAGATGCTGAGGGGCCGGTGAGATGGCTTAGCTGGTAAAAGGGCCTGCCACCAAGCCTGCCAACAAGAGTTCAATCCCCAGCTCTCTCATGATGAAAATCAACTTTTGAAAGTTGTCCTCCACACATCCACCCTGACAAGTGCACATATGGACACACACACACACACCTTCACACATGTGTGCACATACAAAATAAATAACATGAAAACATAAATGTAATTTTTAAAAATCAGGCCCAGATGCTTCAAGTATGGCAACTTGTTCTTTTTTGCCTTCCCCACAGGAAGGTGCAGCAGGAAGGCTCGTGCCAGAGGCTGACACCTTAACTTTGGACTTCTAGCCTTTAGAACCACGAGCAAGTTGGGTGTGGTGACGCATACCTTTGATCCTAGCATTCAGGAGGCAGAGGCAAGCGTAGCTCTGTGAGTTCAAGGACAGCCTGGTCTAGAAAGTGAGTTCCAGGACAACTAGGACTGCTAAACAGAGAAACCCTGTCTTGGAAAGAAAAGAAATAAAACAAAAAACAAAACAAAACAAAAAAAAAACAGAACCGTGAGCCCATAAGTGTTCTGCTCATTATAAATGAAAAAGAGGCATTCTGTAACAATGTCACAAAAAGATTAAGATTGCATGGCATGAGCCAAGGCCAGTAAGGTATAGGGGGAGGAGCCTGCAGTGGGGTGGGTCTCTCTAAAGCAGCAATCCCCCCCCACACACACACCCAGGGACAGCTAGGGGATATGATCTAAGACATAGAAGTGGGAGAGAAAGGCCTGCTGGGAAAAACCTCATGACTATCTGAAGTGAGGAAAAGGGGTTAGAAAAACACTAGCTATCAGGTAGACGGTGCTGAGGGGAGAACAAGCCCTGGGGGAGGTTTTTGAGGAGAGACAAGAGATCAAGCATCTGAGGAGTGTGTCTACGATGGGTGTGGCCCGAGCTTGAGGCTCACCCCTGGACTGAGGCGGGCTACCCAGTTCCAGCCAACTGAGAAGAAACCTTAGTTGAACCCTTGGGTGCTCAAATTCCATAGCCTTTGGCCCAGAGCCAGATGTGGAGGCATCAGGCAAAGGAAAGCAACAGTCTAGGGCACTAAACACAGAACTGCTGAGCCCAGAGGGAAACACAGGCTCAAGTTGCCCGGGCTCCCACCCAGTACCTCCATGAAGTGGTCAGGGCCACGTCAGTATCCTGGAGTCTGCCCCTATGAGAGACTGGGATTTGTCTCCAGAGACGAACATACCAAGTGGCCTTGAGACAGCCTGAGGGGTTGCCAGTGTAGAAGGAGCCACCCACCCATGTAAGGGTCACATCCCTGCAGCTGAGGTCTAGACAGCTGGGAAAGGGTAGCTGGGTGGTACTGTCTCAGACCAGAGGACATCAGACTTCCTCCAACCTGGGCCAAGTCACAGGAAGGGACTCTAGGGACAGAAATGCTAAAGAGAGGCCCAGCTACTCTGTGAGCTTCAGAGAAGGACACCAATAGTGCCATTTGGGGAACATAAGAAAGGAGTAACTTAGACACAGTGGTCCGTGCCTACAATCCCTGCACCTCGGAGGTAGAGGCAGGGAGAACAGAAGCTCAAGGTCATCCTCATATATATATATGGCAAGTTCAGAGTCAGTCTGGCCTACATAAAGGCTACTTTAAAAAATCCCAGCACTTGGAAAGCAGAGGCAGGCAGAACTCCGAGTTCGAGTTCGAGACCAGCCTGGTTTACAGACTCAGCTAGGGACTACTCGGAGAAACCCCATCTTAATAAAAGCCAAAGAAACCAAACCAAACCAAACCAAACCAAACCAAACCAAACCAAACCAAACCAAACCAAACCAGAAGTCTTGGGAGGCAGCTCAGCGGGCAAAGTGCCTACTATGCAAGCATGACAACCTGAGTTCTAGCCACAGCGCCTACATAAAAAGCCAGGTGCTGTAGTGAGCACTCGGTGGGGTGGGGGTGGAGGGCTCCGAGAGCTCACTGGCCAGCCAGCCTAGTGGAATGGGTGAGCCCCAGGTCCAAGTGAGACACCCTGTCTCAAACACAATGTGGATACCTCCTAAGAAATGACACCCAACAACCTTTGGCCTCCAAGTAAACACGCACACGTACGCGCACACACACACACACACACACACACAGAGAGAGAGAGAGAGAGAGAGAGAGAGAGAGAGAGAGAGAGAGAGAGAGAAATGGACTCCTAGCTTGAAGGACAAGCTCAAACCCCTGAGCAGCTTTTTGAGAGAGTATGTCCCAGCCCATCTGGGACTGTCTCCGGAGGCACTGTGTCACGACAGGGCCACCCACTATCTGATCATCTGTGTGGCCAGAGGGAGCCCCACTCTTCTCTGAGCTTTGTTTTACTCTTTTTAAAATTAATTTATCTTATTTTGTGTGTCTGAGTGCTTGCCTGCATGTGTGTCTGTGCACCACAGCATGCTTGGTGCCTGGAAGGCCAGAAGGGGATGTGGGATCCCCGTGGAGCTGGGTTACACAGATGGTTGTGAGCTGTGGGCTCTGGGAATGGAACCCAAGTTCAGCCAAGAGCAGCCACTGCTCTTAATCACCAAACCATCAATTGAGAACCCTTAGTTTGTCTGTTTTAATCAGAGCTCTCAGGGTCCGCTCAGCATTGACATGCATGAGATAGCTTTATACACACAGGATTGATTCTAAGACATAGAAACCCCGGGACTGTTTCCCAAATCGTCCCGCCCATGCAGGATAGATCATGATTAGAACTCATGCTGTTTACACTTGGTGCTGGGGCCGGGAGAGCTCTGCATCGGGGGATTTGAAGGGGACTTGAGGTTATTTCTCATTGGCTAAGTGGCCTCTAAGACACCAAGGCTTCAGCATCCCACCCATCTGACAGATTAGGAGACTGAGTCGCTGACAGGCTCCCTCTTCTCCTTTAACTCCTCAGAGGGCTACCCTGAGCTAATTGCTAGTATTCAGCAGGCTGAATATGCCAACCGAATAGAAGGTGAATATTCGGGAGGACATGGGTACTCAGCCAGAAACAAGAATGGACACCGGTAGGTTAGCAGGGCTTGGAAGCATGGAAGGTCATAAGGTGGACCACGGTGGGGTATCTTCCGCTTGCCTCCTTCTGTGCGGGCTCAGTCCTGCCCTGACCCAGCAGTCAGCTGTAAGGTCAGAAGTGGGTAGTTCAAGATACATGTGGCAAAAACGTGGGTAAAGCTGGTGACAGGCCAGCACAGACATCACTAAGAGCGCATCACGACAGATTGGCCAACAAACCTGCCCTTGCGTCTCCTGAGAACGACTTTTCTGGGAGGGGTGTGCCAACATCTACTGAGCCAAAGGAAGGGGTTAAGCAAGCCCCGGATGCCTCCTTCCTCAGCACCTAGCAACTCTCCCCAAATGTAACCCTTTGCTATGCTCACCCCAACCAGCCCCCACTAAAGCCAAACTGCTGTTCTGGGTCTCTCAGCCTTGAGGGCCTCAGAGCAAAATGCCAAGAAAAAGGGAGGCTGTGTCACTCCCTGCTGGTCTCTCTCCTCCACTGACCTCTGGCACCCTCACTCCGGGGATAAAAAGGCCAGTGACTCTCCAGAACATTTCAGCTCCTTGCCCAACACTTGGACACACTCATTGTCCTTGGCTTTTCTCTGTCCATTCTTGGCTTCCCCTCTCCGGAACAGGGGTGGGGGGCAGGCTCCTCTTTGCTTGGGCCATGACCTACTTGGCCAGCCACCTAAAACCACAGTCTTGGGCTGCAGAACCTCCACCTCCAGCTGCAGACCCCAAATGCAGCCCTGGAATGAATGACTGGATACTTGTGTCTTCTTATGTGCCAGTCAGGCTGGGTCAACAGTCCAGACAATCACTGGAAGACTCCATTAACCCACAGAAACCTCCATCGGTGGGAGACTCCAAAAGAAACTGCCACATACTCATACAACCTATTCTCTGTGGCCTGGCTGTCCCGGAACTTGCTCGATAGACCAGACTGGCCTTGAACTCTCAGGGATCTGCCTGCCTCTGCCTCTGAAGCCCTGGGATTAAAGGCCTGTGCCACCAAGCTTGCCCCTGACCTGTTCCCTTTTAAAGGGTGAATAACATTTTTCCATGAAAGGCTTATCCATGGGAAAGTCAAGCAACAGAATCATTGCCTGTAGAGCCTTATGCCCTGTTCAAGCAGTAAGGCACAGCACCTAGGTGTGTGTTCACGTGTGCGATTGCTGCAATGTTTGGCATTCTCTGTCTTTGGCCCGCAGCTTTGTAAATTCATAGGTGTGAGCCGCAGAAGAACGCTCAACCTTTTTCAGACCTGGCCCATTATGACGTGACTAGTGAGTTAACGAGGAATTTCTATTTCCTCTCTTAGCTCTCTCGCTTGGTTTGCTAAACAAGTACGTGTTGGTTTTGCAAAGATAAAATGAGCCTCAAGAGTGAGATAGGCCCTTGGAGATGGCTCAGCTGGTAAAGGGTCTGCTGTACAAGTGTGAGGACCTGAGTTCGTATCCCGAGAACCCACTTAAAAGCTCTGCACTGTAACTCCAGCACTGGGTAAGCAGAGACAAGACAAGCCCCAAAGGTGATTGCTTGGCGGGCCTAACCAAACAAATGAGATTCTGGATGAGAAGAAGCCTGTCTCATTAAAAAAAAAAAAAAAAAAATGGCCTGGAGAGATGGCTCAGAGATTAAGAGCACTGACTGCCCTTCCAGAGGTCCTGAGTTCAATTCCCAGTAACCACATGGTGGCTCACAACCATCTGTAATGGGATCCAATGCCCTCTTCTGGTGTGTCTGAAGAGAGCAACAGTGTACTCACATACATAAAATAAATAAATCTTTAAAAAAAAAATGGGGGGGGGGAGAAACGCGTGGAGGCACAGGTCTGTAGTCCTAGCACTCTGGAGGCAGAAGCAGGCAGATCTGAGTTCAAGGCCAGCCTGGTCTAAATAGAGAGTTCTAGACTAGCTAAGGCCACAACGCGCTTTTTTTTTTTTTTTTTTTTTTTTGGTTTTGGTTTTGGTTTTTCGAGACAAGAGTTTCTCTGTGTAGCCCTGGCTATCCTGGATCTCACTCTGTAGACCAGGCTGGCCTCGAACTCATAAATCCACCTGCCTCTGCCTCCCAAGTGCTGGGATTAAAGGTGTGTGCCACCACTGCCCGGCTACAACGCTTAAAAAATAAAATAGATAAGTATTTACCAATGTTAACTTCAGGTCTACGTAGACACACACACACAAGTTGGACAAGGAAGCTACATATGATGGTACATCATACCTGTGATCCCAGAATTTAGGAGAAGCAGAGGCAGAAGGATCAACATAAGTTCAAGGCTAGCTTCAACTAGTGAATTTCAGGGATATGGAGTAAAACTCTATCTCAAAAAGGAAAATAGTGAGAGAACTCTATTACTGTATGATTTCTTTTTTAATCTTTTATTTACTACCTATGTGTATGGGTGTTTTGACTGCATGTATGCCTGCATGTACGTCTGTACAGCACATACATGCAGCGCCTGCAGGCCAGATCCCCTGGAACTGGAGTTCTAGGCAGTTGTTAGTTACCATGTGGGCACTGGGAATCGAACCAGGGTCCTCTGGAAAAACAACCAGTACTCTTAACCACTAGGTCATCTTTCCAGCCCCATGATTTCTTTAATCAAATATAATTCACGCACACAAGTTACCATTTAAAGTGTAATTTGGCAGGTGTCACTATACTTTCCAGATTGCGTAACCACCACAGCTATCAATCCAGAAAACTTTCAACAGGGTGACAGGACACGCCTGTAAACCCAACCCTCGGGGGCACTGAGGTAGAAGGATAGAGAGTTCTAGGCCAGCCTGGAATGTGTGAGGAACCTGTCTCAGAGAAATCTTTTGGTAAGTACTCATGTTCCTTACCTCTACAGATCTGCCTATCCTACATGTTTTATGCAAGTGGAATTACACAGCACACAACCTCTCGCATCTGGTTCCTTTCCTTGACTTGTATGGTGTCAGTGTTCCTTCTTCACATGACTAAATAACACTATCATATGACCGAGCCAAATTCTTGTGCGTTGCCCAACACTTTAGCTTTCGCTTCACGCATGTGGTGAACAGTGCCTCTGGGGATGGACATCTGTGCGTAAGGTTTTATGTGGACATGCTTCCAAGTTTAGTCTAAGGCTATGGGCCGAGCTGTTGGGTCATGATGACCCTAGCTTTAACTCCCAGCACAGAAGCACAGAAAACCTCAATTAAAACTACTGGGTTCAGAAATATTAGCTTAAAAGAGTGGTCTTCAACTTTCCTAATGCTGCAACCCTTGAACACAGTTCTTCCGGTTGTGGTGACCCTCAACCATACATAACACTATTTTCATTGCTACTTCGTCACTGTAATTTTGCTACTGTTATGAATCAAAAGGCATATATGTGTTTCCCAACAGTCTCAGGTGACCTCTGTGAAAACGTCATTCTGACCCCCAAAGGAGTGGAGACCCACAGGTTGAGAACCGCTGGCTGAAAAGAACTTTTGAGTGCTAGGTGAGTTGTCAGTGGAGTGTTTACCTAGAATGTACAAAGTCCTGGGCTTGAGTCCGAGTCAAACAGGCGTGGTGATGCACGCTTGTAATGCCAGCACTAAACAGGTAGAGGCAGGAGAATCAGAAGTTCAAGGCCAGCCTTGGTTCTATAGTAAGTTTGAGGCTGCCAAGGACTACATGAGGCCCCGTCCCATCCCCCTGCCCATCCCAGGCAAAAAAATAATTCCTAAGTAATTTACCATTGCCCCATCTCCCAAAACCTACACACACATAGACAACGTGGTTCACACTTGACCTTGCCTATCAGCCATTCTCTCTGCCAGACATACAGCCTGATCCCGGGGTAAAGAGACCTTCAGGAATCTGCTGGAACACATTTCTGCCATAGCTCTTCAGAGGTCAAGCTTCAGATAACACACAGGGACCCTGTGCACCCAGGTTAAATCGAGGGCACCCTGCTGACTACTCCCCCAAAATCACAAATACACCGCACAGCCTTTTGAGTCATCCTGGCTTCTACAGAAGGAAGATTTCAACACTGACATACAGGGTCACCATGACTCCACAGTGACCATGACTCCAGATAGAAGAGGCTACTGAAGTGTGACTCAATGGGGCTATGACATCCTTTCCCCCTTCCACTGGGGAAGGGAGACGATGGCTTCCCTCTCTGGACACCAAGGACCAGGCTGACAGTGAGCACTCTAGGGCCAGCTGCTGAGGAATGCACCCCTAAATGTACCCTTGAAGAACACGGAACACTAAACAGACTGGATGAAAGAACTAAGGAATGAAGGAAATGAAGGGCTCACTTCGGCATAGACTCTCCTGTACTCAAACTCTCCCGAGTAACCTGCCCAGCCCTGGCCACTGAAGACCTGGATCTCCCTCCAAACAAGGCCCACTGGCTGTACAGTACTTGATAGGCCCAGTTCTGTCACTCATGGACAAGGAGTCCTGGGAAGAGCTGTCCTCCCAGTGAATAGGAGGTGACTTGTGTCAGTGCTGACATGCAGTCCCTTGGGGGAACTCCTCTAAGAGTGTGGCTGAGCACTTGGGGTGTGTTGGCAGCAGACACAGGCTCATGTTAGAAGCTGATGCTAGCACGTCTTTAATCCCAGCACTTGGGAGGCAGACGCAGGCAGATTTCTGAGTTCAAGGCCAGCCTGGTCTACAGAGTGAGTTCCAGGACAGCCAGAACTACACAGTGAAACCCTGTCTCGAAAAACAAAACAAAAAAACAAACAAGAAGCTGATGCTAGCCTTGGAGTATAGGTGCTGAATGCGGCGATCTGGAAGTTTCTTCTCAAACTACACCTGACCTCCCCTGGGTGCCTCAGCTCTTAGGACAGCTGAGCACTCCCACATCCCCCTTAAATCTCAGGGTCAAAGTGATCTTAGGGGGCTATGGGGATGTGTTGAGTGTCTTGAAAAGAACAGGGAGGGGGATGAAGAAAGAGAGAGGGGCAATGGGAAAGGGGAAGATAGAGGAGAGGGGGAAAAGGGGAGAGAGAAAGAGAGAGGGAGAGAGAGGGAGAGAGAGGGAGAGAGAGGGAGAGGGAGGGAGAGAGAGAGAGAGAGAGAGAGAGAGAGAGAGAGAGAGAGAGAGAGACAGAGAGACAGAGAGACAGAGAGACAGAGAGACAGAGAGAGAAGAGAGAAGGGATTCAGTCATTTTAGCCATGGCTGGTCTTATTTTGACAGAACCCCTCCTTCACAGGGGGGCGGGGTGAAGCAGGCCTACAAGGCACTGAATCGATGAGCCCCTGCTCTCTTTCCCTGAAACCCCTAAGGGTCTCCCGCTGCGCTCAGACCTCAGTCCTTCTGCCTGAGCCCCTCCCAAGATCAAGGCCACGCCTGACACGCTTCCCCTGCGAGTCTTGCTCCCTCAGGACCCCAAGTTCCCAGACAGACTTAGCGGGGATTTAGGGGCAGTGAATCTCGAGGAACCCGGTCCCCCGGGTCGGCGTTGGGTATCCTAGGCAACGGCCCCTCCTAATTCCGCGGCCCCTGTCTTGCCTACTGTCCCCCACGTCGCGCGCGGGAACAAGGGCCCCAAGCGACCTCACCTGTAGCAGTCCGAGCGTCTTCCGGCCCGGAGGCCCCGGGTCGGGGCGTGCCCATCACTGTCCCCGGCTCGCAGCCCCGCCCCGAGCCCCGCCCCGAGCCCCGCCCCGAGCCCCGCCCCTCCAGCGGCCCTGGAACTGACCTTGACCAGCCGCTCCCTACTTGGACACAACGTCAGCGTCACCGCAGCCTACTAGCCTTTCAGCTGGCCAAGATCCTGCGCCCTAGTTATGCCTGGGTTTCTGGGAGACACCCGTAGGTCCTCCCCTCCAAGCCCCCCAACACACACACACACACACACACACACTCACACATACACACACACACACACACACACACACTAGCTGTACCATCTGCACACATGTGCATATATATAGGCTGAACGCCTGCTGGATGCCCAGTCCTGGGTACTGCACTGGGGTTTTAAAATGAAGAGCAGAACAGGTTTATCTTTTGGTTATGTGATAGCCTGGGGAAAGAAGGGGTTAAACACAAAACTCAGGAGCTGTTTGCCTATCCCCAAAGCCCTGAATTTGTTACCCATGAAAGCAGAGCATGGAGGTAGGTGCCTGTAATCCTAGCATTTAGGAAGTGGAGGCAGGAGGGTTAGAAATTCAAGGTCATCCTTGGCTACTGAGGCCACTTTGGGCTTCCTGAGATCCTGTCTAAAAATGAAGCCATCAAACCACATCTCTGTTGAGTTCGAGGCCAGCCCACTCCACAGCGAGAGTTCCAGGGTATCCAGGGCTACCCAGAGAAACCCTGTCTTGAAAAACCTAGAAAAACAAAACAAAACAACAAAAAACAAAAAAAGAAAAAAAGAAAAAGAAAAACACCACCACAAACATCTCTTGTCACCTACTGCGGTAAGGAAGCTTGGAGACCAAAATAGTGTTCAGGCCTCTCTCCCATACTGAAGTCAGCTCTGGGCAAAGGAGGGAAGAGGGCATGCGCAAAGCCACAGAAGGATGCCAGCGATACAAAAGCCAGAGCGTTCTAAGCTACATAGGGAAAAGACAGGCCATCTGTCTCAAAGCAGATATCGTCCCCTACCATAGGAGCAGTAGGCAAGTGTCCGTGAGATCACTTACAAGCCTGAGCAGGGTGTACTAGCTCAAGCTTGTACCCACAGCCACTGGGGAGGCTGAGACAGGAGGTTCACAAGTTCAAGGATATCCTGGACTACATAGTGAGACCCTGTCTCAAACATAGAGACAGTAGATAGCATTTCTTTCTTTTTTTTTTTTTTTGGTTTGGTTTTTAGAGACAGGGTTTCTCTGTGTAGCCCTGGCTGTCCTGGAACTCACTCTGTAGACCAAGCTAGCCTTGAACTCTCGAACTCAGAAATCCGCCTGCCTCTGCCTCCCAAGTGCTGGGATTAAAGGTGTGTGCCACCACTGCCTGGCGATAGCATTTCTTTGTTTGGTCGGTTGCTTTATTTTTGCTTTGAACAGCTGTTTTTATGAGAATTTCACATGTGAATATTTATGTCATTTCCATCTCTCCAGTTCCTCCAATGCCTGCCCCACCCTCACTTCCTGTCTTCTATAATTACTACTGTCGGATTCACAGAAAAAGACGGAGACAGAACCTACTTGAAGGGTTCTAACAGGCCTGGGCACAACATATATGGTACCAGCAGTCTTTGCCCTTTCCCCTTCTCTCTCCCTTGCTAGGAACACATTCCTAAATCTATCCCCAAAAGGTCAGTTACCTTAATTGGCCTCTGACTCATTTCTGAGACTGAACACCAAAGTCTAGCTGTGAAAATTCATGATTTGGCCACCCTGGGTAACCTGTCCAATCAGAACTTACCAACTCATCTGTAGAGACTTCCCTTTTTTCTCCTTAAAAACCTTTCCTACAGAGACACCTGCTGCTGCTTTTGTTCCATCCATAGACAGCTCCCCACCCTCTCCCAATTTGGTCTTCTGGGGTAATAATTCTCCTTCATGCCAAGCATGTGGTGCCTGGGTGTGTTCTGAGCTGATTCCACGCTTCCTTCCCTTCACTAAGTCCGCTTCATATTTCCCTTATGGATAATGTCAGCAGGATGCTCTTCCCTAGAGAAACCTCATATTCTTTCTCTCCCTCTCTCTCTCTCTCTCTCTCTCTCTCTCTCTCTCTCTCTCTCTCTCTCTCTCTC